>NC_138904.1:2095446-2475446 GCF_965194825.1 Balaenoptera physalus | reverse complement strand
TTTGCTGGGAATCTGAAACGGCCCGAAAAATATAAAATCTTAGTTTCACAAAACTGAAGCAGATTATAAAACGGCGGGAACAGATCTAAGGCACAGTCACCCATTTTGCTTTGTTCATATTCCGCACCCCATGTGGTTTCCGCTCGTCTCTCGTTCCCCCCCCCAGAGCCCGCCAGCATTGGCCACACCAGCATTCAGTATGATGCCTACGAAAAGGCCCTATTGATACCCATGCAGAGAGCATCTGAGATTCAGAAGCCGGCACTTCAAGTTACTTCTCAGCTGTCAGAAGCACAAGCTTCTTGGAATAGCAAGTAGGCCTCCGGTGACAAAATCGAGTGAGGTGACAAAAGTTTTGGAATTAAGAAACCCGTGACCTTCACTGATGTGCAATTTGAAAGAATATTGCATCTGTGAAATACATAATAATGCTACGAAAAAAGCAAGGCCCTGGTGCTGGAGGTCAGCCGACAAAGAGACGATGGATTAAGGATGGTTGCTTAGAGAAAAGAGGCTCCGAATCACCCCCCGGGAGTTCCCTTGTTGTTGGAATACAGGTCTCAGCCATGCATGTCCAGGTTAGAAGAAAACAAATGCATCCAAACGCAGATGCGAAGATTTTCTTTACGCCTCTGTCATCGTGTACTGATGTGTCCCGTCATCCAACAGCATCAGAAACGGTTCTGGGTGCAGAAAGATGTAACCCATCCTGTTTTATTCTATGATGGCAAATTTATTTCCTGAATGTTATAATTGAGTAGGCACGAAAACAGATTCCGAAGCGGGTTTTTTTGTTTTTTTTTAAATTTATTTATTTTTGGCTGCACTGGGTCTTCCTTGCTGCGCACGGGCTTTCTCTAGTTGTGGCGAGCAGGGGCTACTCTTCGTTGCGGTGCGCAGGCTTCTCATTGCGGTGGCTTCTCTTGTTGCGGAGCACGGGCTCTAGGCGTGTGGGCTCAGTAGTTGTGGCACGCAGGCTCAGTAGCTGTGGCGCACGGGCTCAGTTGCTCCGCGGCATGTGGGATCTTCCCGGACCAGGGCTCGAACCCGTGTCCCCTGCATTGGCAGGCGGACTCCTAACCACTGCGCCACCAGGGAAGCCCCCGAAGCGGGATTTTTAAATTAATTTTGAGGCAGTCGTGCGTCCTGCACAATTACATGCAATTATTTTTTCGTACAAACAGCGCATTGACACAATTCACGTAGAAATAGCACGGTTTCCTTTGCTACCCAAAGTCCTTAGATTTAAAGGAGGAACAATCAACTTCCTGTCAAGATCACTCAAGAAAATAAAAAGTTACCGGCTACCCATAAAACTATTTTAGCCATTTTGCTAAGATTTGAATACTCCAAATTTTAAGTCCCATCATGATTCTGAATCTTTTTTTTTCCCCCAAGAGAAATCCCTCTAACTACATCTCAAAATGTACTTCAGTATTACTATTTGATAGACTATATAAATATGTTTGTAGTGAACAATTACCCCTTCCTAAAGAGATGCCTGGCTTTTGCTCTGGGAGGTGATCTCCAGACCCCTGGAATGCCCTGGCGCTAGGAGTGCCTCTGCTGACCTGCAGCTCTGGGCCAACTGGAAGAGTCTACAATGTGACTTCTGACGGAGGCTTTGGACTGTGCCTATCAGTTCCGATCTCCAGAGGAACTGAAGACCACAGATATTAGCCCCACCTCTGTAGAGGCTGGAGACTAATGGTCCACCCCAGGGGCTGGAGAGGATGGAGCTCCAATAAAGACTCTGGGTACCAAGGCTCAGGCCAGCTTCCCTAGTAGCCAATACTCTGTGTGTCATCATAACCATATCTGGGAGGAAGCAACACCATCTATGACCTCTTGGGAATAGGACAGTGGAAATTCCACCTTTGGACCCCTTTTGGACCATGCCGCATGCACTATTTCCCTTGGCTGATTTTACTTATTTACAGTCGACTGTCCATATCTTTGGGTTCTGCATCTGAGGACTCAACCAACCTCGGATCTACAATATTCAGAAAAAAAAAAATCCAGAAAGTTCCACAAAGCAAAGCTTAAATTTGCTGTGTCAATGACAATTTACATAGCATTTACATTGGATTGGCAACTGTTTACATAGCATTTACCTTGTATTAGGTATGATAAGTCATCTAGAGATGATTAAAGTCTATGGGAGGATGTGTATAGGTTATATTCAAATACTATGCCATCTGGGCATATATACACCATCAAATGTAAAACAGATAGCTAGTGGGAAGCAGCTGCATAGCACAGGGAGATCAGCTCGGTGCTTTGTGACCACCTAGAGGGGTGGGATTGGGAGGGTGGGAGGGAGGCTCAAGAGGGAGGGGATATGGGGATATATGTATATGTATAGCTGATTTACTTTGTTATAAAGCAGAAACTAACACAACATTGTAAAGCAATTATACTCCAATAAAGATGTTAAAAAAAAATACTATGCCATTTTATATAAGAGACTTCAGCATCTGTGGATTTTGGTATCCAAGGGCATCCTGGAACAAATTTCCCATGGATACTGAGGGACGACTGTAACTATCTATCCATCCATCCATCCATCCATCCACCCACCCACCTATCTGTCTACTTGGCTTTAAATAAAAAAAAAACAACGATTGTGTTCTCTCACAATTCTGGAGGCTGGAAGTCAGAAATCAAGGTGTCGACAGGGTTGGTTCCTTCTGGAGGTTCTGGGGGAGCATATACTCCATGCCTCTCTGCTAGCTCCTGGTGACAGCTGGCAATCCTTGACTTGTAGATGTATTTATTCTCTTGGCCGATTTTAATCTCGGTCCTCTCACTGCCATAAACCATAGCCCTGAGTGCACCGGTTTTCAGGGAGTGCTAGGAGTCCTTCTAGCAAACCGTCAGAAGTGAGGGTTTTAAGGACCCCCTTGAAGTTGCAATTGGTGTCACAACAGGAGGAGAGTTTTGCTGGAGTGTGCAGCCTCTCCCTTTGTCATTTTCACAAATTTCTCAATTTCTAAAGAAATTTTCAAAGAAAACTGTAGAGTCAGATGGGATGATGTTGATCTTCAGTGAAGTTATCCGTCCTACACGTACGTGTGTTGAAGATCCAGTATGTTCCATAAACAATGAGCAACAGTTGTATGACTTGTGTTTGTCATACAGCCAAGTATTATCTATATTGATACCTCCAGACCATGTAATTACCAGGATTATTATTTCCAATTCATGCAAAGAGATACTGAAGCTCTGATGGTGTGGTAACTCTTGCAAAATGGCACGGCGCAAGTGTGAAAGATAGGTATGCTAAGGCCATTCATTCATTCTCCCATCTGATAGTTTTGCTAATACAGGGATCTATGCATATGCCTGGAGGCCTATGGGGTTTCTGTGTAGTTCTCCATCTTCTACAAAATTTAGCCTAATTACACACTTATTCTGTTGTGCACCTTTTTCTTTCTGTTTTTTCACTCATTATTACAACCTACAGCTCACCCCACACCAATATCCTCATTCTTATTTTGGATTCATAGTATTTTATCTATCCATGTACCATAGTCTGTTGAGCCAATCTCCTATTGAGAGACATTTGAAATACCTTCTA
Source organism: Balaenoptera physalus (assembly GCF_965194825.1). Classification (NCBI taxonomy): domain Eukaryota; kingdom Metazoa; phylum Chordata; class Mammalia; order Artiodactyla; family Balaenopteridae; genus Balaenoptera; species Balaenoptera physalus. The sequence continues at coordinate 2,471,866 of NC_138904.1, read as the reverse complement.
TCTTTCAGATTACAAATATTGCAGCTATGAGTAATGCTGTCCAAAGAGATGCAGTATTTTTACGTATTTATCTTTGGGCTGGATTCATAGATGTAGGATTGCTTAATCAAAAGTTAACTGGATATGGATATTGCCAAATTACCCTCCTATAAGTGGTCCAATTTTGCATTTCCACCAGCAAACGTATTGGGCTTATTTTTCTACAGCCTGGCCAACGATCTAATTGGTAAGAAGTGGTATCTGTGCCTGATATCGATTTGTAACTCTCTTATTATGAAGTTCGGTATATTTTCATATAGTTAAATCCTTTTCCATGTTTTCTTTTGAGGGTCATCTGTTCATTTCCCTTGCACATTTCTGAAATTTTTTAAAAATCTCGATTGTAATAGAGACATCTCTTTGTGTGTGACACACACTGCAAACATCTTTTCAGTTTGCCTTCTGTCTTTAAACTGTGCTTATGGTTGGTTGAGAGATGCAAGAGTTTTATGCTTATATGCAGTGAATTCACTAGTGTTTAACTTTATGGCTTCAGGAATTTGAGCAATGGAAGGTTTATTTCTAGTACATAACTAGCTGCATGTTTTCGTATGTATACCCTTGAAGCATTTTTACTTATCGTGGTGTATGGTTTGCTATGCATCCCATTTTATCTTTTTCTCAGTTCTCAAATGTCCAGCCATTTGTCCCAACAACATCCAATAAAATGTCCATTTGTCCCTGCTGATGTGCGATGCCACATTTACCAAATACAATATTGCCAAACACACTTGGGTCTTATTTTGGAATTTCTCTTGTGTTTTCTTGGTCTGTCATGAACCAAGACCCCCATTTTAACTATAGATCCAATACAATGTGGGTTTTTTTTGGTTTTTTTTGCATTCTATATATATACTTTTTCATTTTTAAAAAATCTGAAGTATAATTTACAATGTTGTCTTAGTTTCTGGTGTACAGCCAAGTGATTCAGTTATACATATATATACATTCTTTTTCATATTCTTTTCCATGATGGTTTATCACAGAATATTGAATATAGTACCCTGAGCAGTAAGACCTTGTTGTTTATCCATCCTATATGTAATAGTTTGTATCTGCTAATCCCATACTCCCAATCCATCCCTCCCCCTTGGAAACCACAAGTCTGTTCTCTATGTCAGAAAGTTTGTTTCTATTTTGTAAATAAGTTCATGTGTGTCATATTTTAGATTCACATATAAGTGATATCATATGGTATTTGTCTTTCTCTGTCTGACTTAGTTCACTTAGTATGATAATCTCTAGGTCCAACCATGCTACTGCAAATGGCATGATTTCATTCTTTTTCACAGCTGCATAATATTCCACTGCCCAATACAATGTTTTAATATCTAATAGCTCTACCTCCCATTGACATTGGTCATTTTAATCGTAGTGCCCTAAACCTTGTTACATGTACATTTTTCAATATTAGCTTCCAAATCATTTTGCCTAGGTACGTAACACTTTATGTGGGCATTTTTATTGAGATGGCACTGAGATCGTCAATGAACTTGCTCACTCTGATTGTTGGCAGAATTCAGGTCCTTGGGGTTGTATTGATACAGACTTTCCTTGCTGGTGGTCAACGGGGGCAGCCCTGAACTCCTAAAGACCTCTCTCTGGTCCAAGCAAGTGTCCCCTGCACCTTGGAGCCAGCAATGCCAGGTGGATTCTTCCCACACTTCGAATCTTTCTGACTTCCCCTTCTGCTGCATCTCTCCTAAAAAAAGTTCTCTATTAAAGGTTCATGGAATTAGATGGGACCCACATGGTTAATTAGGATAATTTCCCTATTTTGAGGTCTATGACATAAATGACATATGCAAAGTCCACTGTGCCATGTAATAGACCAAATTCACAGTTCCTGCAGCTCAACTATATGTATATACCAAAATACCATTCCCCTTCCTCAAATCTCCCTGCAGGGTCTGGGTGACATTTTATTCCATCCACGTTTAAGTACTGGCACAATAGCTTGTCAATTGCATCTATTCTGCTTAGGGCCAGGAGTGGAGAAAAAAAGCAAAAATTGTGTTAATGTTTTACTTCCCATTAATGAACCTATGAATGTGAATGTTTTCTCCAAATGTAGCCAGTGATTACATGTTATGTTTCGAAACTTGTTTCAGAACAAGCAAGTTTATTGAGGATCTCAATGTCATCTCAATAAACATCAGTTAAAATATTTGTTACGTAGGGAGGGTGGGAGGGAAACGCAAGAGGGAGGAGATATGGGGATGTATGTATACGTATAGCGGATTCACTTTGTTATACAGCAGAAACTAACACACCATTGTAAAGCAATTATACTCCAATAAAGATGTTAAAAAAAAAAGAAAATTTGTTATGCTCTACCTTGGGAATATTTTCCTTAAAAAAAGTAAATAAAACATTTTAAAATTCTCTCATCTCTTAAAAGCAAAAATATCCATCTCTTCTAAAAGGGCTTAGGTTGTGATAGATCAACACGGCACATCCCAATTCTAAAATGGATCGAAACTCTTCCTTGCTTCTGATTTTGGTCATGGATTGCCTTGAGAATCAGGCTGCATTAACAGACCTCTGGGCCTGTGGAGTTCAGAGCATCTGCCTTTATTGCTGCCTGGGCATGTCACCTGTCAAGAAAGAGCACAGCATCCCCTGTCCTCCACCCATCACTCTGAACAAGACGCTGCTTCCAGGAGAAACTCTCTGTCAGTGCACGGAGGCAATGTCTCCAAAGCTATTTGCTGGTGTCGAGTTGTAATTTTCAGGGTTGTCTGGGACAGGATGGAGGTGCCCAAATGCAAGAGTTGAAATGAGTGGAAGGTGTCACGTTCCCATGACAATAGGCATGACCATCTTGCAGAAACATAAAGCCTTAGACAAAGTCGCTAACGGGAGCAGATGCTTTATGAGAAGCGTTCATGCCCGGAAAGCATGACCTTCTCCATGATCGCTAAAGACAGATTTCAAGACACATTCAGCATCTACCCCCAAAAAATGAATGAAACTGTCTCAACTTATTGAGAGCTTAAAGTTTCTATGTTGGCAGGTATGGAAACACTTTAAGTAAAATCATAAATTCAAACAGAAAATATCCAGAGGAACCCAAAGCAATTTCAAACAGATTTTACTTAGGAAAACAGTTTTGGTTTAGATGAAAGCAGATATTTGATTTACCCATTTAAAGATGGAGAAATTAGTAGCCTAAGAGTTTAAACAACCTGCTTTGGGACACACAGTAAACAAAAGTGGACTTTGCTATATAAATGCCTCCCAATCTCAAACCAATTTGTGCATGGTTAAAATCAACTTAGACATGTTACACAGGATATAAGTTAAATTATTTAATCATGTATACCAGGAGTTCCCAACCCCCAGGATCTCATGCCTGATGACCTGAGCTGGAGTTCATGTAATAATAATAGAAATAAAGTGCACAATAAATGTAACGTGCTTTAATCATCCCGAAGCCATCCCCCCCGCCCCCAATGCTCCATGGAAAAATTGTCTTCCATGAAACAAGTCCCTGGTGCCAAAAACGATGGGGACCGCTGTATACACTGTATACTGATAAACACTGAAAATATTTTACAAACAAGTAGAATATTCACAAAGAGAACTGAAGAAAGCCTCTTCTCTCCTGTACAAAAAAGCCAGCATTCCTTTCAAAGCCATTCAGAACGAATGTAAAAGTGGCTTACTAGAAGATCATAAAATCATCAATACAATGCAAGCTGAACAGCTGACCTGACTACCTTTTCTCTCTGATATGTGATAATATTAGGCATAGAGTCTGAATAGGATCCCAAATCAAAACATCATGGTAATTTACTTATTTAGATTGCAGAGAAAAAAATCTCAATACCACCAAAAAATTGAGTCAGGTCTGAAATGTATCAATGATATTTACGGGTGAAATATTCATCAGAGACATTTTCTTTCATTTACAGAGAACAGAATTAAGTAGTATTGATCTGCAGTACTGATTTGTAGTATCCTACCACCTATGCATAGGCACGCTTAGATTCACAGCGATAAAAAGAGAATAAATTATTCTAAGTTAGAATATCTTTCCATTATTCCCTATACACTGTGAATAAAATAAAACAAACAACACATGCCAGGAAGATGTATATTATTACCTCTACTTTTCTGTTCTGCTGTATTTTGCTGCATATCAGATTCTTTGAAACAGTATCAATTTATATCTTAGGCTGTACTCTTATATTTAACATTTTTATTTGAAAGCCTGTTTCTAGAACAATTATAGTAACAAGCACCACTGTGAGTGCAGAAAATCCTATTATCTCTCTCTCTTTTTTTTTTTTTTTGGCTGCGTTGGGTCTTCATTGCTGCGCACAGGCTTTCTCTAGTTGTGGCGAGCGGGGTCTACTCTTCGTTGCGGTGCACAGGCTTCTCATTGCGGTGGCTTCTCTTGCTGCAGAGCACGGGCTCTAGGTGCGCGGGCTCAGTAGTTGCAGCACGCGGGCTCAGTAGTGGCGACATGTGGGCCTTAGAGCACAGGCTTCAGTAGTTGTGGCTCGTGGGCTGTAGAGCACAGGCTCAGTAGTTATGGCGCACGGGCTTAGTTGCTCCGCGGCATGTGGGATCTTCCCGGACCAGGGCTCGAACCCGTGTCCCCTGCACTGGCAGGCGGATTCTTAACCACTGCGCCACCAGGGAATTCCCTATTAACTCTTGTCATGAAAAAAGAAAATAAATCCAAAGAAAACCTTTGTGAGAGCAGCCTTTCAGTTTATCTAAAATCCCCTGTCTAGCTATTCTGTTTGAGACATAGGTGATCCTTTTTTTTTTTTTTTAATTAATTAATTAATTTATTTAATTTTTTTGGGTTACGTTGGGTCTTCGTTTCTGTGCGAGGGCTTTCTCCAGTTGCGGCGAGTGGGGGCCACTCTTCATCGCGGTGCGCGGGCCTCTCACCGTCGCAGCCTCTCTTGTTGCAGAGCACAGGCTCCAGACGCGCAGGCTCAGTGGTTGTGGCTCACGGGTCCAGTTGCTCTGCGGCATGTGGGATCTTCCCAGACCAGGGCCCGAACCCGTGTCCCCTACATTGGCAGGCAGATTCTCAACCACTGCGCCACCAGGGAAGCCCGATCCTTTTTTATAGAGTAGGCATCTGTGTTCTTTATTCCAGGTTTACTGAGATATAACTAACGTATAACACTGTATATGTTTCAGGTGTACAACGCAATGATTTGATACACGTATATGTTACAAAATAATTACCACAAGGAGGTTATTTAATACCCCCATCATCTCACATAACTCTCTCTTTTTATGAGAACATTTAAGATCCATCTCTCAGCGACTTTCAAGTATATAATTCCTCATTTCCTGCTGATGGGATGCAAAGTGTCCCTTCCCCGTGGGGCCCGAAAAATGTCCGAAGGGCAATTCCTTCTTGTTCACAAGTGCACAGCTTGCGACGCCTTATTTCATCCCCCAAACACTAATGAACCTTCAATACTTCAATGCAGATAAAGAGAAGGGGAGGGGAGAGGAGAGAAAGATTTTATAAACCATAGAAAACCAGTAAAAACGATAATTTGGGGGAAGACGTGTTTTCTCAAACCCTTTATGTCTTCCTGAAATTTTAAAATTTGTTTTCCGTAGACAGCATGGAATTTTTCTTATCCATCATTTCTAAATATATTAAACTATTTTATTTAATTTTCCTTTACCTGTCCTACATCAATTCATTGCTGTTTTTCGAATCATAGAGGGCAATTTTCCTTTATGGGTAGCATTTATTGGTATACTACCTACTGGGGGTTTTTTGTTTCGTTTTTAGGTACCTTACCATCTGTAATCAGACACAATCATTACTCCCTTCTTGTTGATTAACACATGCAATTATGTCACAGGACAAGTCAATCTCTTAATAAAATGTTGCCTCGCGGGTGAAAAAAGAAGAGCCTGGCATATTTCTGAGCTCTATAAATACTGTATTTCTTGTTTCCAAGGGCTGTTCCAAATTTCATCCTTTTCCCTCTAATTAAGAAAGCATGTGTAAACTTATTTTTACTAAAAATGCATTGCTGTATTACACATCCATCAGGCTTAACTCATTCTCATCAAAAATTTAAACAAAAACAATTTAAACAGATAGAATAAACTTCAGAGATTTAAAAATTGTTTAGGAACTATCTGTGTTTTTCTTTCAACATTTGCATTTGAGAAATACAAAGCAAACATGAGAACAAACGTAAAAGCCAACCATGAACTTATTCTGAAATGTCTATTGGCTCCACACTGGAGTTTTCCCACAGCTCTTGTCTCTGTGGGGCTCCGAACACGGCAGACAGGAGCACACAGAGATGGGGATTATGTCCCCAGGTGTGCAGCCCAGGTTTGAATCCCAGGTGTGCCTTATCCCAGACGTATGACTGCGGGGACTTCCTTACTTACCTCTATGAAGTCTGGAGTAGCTATATTGAGTAACACTCCCCCCAATGTGAATTTAAAGGAGAAGAATCATTTTTAAGACAAGATCACAACTAGGCAATCAGTGAACACCAGGTAACTGGTACACCTGGCCTTGGGCAAAATTTGGAAACTTGTAACTATTTATGGTCACTATTTATTTATGACTTGTTAGATGTGAATAAAATCTTTATGGTTTCCTGTGTAGCACAGAGAACTATATTCAGTATCCTATGATAAACCATACTGGAAAAGAATATAAAAAAAGAATGTATATATATGTATAACTGAATCCCTTCGCTGTACAGCAGAAATTAGCACAACATTATATCATCAACTATATTTCAGTTAAAAAAATCTTTATGGTCACTTATAGATACATAAGACCCACAAATGATGCAAGAAGCAACTTCTCTTGAAAGCATATATGAAATCATTGTCTATCCTGGCATCGTGGTGAACTCCAGGCTCCCAAGCAAAACTTAATAACGGGATCTGAGGGGCCCCAAAATGAGCTTGGGATAGAGCTGCCTTTTGATTTTCACCCAGAATCTATAGGCTCATCAGGAGTTAGGAATCAACTTTTAGTCAGAAGCCCAGCATTGAAAACATGATTCACACAACATCTGTCTGAAGTTCAGGCAGCTACTACACAAGGATTAAGGGTGTCATAGTCTGCAGGTCAAGGAGAAAGATAAAGATAACAACAGGGGGCTTCCCTGGTGGTGCAGTGGTTGAGAGTCTGCCTGCCGATGCAGGGGACACGGGTTCGAGCCCTGGTCTGGGAAGATCCCACATGCCGCAGAGCAACTGGGCCCGTGAGCCACAACTACTGAGCCTGAGCGTCTGGAGCCTGTGCTCCGCAACCAGAGGCCGCGATAGTGAGAGGCCCGCGCACCGCAATGAAGAGTGGCCCCTGCTTGCCGCAACTAGAGAAAGCCTTCACACAGAAACGAAGACCCAACACAGCCAAAAATAAATTAATTAATTAATTAATTAAAAAAAAAAGATAACAACAGCATGCTGACCCACTCATGGATCAGAAACACTTTGGGTTTGAATAAAAGTGGTATTACGGTTGTCCAGAGAAACAGAGCCAATAAATCTATGTATTTAGAAAAAGAGATTTATTATGGGAATTGGCTGAGGTCATCACAGAGGCTAAGAAATTCCATAATCTGCCACCCGGAAGCTGAAGGACCTGGCAAGATGGTGGTGTCAACTCTAGTCTGGGTTCAAAGACCTGAGATTCCAGTCTGAGGGCAGGGGAAAAATCTATGTCCTAGCTCAAACAGGCAGAAAGAGAGAGGGAGAGAGAGGTGATAGATAACAGATAGATATAGATTATAGATGGACAGATACATAGATAATTGATAGATACACAAACAGCTAGTAGATGATAGATAGCTAGACAGCTAGACATATAGAGAATTTTCCCTTCCTCCAAGTTTTTGTTATAGTTTAGTCTTCAACTGATTAGATGAGGCCCACCCACATAGGGAGAGCAATCTGTTTTATTCAGTCCACGGATTCAAATCCTAATCTTACCCAGAAACATCCTTTCAGACACACCCATAAATAATGTTTAGCCAACTATCGGGGCACCCTCTGACCCACTCATGCTGACACATGAAATTAACCATGAGAGCTATTTATCAAAACATCGACACCCAACCATGGTGGACTGAAATAGGTACCCAACATTGCCAGACATGTATGCATACATCAGGGTTTTTCAGCCTCAGTGCTATGGACATCTGGGGGCCAGACATGCTCTGTGGTGGGGACTGTCCTGTGTACCGTGGGAGGTTGAGCAGCGCCCCTAGTCTCCACCAACTAGATGCCAGGAGCACCTTCTGCCCTCGGATGCAGCGCCCAAAAATGTCTCCAGACACTGCCAGATGCCCCCTGGAGACCAAGACCATTCCCAGTTGAAAACCACTGGCATAGATAAAGAATACAAGGACATCATCAACAACAACAACAACAACAAAAACATTAAACAAAGTTATGTCTGCATGGTAGGCTTGGGTAGTTTTTATTTTATTCTCTATTTCTAGGATGAACTCATGAAATGTTATGTTTTAAAATGGGTAAATGAATAAATGCACCTTTAATTATATAATCACCTAAAGCCAATTAACTAATATAATAACAGAATCACTTAATTTGGGCACCATTTCTGAATGAGTATAAAACAACTGCTTAAATATCTTACAACCAGCCTGAGTAGAAAAGATGTTGGTTCTTTGAACTTCTTACAGAATGCTCTCGGTTTCAGCAAATTAGGGACTGAGATTGTTCCGATGCCAAAACCCCTTGCTTGTATTATGTTTTCCCAACTCAAGCATGTCCACCTGCCTGATCCTAATTAATCCGTAGCATGACGATAATGGAAGTAACAGCAACCATTTTCCCATGGACGGTATTTTGCAGTCCCTATATTACTTCCCCACTTTCTTTATCCACATTTGAGCATCCCAGGAAATGGTGAAGATGTCTGCACCCCTGATTTGTAGAAGGGGAAACAAAGACACACAGAGCGACCCTGACATAGCACACTCACACAGCAATTTTGGGGAAAACCAGAATGGAAACACAAGTCTTTCTCTTCTAAACATAGTACCCTTATATGTTTTCTGCCTTACCCTTCCCTCCAGCTTCCAGAATATTCTTTTGTTGCACGAAACAGAAAAAAGAAACATTTAATTTTGCAGTCTGTCTGTATGCCAATCGCATTCCTCTTTCTTAAACACCATCCATTTTCCCCATGGCTTCATTAACTCACCCAAGCCTCCTTCCCTTGCTTGTAATCAATATTTTGACTGGGTCAGCGTGAAATGAAATTCACTTTGAATCATTTCTAGAGCAGTCACTTGAAGTATAGGACTGCCTGTTAAAAGGCTTCAACGTTTAAAAAAAAGGAGAAGGAAAAGGACATCATCTTGTAATGGAGTTCTCTGATCCCATCCCAGGGACCAGCGGTTCTCCCAAAGCAATGAACGCTTGGACGTCAGGAGACCCATGGATTCCTTGAGATAACCTTTGTGATATAAGTCTGCCTTTTGCTTGCAAGAGGGTCTTTATCTTTCATCAGATTCTCAAAAGCGTCAAAGACCCTAAAAACGTTAAGCTCCATTCATTCATCCATCTACATACTCGTTCATTAAGAAGTCATTGTTAATGGAAAAGAATCTGAAAAAGAATATATACATATATATATTTCCATCAACAATGACTTCCTGGTAATGGACCAGGGAACTATAGTCAATCTCCTGGGATAAACCATAGTGGAAAAGAATATGAAAAAGAATATACGTATATGTATAACAGAGTCACTTTGCCATAGAGCAAAAATTAACACATTGTAAATCAACTATACTTCAATAAAATAAAAAAACAATGACTTCTTAACGAATACGTGTGTAGATGGATGAATGTATATATATATGTATATATGAATCACTCTGTTGTACACCTGAAGCTAACACAACATTGTAAATCAACTATACTTCAATTAAAAAGAGAGAAAATTGGAACCTGGGTTAAAAGACTTCTTAAAAAAGTCACTGTTCATCTATCGTGTGCTGGGCAGACAATAGAGCATAATCAAATCCGAGAAGTCCAAAGGCCCTGCGACGTTCTAGGAAATAAATGGTTAAGCATGGCTAGGGCGTATGGTTGGGGTGGGGGTTCAGAGTACCAGAAGGTAAGGAAGGGAGAAAGCTTGGACCAGGGCATGAAGACCCTTGAGTGTCCCATTAAAAAGTCTGGACTTGATCTTGAAAGTCCCTCGAAAGGTACTAAACATGTTAAGATGTGTGATAAACGAAGCAGGTGTTGTCTTTATAAAGATGGTCCATCCATGAGCAGACAACTTGAGAGATAGCTAAGCTGTTGCAGTCCTACCTTCCCTGTGGGGTAAAGGTTGCTTGCTATCTTATTTTCCTCTGATTTCTCCCCTACTTTATAAAAATAGCCACACCTATCTTGCAACATGAGGCAAAAAATCAATCCGTCAATGTAAGAAAGAAGTGGAAAATTGTATTCGAGCCAAAATGAGGATTATAAGGCAGGTAGAGCATCTCAGAAGGCTCTGACAACTGTTCCGCCCTGTTAGAAGTCAAGGGACAGTTATGGAAGTTTTCTGAGACACGGGGCTGTACGTTAAATGATGCATTAGTGACGGTCTACACAGTCCATATCTGACCATCACTGTGGTCCCTCACAAGGTCAAGAAGGACCGTCATCTTTTTAGGCGTCGTCTTGCTGGCGCTGGGAGAATGTTGCTCTGTATGGCTGAGCAGATATTCCTGCTGAAGGGGGAGGTCTGGTCGATGCCTAAGGCAGACACACGATGCACAGCGGGGTGGGAGAGAGAGAGACCAAAGGGCAGAGAAGAATTTTTATGTTTCTTCTCATCTTGCCATAAAATTATGACACTTTTTCACATCCATTATACATTATTATATGATAATGGGATATAACTAATTCACTTTGTGGTATAGCAGAAACTAATACAACATTTTAAATCAACTATACTCCAATAAAAATTTTTTAAAAAGAATGAAATAAAACTATTATTTTCTCTTTCAAAAAAATTTAAAAATTTTAAAAAATATTATAAGATAATGGGTATAATTCCCTGTGCTATACGATACATCCTTGTTGCTTATCTATTTTATGAATAGCTGTTTGCATCTGTTCATCCCATACCCCTGATTTGTCCCTCCCCCTTCCCTCTCCCCTCTGGTAACTGCTCCTTTGTTCTCTATATCTGAGAATCTGCTTCTTTTCTGTTATAGTCACGCTGTTGTGTTTTTTAGACTCCACATGTAAGTGGTATCATACAGTATTTGTCTTTCTCTGACTCATCTCATTAAGCATAAGATTCTCTACGTTCATCCACATTGCTGCCAATGGCAGAATTTCATTTTAGGAATGCTTTTAAGGAGCTCCGCCGAATTGCAAAACTCAAAAGCCAGCATTTCCACACTGACCCACTTGTGAAAATGCATATACTTCACAGGTATTAAAAGGTCCTCTGTGGGAAAGGCAAAATCTACAGTCATCACCTCCTTCTACCCGCCAAGATAGTTAAATTTTTTAAATGCTTTGAAGTAAACCCAGCACATGAAGGGATCATTCTTCCAATGAGACCTCTTTTTTTTTTTTTTTAAATTGGAGTATAGTTGACTTACAGTGTTGTGTTAATTTCAGGTGTATAGCAACGTGAATCAGTTTACGTATATATATCCTTTTTCAGATTGTTTTCCATTCTAGGTTATTATAGAATATTGAGTACAGTTCCCTGTGCTACACAGTAGGTCCTCGTTGGTTATCTATTTTATATACAGTAGTGCGTATTTGATAATCCCAAACTCCTAATTTATTCCCTCCCCCACTTCTTTTCTCTTTAGTAACCATAAGTTTTTTTTTTTCTGTGAGATCTCTCTTTTTTATTCCCTCGGAAAAATTTTCAAAAGTTTACAGTTGTACTAAATAACGATTCTCCTTGAGGCTATTTCTTTTCAAACAGTCATGTTTACTCCTTAAAAGAACAAGTCATTCTTTTAATTTTCCAAAAAAAAAAAAAAAAAGCTACATCATCCTCTGTCTTAAAGTGAATTTCACAACACAGAAAATCAATCATTTTAAAGTGCACCTACCCCTCCATCTGATTCCAAAACATTTTCATCAACTGATTCTCTTTGGATAACACACATCCTCCTATGAATATGTCACCTTGTAAAACTGCATTGCATAAAAACCCAGAAAGGAACCACGCCTTAAACGTCTGCCATGAAGACACAGAAGAGAAGTGTTCACATATTCTCCCCCTGCTCTCTCCTTCTCTATGTGCAGCAGCCTCTTTCGTGCAAACCAGAAGGCTTGCTGCACAATTGCCATTCAGGCCGCAGGGAGCCACGGGGCCACTGCTGGCTGAAGATCATTCCATTATTTAACACTGCTTCCGAGATAATCTTTTCAACTGCCGTTTTCTAGGGAGAATCCTCAAAGCCAAACCTGAAAAGAACAGATGCCAGCCTTTATTCACCGAGGAGTATCATCAGTTAAGGGACGTTTACCTTCATCCGACGGGACCCTGATCGGACGCCTCTGATGTCACAGTAACACAAATGTTGCCTTGCTGAGAGCCTTCAAAGTCTCTCTCTCCCCCTCCGTACACCACCCTAGGATCCATCCAGAAAAGAAAAAAGGAGCCTGGCATCATACATACAAAACAGAAATAGACCCGCAGACACAGAAAACATACTTACGGTGACCAAACGGGAAGACGGGGGAGAGATAAATTAGGAGTTTGGGATTAACATATACACACTACTAAATATAAGATAGATAAACAAGGACCTATTGTATAGCACAGGAAATTATATTAATAACTTGTAATAACCTACAAGGGAAAAGAATCTGGAAAAAATAGATATATATATGTATGCGTAACTGAATCACTTTGCTGTACACCTGAAACTAACACTGTAAATCAACTATACTTCAGTAAAAATAAATAAAAATGAAACAAAAAAAATCGCTAATGGAATGAAGATTTGGGGCTGGATGACCGATACCAAAATAATGGTTTTGGGGGGGAATAAAACTATTGTGAAGGCGATCATGCTGGTTTATGATTTCAGCTTGATCCAGAAGGTTTCCCATGAATTCAAGCAAACGGGATACTCCCATCCTCCACACATTGCTCATCGCTATCTAGGTGGTCCCTTTGTTTGGAGTTGCTGTGGTGTTTCAGGATAGGAAATTCATCATCAAAGAAGGTATTGCGTTAGAAAAGAGGGCCACACGCACAAGGTGACAAGGGTACCCAGAAAGGATATCTAAAAGCAGCTTGAAGGATCAGAGAAGGTTCCCCAAATGAAATGATGGCTATGATGAAACTAAAAAGAAAGTCCAGAAGAGAGCTGGATACCAGCTTCGAGAGAACATTCTAGAAGAAAAGAGACCTTTTTCCAAGCAGAAAGAGCCACATCACCGTGCACCTAGAGGCAAACACATCTGGGACCCTGGTGTGGTTGGAGCACTGAAGAACAGCATGACGTGCAGTCAGACAGATAGACAATCAGGGTCCACCTCACAAAAGCCATCAAAGGACCCTATAAATAGTACGAGCTATTCTGATGGTCACACAGAGCTTCCTCGGAGGTCACAGTCAGACTTGGGCATGTTACAAAGATGATCCTGGTCACAGTTTGGTGAATTTGTTAGATGGCGTTGCGAAGGAGGAGACAACATTTAAGCAGCCTTTCCGTGCTTTTTTTTTTTTCTTTTTCCTGCACAACTCTTTATTTTTTATAAAAAGCCAAACCCAACTATTGAATGATGACTTTAAATAGCATCTCAAGTAGTTTCCTATCAGGGAAAACGGGAAGGACTGTACTAGTATTTCTACAACAGGGGGTGCCACCGTCATATCTCTCGAGGTATATATCTTTCACAGTCAGTAGAGAATCTCCCATTGCAATAGTTTGATATAGAAAAACCCCCATGGCTTCGCAATCCTCCACATTCTGTGATGCCCTCAAAAATCTGCTCTTAGAGAATCTAGTATTAGCACAGTGGGTTGAACTATGTCCCCCAATGTGTCCAAATGTTCACCTCCAGAACATCTCAACGTGACCTAACTGGGAACAGTCTTTGCAGAGCTAATTCACGTAACGATCCAGATGAGGTCCTCCTGGAGGAGGTGGCCCTACATCCAATGACAGGATCCTTCTAAGACACAGAAGAGGAGAGACACAGACACAGAGGAGAAGCCCCGGGAAGACAGAGGTAGAGACGGGAGGGATGCGGCCACAGGCCCAGGGACGCCTGGAGCCCCCAGAAGCTGGAAGAGGCAGGAGGGACCCTCCCCTGGAGCCTCAGGAGGGAGCTCAGCCCTGGGACACCTTGACTTCAGGCTTCTGGTCCCCAGAACTTGAAGAGAATGAATTCCTGTCTTCAAGCCACCCAGTCTGTGGAAACTTGTTATGGCAGCACTAGCAAACCCATACAATAGCTACATGTGCTGTCCGACATGAAGCTTTGAAAATTATTCTCAATTTGAAATTAAAACAATTCAAAACAGCTGAAGTAATGTAAACATGACAAATATATTATTTAAAAAAATAAAAAGATCAGATTCAAGATGACGTAAAGAAATAGTAAAATATAAAAATAATAGTAAAAGATGCAATTGCCTATCGCCTTTCTTCCTGTAACGATGTTTCAGAAAAAAAATACCAATAATAGCTTCCAATGGCAAGTGAACTAGGTCAAAATAAATTAAACAAGGAAATACATAAGAAATGCATTTTAAACAGAGCAATTAAAATTTTTATGGTGTGAGAGAATTGAGTAAAGGTCATGGGTCCTAAATTTGCTTTGTTCACATTTGGAGGATGCAAAGAAAATCACAAGTCATCATAGTGGGAGACAGAAGTAATCACCGTGGAGAGAGAAATGTCTTCAAAGTTCAGGAAGAACTACACCATGCTTTTGTTTGTCTGCGTCTCTGAGGGTGGACCGTGCCTGGCTGAACCCCAGGCATCTGGGGGGGGTGGAGGCATACACAAGAGTGGAGGGGGCAGGACCCAGATCGGTGGGGACCTGGGGTAAGTGTCATCACTGGGCTTCTACCCAGGGGATGGAGAGGTGGGCGCACAGGCTGGGAGAACGGTCCTTAAGGGTGAAGAGGCTCTAGAACAGCTCAAGAACAGAGGAAAGGGCATGAACAATATGGACAGAAGGAAAAGCAAAGACGAAGTCAACAGTGACCGTCACAGGGACTTCCTTGGTGGGCCAGTGGTAAAGAATCCGCCTTCCAATGCAGGGGACGTGGCTCCGATCCCCGGTCAGGGGAACTAAGATCCCACATGCCATGAGGCAACTAAGCCCGCGCGCCACAACTACTGAGCTCGCACGTCTCAACTAGAGAGCCCGCGTGCCACAAACTACAGAGCCCACGCGCTCTGGAGCCCTCACGCCACGACTAGAGAAGAGAAATCCCGCACGCCACAACTAGAGAGAAGCCGCGCGCCACAATGAAGAGCCTGCACGCTGCAACTAAGACCCGACGCAGCCAAAAATAAATAAAATAAATAAATAATAAATAAATCTTTCTTAAAAAAAGAACTCAGTTGTAATAAGAGACAGGCAAATTTAAAAGTAAACCGAGATACCATTAAAAAAAAAAAAAATGATGGTCACAGAGGCGGACAGCCCAAACACACAAGAACCACACACGTCTGAGAAAGCACAAGTCCTATTTCCTATTTCCCTGCCAGGAGAGCCCCTATTCAGCCAACAAACTAAAACATATCTTTTTTAAAAATTCACCTTATTCAAGAAAGAATTTAACACACTTTATTGTAATCCAGTCCCACTAAAAATATTGCTTGACTAAAATTCTGGCTGTTTTAGGCAAATGAAGCTTTTGCATTATTTAGTAGACTGGTTCTCAAGGTGTGGCCTCACAGCAAGCACACTGGCTACAAGCTTGTGACAAAGGCTGCTTGGGAAGCCCTTAATAACACATCTACTGGGTCAGAAGCTCTGGGGGTGGGTTCAACAAGCCGTAGTATCCACAGCCCTCCAGGTGATTCCAACGTGTGCTGCTGAACTTTGAGAACAGTCACTCCGGAACGTGGCTCTATTCCATTTTCATAAGTGTAAAAATGAATGTGTAGCTATCTCTTTATTACACGTAGCATTGGCAGGTTACATGGTGTAGGAGTTTCCTGTAGCTGCCATAACAAATGATCAGTAACTTATTGGTTTAAAACGACAGGAATTCATCCTTTCCCAGTCCTGGAGACCAGACATCTGAGGCCAAAGTGTCCCAGGGCCGTGCTCCCGGGGCTTCCTGGCTCTTCCAGCTTCTGGGGGCTCCAGGCGTCCCTGGGCTTGTGGCCGCATCCCTCCCGTCTCTGCCCCCGTCTTCACGTGGCTTCTCCTGTGTGTCTCTCCTCTTCTGTCTCTTAGAAGGACCCTGTCACTGGATTTAGGGTGACCCTCATCCAGGAGGACCTCATCTCAGACCCTTCACTTAATCTCATCTGCAAAGAGCCTATTTCCAAATAAGGTCTCATTCATAGGTTCTGAGTAGACAGGAATTTGGTGAAAGGGGATACTGTTCAGTCCATCACAGATAACATTCATTCAACAATTTGATTTATCCTTACTAGTAAGGCAATTGCCAAGAGAAAATGGGAACAGGCAAAGAATATAGTTAAGTGCCTTTTAAGACTACGACGGCATAGACAATTGATTCCAAATAAGTTTGGTCATCGGAAGCCCCTGGAAATGATTTAAAATACAAACGCCTGGACCTTTCTCCAGGGAGAGTTAAATGGAAAACCAGGGGAAAAATAGTGATGGATCCCAAGACATCAGAATTTCTAATGAGTTGACATTAAATACTGCCAAAATATTGTCCAACGGAGAGATGAGGACTGGGGACAGAAGTGCACCTGACCTTGAGAAAGTTGCTGCCGTGGGGAAAGGGGAACAGCTTACTACCTCTCCACCTGCATCAATAATAGATTCTATCCTGGGAGATCCCCTAAAAGGTATCCCTTCTCACTTCACCTGCGCCTCTTACTACCTCGATACAGACAGGGGTCCACCCACGCACAGAACGTCACACTGAGAATGCTAACAGCTACCTAGAGCCTTTAAAGTGAGTAGAACAAGCAAAGGATGGAGGAATCCAATATGAGGAAGCTCAAAATTCTGATGTCTAAATGTCAGGCTTAGAGAAATAGAGAAAATAGAAAACAAGTGACTCCCATATACTTCCAACTCCTCCACCGCCCCCCAGAGTTTACAGGAAACATGGTACACCCAGCATGAAACGGCATGTTGATATTTATTTCTTATCAGCTTAAACACAGCTCAGCAGATCACAGCCCAGCAAGCTGGGAGATGGAAGTTTCCATCCTGCCCCGCCAAACACCAAGGAGGAAACTTATTTCACCTCACTGGTCCTCTGCAAAAGGAAAGAGGGGTGGTTTGTGCAACTGGATTTAGACCCCGGGGATTGTGCATGAGGCATGCCTGGGTGTCCACCTGGTGTAGAGTTGGCAGCAATGGACAACATCCAACCCTCGAACACAGGGAATCAGGTGCCTGCCTTGTGCTGAGTCTGTCAGGCAAGGCTTGGTCTTCTCTGATCGAGGGATGCCACACCAGGTATCGCTTAAAAAGAAACTGGTCGGCATAAAGCCAAGACTCAAATACATGTACACACATGTTCATAGCAGAGTTACTCACAACCAACAAGTGGAAACAAATCACATGTTTTATATGTGGAACCGAAAAAAAAAAAAGATACAAATGCACTTATTTACAAAACAGAAAGACTCACAGACTTAGAAAAGAAACATGGTTACCAAAGGGGAAAGGTAGGGGGGAGGGATAAATTGGGAGTTTGGGGTTAACAGATACACACTACTATATATAAAATAAACAATAAGGACCTACTATATAGCACAGGGAAGTCTACTCTATATTCTGTAATAATTATATGGGAAAAGAATCTGAAAAAGAATAGATATATGTGTAGGTATAACTGAATCACTTTGCTGTACACCTGAAACTAACACAACATTGTAAATCAACTACACTCCAATATAAAATAGATTTTTAATTTAATTTTTTTTTCTTTTTGGCTGCATTGGATCTTCGTTGCTGCGAGTGGGCTTTCTCTAGTTGCAGTGAGCGGGGGCTACTCTTTGTTGCGGTGCGCGGGCTTCTCACTGCGGTGGCTTCTCTTGTCGCAGAGCACGGGCTCTAGGCGTGTGGCCTTCAGTAGTTGTAGTGCGTGGGCTCAGTAGTTGTGGCACGTGGGCTCTAGAGAGCAGGCTCAGTAGTTGTGGCGCACGGGCTTAGTGGCTCCGCGGCATGTGGGATCCTCCCGGACCAGGGCTCGAACCCGTGTCCCCTGCATTGGCAGGCGGAATCTTAACCACTGCGCCACCCGGGAAGTCCCTAAAAAATTTTTTAAACGTAAAAGCAATGTCCATCAATGGATGAAAAGGTAAACAAAATGGTGGGTCCATACCATGGAATATCATTCCCCAATGAAAAGGAGTGAAGCTCTGACACAGGTTACAATGTGCGTGAACCTCGAAAACATGACACTCACTGAAAAGAAGCCAGACGCAAAAGACTACATATTCTATTGTTCCATTTATATGAAGTGCCCTGAATAGGGAGATCCATAGACAGAAAGTATATGAGTATTTCCTGGGGCCTGGGGGGAGGCAGGAATGAGGCGTGACTGCTTAGTGGGTACGGGGTCCAGTTTGGGGATGATAAAAATATTTTGGAACTAAACAGAGGCGGTGGTTTTACAACATTGTGAATGTACTAAATGCTCCTGAGTTGCCAATCTCAATGGTTAATCATATGCCATTTGAAACTCACCTCCTAAAAAGCAAAAAATCATAAAAAAAGACTTCTGCTAAAAAAGATTTGAAACCTACAGCATGAATCGCTAAAATTCCTTTCAGCTCCAAATGTCTGTGATGATGTACAGTTACACCGTGACTACAGCCCAGTGATTTAAATTCGCTTTCATCTCCAACCTCAAAGAAGATTGGAAGGAAAGTAATAAGCTGAAAATTGTCCTACAAGTGAGGGACACAGGTCAGATACCCCAGGAGGATACTATTGGGAAGCCTTGCCTGTGCAAGTGAGTTCTGGGCAAGCATCCCCTGGGAGCAGGTTAGAAATGCAGACCCCCAGGGCTCCACGCCAGACCTCCTGATTCAGAAGCTGCCTTTTAACAAGATCTCCAGATGATGGTGGATGCATTAACATTTGACAAGCGCCAGTCTAAGTGTATTTGGTTTACAGGTTCCGGTAAGGATCCGAAAGAAATCTGCTCACCCATTGAGTTAGTGCATCATTTTCTAATTATTTTGTCTTCTAATTTAATTCCCTCAACACCTCCTTCTATTGTTCATTGTCTTATCACTTTTTAAAACGTAAACAGACTCTTTTTGAAGACATAGGTCACCCTTTAATACAGAAAGCCTCTCATCACCACTAACGCAAATCCAACCAGAGTGGACGTAAAACCTTGCAGATCCCTCATCATAAATGCATGTCACTCACAGCAGAGATATTATAAGCCCTCTTATGAGACATACATTTACCTTAAGGAAGATGGGCAAATAAACAGATGATATCCTCACATCCAGAATAAGTCTTTTTTTTTTTTTTATCCCTCTGTTAATTCATCTCCACCTTTTCTTAAGACCATTAATAACAATCTTTTTAATTCACAGAAAGGATCAATTTGAGTTTAGTCTGACATGGTTCCTCAGATAATTAATTTCATTTCTTGTTTGTTTTCCCTCTGACTCCTGAAAAAATGTTCTTTAATATTCACTTGAGAATGACAGCAATTAATAAAATTTACATTTCACAGCATCAGCCTAAAGTGAAGACAAGAAAACCAGGAACGTATTCAAATCTCTAATGTTTAAGAATATGTTCTACTAGAACACTCAGAAAGGATTCAGTTATGAATAACCAGAATATGCAAAACCCTCTGTTACACGCTTTGGCATCAACCATGAAGAGACAATCGTTAGATTCAATTTCTCACCCAACTCTACGAATGAAAAATGAAAATGTCTGGTAATGTCGAAGGTAGTGAGAAGTATGGCAATCTAAAAAATTAGGCGCTGGCGCTCGGACCAAACCTGGATCACCCATTTTGGAAATCAATTTGACATCATCTATGAAGTTTAACGAGGCATCTACAACCCAGCTATTCTGAATGCTTTGGGAGACATGCATGAGAACTTTCCCAATAGCTCTGTCTGTACTAACAAAGTAAAAGGAACAACCCAAGCGTCCATGGATGGCTGGATGGACAAAGATGTTGTATAGACATTGTATACACTGTGCTGGAGAGAGTTGTATGTGAGAGACTTCTTGCTGCATGACAATATAGCTCCATCTTTGGAATGCGATCCAAAGGAAAGGTCAGTTATGCAGTTAGGTAATACCCACAGAATATCCTGTAATAATCTATAATGGAAAAGAATCTGAAAAAGATTATATATATCTGAATCACTTTGCTGTACACCTGAGATAGATCTTTATTGGAGTATAATTGCTTCACAATAAAGTGTTAGTTTCTGTTGCACAACAAAGCAAATCAGCCATATGCATACATATGTCCCCAAATCCCCTCCCTCTTGAGCCTCCCTCCCACCCTCCCTATCCCACCCCTCTAGGTGGTCACAAAGCACCGAGCTGATCTCCCTGTGCTATGCGGCTGCTTCCCACTAGCTATCTATTTTACATTTGGTAGTGTATATATGTCCATACCACTCTCTCACTTCGTCCCAGCTTACCCTTCCCCCTCCCCGTGTCCTCAAGTCCATGCTCTACGTCTGCGTCTTTATTCCCGTCCTGCCCCTAGGTTCTTCAGAATTTTTTTTTTTTTTATAGATTCCATACATATGTGTTAGCATACGGTATTGGTTTTTCTCTTTCTGACTTATTCACTCTGTATGACAGACTCTAGGTCCATCCACCTCACTACAAATAAATCAATTTCGTTTCTTTTTATGGCTGAGTAATATTCCGTTGTATATATGTGCCACATCTTCTTTATCCATTCATCTGTCGACGGACACTTAGGTTGCTTCCATGTCCTGGCTATTGTAAACAGTGCTACAATGAACATTGGGGTACATGTGTCTTTTTGAATTATGGTTTTCTCAGGGTATATACCCAGCAGTGGGATTGCTGGGTCACATGGTAGTACTATTTTTAGCTTTTTAAGAAACCTCCATACTGTTTTCCATAGTGACTGTATCAATATACATTCCCACCAACAGTGCAGGAGGGTTCCCATTTCTCCACACCCTTTCCATCATTTATTATTTCTAGCTTTTTTGATAATGGCCATTCTGACCAGCGTGAGGTGATACCTCATTGTAGTTTTGATTTGCATTTCTCTAATAATTAGTGATGTTGAGCATCTTTTCATGTGCCTCTTGGCCATCTGTATGTCTTCTTTGGTGAAATGTCTATTTAGGTCTTCCACCCATTTTCTAACTGGATTGTTTGCTTTTCTGATATTGAGCTCCATGAGCTGTTTGTATATTCTGGAGATTAATCCTTTGTCAGTTGCTTCGTTTGCAAATATTTTCTCCCATTCTGAGGGTTGTCTTTTCATCTTGTTTATGGTTTCCTTTGCTGTGCAAAAGCTTTTAAGTTTAATTTAGTCCCATTTGTTTATTTTTGTTTTTATTTCCATTTTTCTAGGAGGTGGCTCCAAGAGGATCTTGCTGTGACTTATGTCATAGAGTGTTCTGCCTATGTTTTCCTCTAGGAGTTTGATAGTGTCTGGCCTTACATTTAGGTCTTTAGTCTATTTTGAGTTTATTTTTGTGCATGTTGTTAGGGAGTGTTCTAATTTCATTCTTTTACAGGTAGCTGTCCAGTTTTCCCAGCACCACTTATTGAAGAGACTGTCTTTCCTCCATTGTATATCCCTGCCTCCTTTGTCATAAATTAGGTGTTCATATGTGCATGGGTTTACCTCTGGGCTTTCTATCCTGTTCCATTGATCTATATTTCTGTTTCTGTGCCAGTACCATACTGTCTTCATTACTGTAGCTTTGTGGTATAGTTTGAAGTTGGGGATCCTGATTCCTCCAGCTCCGTTTTTCGTTCTCAAGATTGCTTTGGCTATTTGGGGTCTTTTGTGTTTCCATACGAATTGTTTATTTTATACCTAGTAGTTTGTACCTGTTAATCCCCTCCCCCTACCTTGCCCCTCCCCCTTCCCTCTCCCCACTGGTAACCACTACTTTGTTCTCCATATCTGTGAGTCTGCTTCTGTTTTTTTATATTCACGAGTTTGTTGTATGCCATTTAAAAATGTCTAACAAAGTAAAAAAGAATGGATACGGAGTATCTGGACATCCAATAAACAGACCAAATAATTTCTTTGAATATATTTATAAAGTTCACCCGTATACCAGAATATAAGGGACATTTCGATGCATTTCAATGAATCAATAGCCTACACATTCCCTCTCTGATCAAAGTGCAGTTCAGTGAGACACCAGCAAGGGAAAAAGATGGTTTTTTTTCAAAAAGCAGATTAAAAACATGTATATTTGGAAAAGGACAGTATGCAATCCTAATTACTTTACGGTTTGCAAAGAACATCAGACATCTGCTTCTGCTCAACATGTGACCTCAAAATTAACTTACTTGAAACAATGATGATTTTATTGCCTCATTATTCTAGCCGTCAACAGACTGGGTTGGGTTCAGCTGTGTGGCTCTTCTGCCGGTTCCTCAGGAGCCTGCAGACATCTGCCAGCCCCATGGGGACAGGATGATTCTTACCCTTAAGGAGACCAGGGCAGGCCCCTTCCCAAGGGGTCTCAGATTCCAGGAGAGCAAGAGAGGGAGCTGCAAGGCTCCTCAAGCCCTCAATCCAGGCATCCCACCTTGATGCACAGCTGACAATCTCTCAGTCAAAGTAAGTCCCAGGACAATACCAGTTTCAAAAGGATAGAGAAGTAGACTCCATCTCTCGATGCAAAGGTCAACAAAACCTCAGCCAAAAGGGGTGTATCTAGAGAAATGGGAGGAATTTCTGGCCAGTTTTTTGTTACTGACTCCACTGAGGAGTTGTTTAATTACCATGTATTTACACACTGAGATGCTCTCGGAAGGAAGGAATTATGGGATAGAGATAGACATAAATAGAGATGATAAAGATACACTATAGATGTACACATAGCTAGATGGATAGATGAAATAGATAAGATAGATGATGGACAGATGACAAAAAATAGAAGATAATAGATGAGATAGATGATTGATAGATGATAGATAAAATAGACGATAGGTAGACGGATACACCATAGACAGATATCCCAAAGCATATATAAATATGTAGCCTATAATTAGTTTTTTTTTAATGTAACAAAAATTCAATTAGAGAGGGCTTCCCTGCTGGCGCAGTGGTTGAGAATCTGCCTGCCAATGCAGGGGACGTGGGTTCGAGCCCTGGTCTGGGAAGATCCCACATGCCGCGGAGTGGCTGGGCCCATGCGCCACAACTACTGAGCCTGCGCGTCTGGAGCCTGTGCTCCGCAACGGGAGAGGCCACGACGATGAGAGGCCCGCGCCCCGCGATGAAGAGTGGCCCCCGCTCGCCGCAACTAGAGAAAGCCCTCGCACAGAAACGAAGATCCAACGCAGCCATAAATAAAAAAATAAATAAATAAATTTATTTTAAAAAAAATTCAATTAGAGAAATGCGTGAAAGAGCAGTAGAAGAATCATCAAATAAGTTTGAAGGAACAACAAATATCAGAACAAAAATTAATGAAACAAGAAAGAACCACATCACAGGCAAAAAATATTTCCTCATGTAAATAAAAGTAATATTTTCTCAATCATGCAGAAGTGATAAATGAAAATAATAAGGTCCCTTATGAATATTGTACTTTAGGGATTCGGGTGGCAAGCCTGGGCAGAGTGTTAATTCAGCAGGTGCTCAGAGCAGACGTCTGAGCTGGCTGTATAAATCTGACACTCATCTACTGATCTTAGTATTTATTTAAAGCCATGGGATTATCTCAGACCACCCAAACAGAGAAAGGAAAAAAAATTTTTTAAGTAAAAAGGAAGGAAAGAAGGAGGAATGGAAGGATGGAAGGATGAGAAAGAAAAAGAAAGAGGAAAAAAAAAGCTTGCTTTACGATAAATCCCTTAGCTCCTTCCCCCCAGTAGAAACTTTTATAATTGCAATCCATTCTTATCAGAGATAAAAACCTTTTAATAATCAGCACTTTATTCTGGCATCAGAATCAGTGAGCCACAAGGTAACCTGAAAGATTTCTTTAGGGCAGGTGAAACAATTTATTTAAGTGACCATTACGTTGGAAGCTGATTAAGCAAAACCATTTTCCTTTCATCTTGCAAGTCAGCATTTAAGCTCCATGTGAAGACCTTTATCATTTTAGCTGCAGCCAAAATGCCTATTTTACAATTTACACCTAAACCAAAGCTAAAAGGACAAGGGGAGCATACCTCACATAAAAGAACGTTATCTCTGGGGGAAAAAGCAATATTTAAAGTCATAGGGGAAGAAAAATCAAAATCTTCACGACTAATGTTCTCAGAAAGGAAACTCTTCAACACCATTTCTGAGATGTCTTTAAATCAACAGGACATCCGACCACCATGACTTTCCATTTGAAAGTGTTTCTCTTCTAAGACAGGTACAAGAATATTTGCAACAATTTATTGACGTTCCAAGTATTTCACATGTTTATTCCTGACCTCAAGATGCTTCAGATATACATTAAACCTGTTATATGGACAGATTTGGATTCAGCCGTTTTTTATTTTTACTCTTAAAAAATTCACTATATTAAAGAAAGACTAAAGAACAACAACAAAAAAATGCAGCATGCAAAGTGCAAAAGTTTAAAATTTTCCACGCGGTGCCATGGAGGTGAAATTCTCTTCAGCTAGTATATATTACCAGGTCCATTGCAGTGGTGATTCAGTGTAAAAAAGAAGCAAAAACCACTTTGCAGTTCAATTGCAATGATTACACCGCTTACCTCAGTTTCTGATTCTGACTTTTTTTTCAACTGTCCGCCTGAAAATGATAGAATAATTTAGGGTTTTGTATAAAATGAAGTACACCAGAGAAACGATCTTGACTCACAGCTAGAGATACGCTCTTGAGTAAACTGTTTAGCATGACTGGACACCAATCCTCTCATGTGAATAATACACAGATTCATATATAGAATCTCCAGGACAGTCTTCATGCTTAATATAATTCTAATATAAACTAAAACTTTAGAGTGGAGGTCAGAGGGAAAACAGCCAAAATATCTTCATATTTAGTGCTTGAATTGACGTTCTTTCCAGTTCTTGAAGATCTTTTCCATTCTGTGTCTGTTTTACAACAATAGGAAGTTTAATTGTGTACGTACCCTAGTTTCAGGCTTTAAGTCAACAGTTCTCAGGTGGGAGAACACCTGCCAACCACATTTTCCCTCCCAGGATACACTGGGTAACTTCTGGAAACACCTTTGAGGATGTGAGATCAAAAGTCTGTGGAGTGCTACTGGCATCTAGTGGGCAGCAGTCAGGGTGCTGCAAACATCCTACAACGGCTGGACGGCCCCACCTCCAAGAATTACCCAGTCCTAAATTTCAACTGTGCCAAGGTTGACCAACTCTGGCTTAGTGAAAGAAAATTAAAAACTTACACTGAAAAAAAAAAGGGCACAGTTTAACTCCCAATGACAGTAAGATAAACTTCCCACTTGGATTAAAATCTTGCTTTGCATCTTTCTCCAATAATCTCTCAATGGCTTGAAATATTACCACACATAAAAGAGCATGAAGTCAAGATGTAAGTTTACATTAATATTTAAGAAATTGTTAATTCTTCAAAGAAGACATACAGATAGCCAATAGGCACATGAAAAGATGCTCAACACTGTTAATTATTAGAGAAATGCAATTCAAAACTACAATGAGGTACCACCTGACACCAATCTGAATGGGCCATCATTAAAAAGTCTACAAAAAATAAATGCTGGAGAGGGCGTTGAGAAAAAGGAACCCTCCTACACTGTTGGTGGGAATGGAAATTGGTGCAGCCACTATGGAGAACAGTACAGAGGTTCCTCAGAAAGCTAAAAATAGAACTACCATGTGACCCAGCAATTCCACTCCTGGGCATATATCTGGACAAAACTCTAACTCAAAAAGATACACGCACCCCCTATGTTCATACCAGCACTATTTACAATAGCCAACACATGGAAACAACCTAAATGCCCATCACCAGATGAATGGATAAAGAAGATATGGTACATATATACAATGGAATATTACTCAGCCATAAAAAAAAGAATGAAATAATGCCATTTGCAGCAACATGGATGGACCTAGAGATTATCATACTGAGTGAAGTCAGTCAAAGACAAATATCATATGATATCACTTATATGTGGAATCTAAAATATGACACAAATGAATTTATTTATAAAACAGAAACAGACTTGCAGAGAACAGACATGGGGTTGCCAAGGGGGAGGGGACTAGGCAAGGGAAGGATTGGGAGTTTCGGGTTAGCAGATGCAAACTTTTACATATAGAATGGATCAACAACAAAGTCCTACTGTATAGCACAGGGAACTGTAGTCAATATCCTGTAATAAACCATAATGGAAAAGAATACGAAAAAATATATAGAGAATATATCTATATAGATAGATAGATAACTGAATCACTTTGCTGTATACCAGAAATGAACACAACATTGTAAATCAATTATACTTCAATAAAATTTTTTTAAGGTAAAAAAAATTTTTTTTAAGTAAAAAAATTTTTTTTAAGAAATTGTTAAGCAGAAAATGGGTAGAAAGTATAAGAACAGGATTTGAGTTAGCACGAAACTACATTCTGAACATCACTGATGACCACAGAAATGGGAGCATGTGGTGATTTGATTTTTATTAACCTAAAAACAGTCATACAGGATAAACCTTGAAACATGTTGTTTTGTGAAAGGAACCAGACGCAAAAGGCCACATCGTTTTTTATTCCATTCATATGAAATGTCCAGAATACGCAAATCCATAGAGACAAAATAATCACATTAGAAGTTGCCAGGGACTGGGGAGGGGGCATGGGGAGGGATGGCTAATAGGTAAGGGGTCTCCTTTGAGGGGGATGAGAACATTCTGGAAATAGATAGAGGTGTTGGTTGCACAACATTGCAAATATAGTAAATGGCCCTGAATTGTACACTTTAAAATTGTTAAAATGGTCACTTATGTTACATGTACTTTACCCCAACTTAAAAAAATAAATGAACGATGGTTACCATGGTGGGGGAATTGGGAAGGTGTTGATCAAAAGGTACAAATTTGTAGTTAGAAGGTGAATAACTTCTGGAAATAGACAGAATTCAAAGCATTGTGATTACAGTTAACCATACTGTATGATATACTTCAAAGTCGCTAAGAAAATAGATCTTACATATTGTCACCACACACCAAAATAGAAATTATAATTATGTGACATACAGAGGTGTTAGATCACACTGTGGTAGTAATCGTATTACAGTATATAAATGTATCAAAGCAACAGGTTTGTACCTTAAACTTACACAACACTATGTCAATTATATCGTCATTAACTTTTTTCAGAATAAAATATATTACATTGCATAGACTTACAATTAACTGAATTATATAAAGAAAACAAGGAAAATAGCCAAAACACAAACACACACACACACAAGCACAAAGGCAAAGACTCGTACACCTTATTTAAAGTGAAAAATTACATTGTTTCATTTGAGAGCAAACTGACAATGTGTATCCTTATAACAGGATGTGAGAACACTACAGACGATATGTATCTTGCGGCTCTCTTAGCCAAAGGCACAGAACATTTTTCAAGTACATATTTCTTATATCCGTATGGGATTACTCCAGATCATAGCTCGATGGCAACACTGGGGCATCTTTAAAAATCTTATTTGCATTTTTTGATATTTAAGCTCTTATTTACTGAAACTTTGCCATATGCTCAAAAATTATGTGATATATTTGACAAGAGCTAACTTATCGAACTTTGGTGTTGTATTAGTCTAGGTGTCCCAAGAAGCATGCAAAGGAGAGGGCGGGTCAGATCAGACCTGAGAGAGGTGTATTGTGGGAAACTCCAGTGAGGAAAAATGGAGTGGAAGCCAAAGGAGGCCAGAAGTGCCCTCGAGGCTGATCTGATACCCAGAAAGGGGGCAGGGCGGAAAGGAAGGAAGTTGGATAGGCTGAGACAGCTGTGCAGTTATCCTAACATTTCTGCATTGCCGCTGGGGAGCCCTCCCACCAAAACCGTCTGTGGGAAGATTCCCCATCACCCTGAAGGGCTCTTTCTCCATCTCCCTGCCCCACCCAGTCACCGAGTGGAAGTAATCAGGGGCCATGTGGCCCCAGGAGAACAGAGGATGGACGCAGGGGTCACCTCGTTGAGCATCCACGGTTCTCGCTGCAGCAAAACAGAACTCTGGGACGCACATTTTCAGGACTGCAACACCTGTGCCTGTTGTTCTTATCCCAGAGTTACACATCCAGACACGAAGATTTAGTCTTGTGTCTGAGAGTCTTTAAACTTGTGCGAGGATTCTACGTGACTGTATTTGCATAATTTATTTAAACAGTCCCCTACTGATGAAAATGGAATAGTTCACTCTAACCGCCAGTGCTGAGGAAAAGAGGTCTCTCTGCAACCATGTCCCCTTACTGTCTTTTCCATCTGTTGAAATAGTTTCCCCGAAGCATAATTAATGACTCCAAGAATGTAGACATTGTTCATTTTGAGATACTGTCAGACTCATCTTCAAAAGAACCATACCAATTTATTTACACACAACACATTACGTGTGCATGTGTGTGTGCTTTGCCCTGATCTACAAAAGTAGTACAACTTTTACAAATTTTGCCATCATGAGAGCAAACCATGACCCCGGCTGACCTTTTTCATTTTGATTGTCCACTTAAAAATTTATTTTCACATATTAAAGGACTTTTCAAATAGTATGATGATTATCTCTTTGCCTGCCTCATATTTTCCTAATGCTTTCTTCCAATCGGCAAAGGTTTTTGGTTTTCATTTATCGGCAAAATCAAAATTTCAAAAGTTTAACGCAGTCAAGTTTCTCAATGTCTATTTATGTCTTCTGTTTTCCTTGGTTTGGGTTTTTCTTCCTCCCAGGATTGTTCATTAATTTTTACATTTTTTCATTGTGGTAAAATGTATGTAAAATAAAATTTGCCATCAGGATGATTTCTAAGTGCACAATTCTATGGCATTAATTACATCCATAGTCTTGTCCAATCATCACCACTATTTCCAAAACTTTTTCATCGCCTTGAAGAATTAAGCAATGACTCCACATTTTCCACTGCCCCGATCCCCAAATAGACCAGGCACAAAAGGACAAATACTGTATAACTCCACTTATATGAAATATCCAAAATACGCAAATCAATAAAAACAGAACGTAGATTCATCTTTTTTTAAAGATACTAAACACACAGTATAGGTGGCCAATTCATGGCTAATTCTGGAACTCTTATGATCTTTGTAGAAATCAGGTCATTCTGAACAATAGAACATGTCAAACCAAATTAATATCAAAATAGTACGTTTAGACCCATGGTTATTACTTCTAAAACAGCACCCCAACTTCTTCTAAACACCTGTATGTTTCCTGACTATGTCAAAGTTTCAAAATCTGGTTGAGAATCTTTTTCAGAGTCTGGGTTCTCTGCCCTTGACCTAACAGAAGAAAATCTAAGTCCATATAAAGACCATAAAAAAGAAAGAAATGGGACATGCAAAAAGAGATCCTAAGAAAATGATCTGTCTTAATATAATGTCCAAAACTAGAGAAGGGAAGCCTCCTACACTGTTGGCAGGTATGTAAATTGGTGCACCCCTATGGAAAACAGTACGGAGGTTCCTTAAAAAACTAAAAATAGAGCTACCATATGATCCAGCAACCCCACTCCTGGGTATGTATCTGGAAAAAACAAAACCACTAATTTGAAAAGATACATGCACCCCCATGTTCATAGCAGCACTATGCACAATAGCCAAGACATGGAAGCAACCTAAGTGTCCACTGACAGATGAAAGGATAAAGAAGATGTGGTATAAATATACAATGGAATACTACTCAGCCATAAAAAAGAATGAAATCATGCCATTTGCAGCAACATGGATGGACCTAGAGATAGTAAGTCAGACAAAGACAAATATTATATGATATCACTCATGTGAAATCTAAAAACATGATACAAATGAACTTATTTACAAACCAGAAATATACTCATAGACATAGAAAACAGTACGGAGGCTCCTCAGAAAACTAAAAATAGAATTATCATATAATCCAGCAATCCCACTCCCGGGCATATATCCAGATAAAACTCTAATCCAAAAAGATACATGCACCCCTAAATTCACAGCAGCACTATTTACAATGGCCAAGACACAGAAGCAACCTAAATGTCCATCGACAGAGGACTGGATAAAGAAGATGTGGTACATATATACAATGGAATACTACTCAGCCATAAAAAAGAATGAAATAATGCCATTTGCAGCAACATGGATGGACCTAGAGATTATCATACTAAGTAAAGTAAGTCAGACAGAGAAAGACAAATATCATATGATATCACTTTTATGTGGAACCTTAAAAAATGATACAAATGAACTCACTTACAAAACAGAAATAGACTCACAGACATAGAAAACAAACTTGTGGTTACCAAAAGGGAAAGGGGGGGGGGGATAAACGAGGAGTTTGGGATTAACAGATACACACTACTATGTATAAGACATAAGCAACAAGGACCTACTGTAGAGCACAGGGAACTCTACTCAATATCTTGTAATAAACTACAAGGGAGAAGTATCTGAAAAAGAATATATATGTATGTATAACTGAATCACTTCGCTGCACACTTGAAACAACATTGTAAATTAACTATACTTCAATTAAAAAGTAAATTAAAAAATGTTAAGTATTTTTAAATTAAGACAAGAACATTGTTTTTTTGATACCATTGCACACTGAATCAACTACGGGATCATGTCAACATGACTTTTATACGCACTGGGAAACCAAAAAATTCATGTGACTTTATTTATTGAGATAGTCACTACATTGAGGTAGTCTGGAACCGAACTCGCAGGTCTCCAAGGTGTGCCTGTAATTAGTTGTGACTGATAACTTCTCCCATCCCAGGGCACCACCTCTGGGCTTTGGAGAAATCATGAGCCCTGCCAACCTGAGGGCCATTCCCCCCACCCCTGTGACTACGGCTCCCACTTTGCTGTGTCGAGACTCTAACCATCCCCATGTGGCAGTCATCAGGGACTCAGTTTGGGCAGCTCCGAGGCTGCTAGGGCAGATTGATGACAAAAGTGTCCCCCGATCCTTATTCCTCCCTGTTACGCCCTAAAGACGCCATCTTACTCACCCTCCCGTGAGGATGCAGGGTCCACCTCCCCACCCCTGGAGCCTGGGCTGTGACTTGACCCGACTCACAAAACGTGGCTGAAGTTTCCGTGTGCCAGTGCTGAGGCCGGGCCCAAGGGCCCTGCAGGGGTCACCTTCTCTTGGCTCACAAACCTGAGCCAACCTGCTGGTGGATGACAGACCCCGTGGAGGAGAGGCCAGCTGTCCCGGCCAAGGCCATCCAAGGCCACCCAAGACCCACCTACAGCCAGCTGACCCCAAACCATTGACCTGTAGACCTGTGAGCAATAGTTAGTGCTTGTGATTTTAAGCCACCGAGTTTGGAGTGGTTTCTTAAGCACAAGGTTGCCAGATAAAACACAGGACACTTAGCTAAATCTGAATTTCAGAGGAACTACAGAAAATGTGTTGCTTATCTGAAATTCAGTTTTAACTGGGCGTCATGCGTTTTTATTTGCTAAATCTGGCAACCCTACTTAAACAGCAGTGGTACGGGCTGAATTGTGTCCACCCCAAAGTTTACATGTTGAAGCCCTAACCCCCAGGACCTCAGAATGGGGCTGTATTTGGAGATGAGGGACTTTAAAGAGGTGATTACGGTAAAATGAGGTCATTACGGTGGGTCTTGATACCCTAGGACTGGTGTCCTTATGAGAAGAGATTAGGACACAGACACACACAGAGGGACGACCACGTGAGGACACAGGGAGGAGAGGGCTGTCTACACACCAAGCAGAGAGGCCTCGGGAGGACCAGCCCTGCCCACACCTGTATCTCATATTCCAGCCTCCAGGACTGGGAGAGAATACACAGCTGTTGTTTCAGCCGCCGTGCGTGTGGTATTGGCCCAGCGGCCCAGCTAACTCAGACACGCCCGGAACTGAGTGACTCAGCTGTGGGTCTGCCGTCTGGGGGGCGGGGATGCTGAGCCAGGCCACCTGTGCGCAGCCCCGGAGCCACCGCAAGGACCCAGCCCCCACCCAAGAGGCTGGGCCTGCGGAGCTCAGGTGGCTGCAGGGTTAGTTCTCAGCCTTCAACAGCAAACAGCTAAGTGGCCAATTCTGAGCGGGTCAAACAAGGAGGCCGTCTTCCGCTCATGTTTGGAAGACTCTCCTGAAACGAATCTACGTCGGTGCTAAAAGCCTGCTCTGAGGTCTCCATCGGGGAGCAGATGAGCGCCTTCCCCGGGACCGCCCCCCGCCCCCCAGACCCTCCAGGCTGGATCAGCACCTGCCGTGGAGACGGCTGCACCCTGAAAAGGTGTCCAGCGGTCCGAAATCCCCGGCTGCCCCAGGACACCCAAAGGCCAGCGCTGTGGCGGGCGGGAGGCCCGGGGGGCACGGCGCCCTCGCTTCCTGGTCTCCGGCCCCCGGGTGTGACCTCAGGCTGCCCCCGGGCGGCTCCACCCCCCAGCCCGCCCCCCGCACAGCCGGAACCCAGCGCCAGCCCCGTCCGGGGCCCGTCCTCCCGCCCAGGCCCCGCTCGCCCGGCCGCCTGAGGATGCCTGGGCCCGCCTCTGGGCTGGGATGTCGCCAGCGGTCCTGACGGCGTCACCCCTTCCCCCCGTCCCCCCGCTCCTGTCCCCGGGCCTCCTGAGAGCCTGCCCGCCGGCCTTGACCTCAGGACGTGGCGTTTCTGCCCTTACCCTTAAGGTTTGCGGCTCCCAGACCCTTCCAGAGTCCGCCGAGCAAACGCTGCGTAAAACGGAACCAGAACCCGCAGACCCTTCCAGAGTCCGCGGAGCAAACGCTGCGTAAAACGGACCCAGAACCCGCAGAACGTTCCAGAGTCCGCGAAGCAAACACTGCATAAAACGGAACCAGAACCCGCAGAACGTTCCAGAGTCCGCGGAGCAAACGCTGCGTAAAACGGACCCAGAACCCGCAGACCCTTCCAGAGTCCGCCGTGCAAACGCTGCGTAAAACGGACCCAGAACCCACAGAACCTTCCAGAGTCTGCGGAGCAAACGCTGCGTAAAACGGAACCAGAACCCGCAGAACCTTCCAGAGTCCGCCGAGCAAACTCTGCGTAAAACGGACCCAGAACCCGCAGACCCTTCCAGAGTCCGCCGAGCAAACGCTAAGTAAAACGGACCCAGAACCCGCAGAACCTTCCAGAGTCCGCCGAGCAAACGCTGCGTAAAACGGAACCAGAACCCGCAGACCCTTCCAGAGTCCGCGGAGCAAACGCTGCGTAAAACGGACCCAGAACCCGCAGACCCTTCCAGAGTCCGCCGAGCAAACGCTGCGTAAAACGGACCCAGAACCCGCAGACCCTTCCAGAGTCCGCCGAGCAAACGCTGCGTAAAACGGACCCAGAACCCGCAGAACCTTCCAGAGTCCGCCGAGCAAACGCTGCGTAAAATGGAACCAGAACCCGCAGACCCTTCCAGAGTCCGCCGAGCAAACGCTGCGTAAAACGGACCCAGAACCCGCAGACCCTTCCAGAGTCCGCCGAGCAAACGCTGCGTAAAACGGACCCAGAACCCGCAGAACCTTCCAGAGTCCGCCGAGCAAACGCTGCGTAAAACGGACCCAGAACCCGCAGACCCTTCCAGAGTCCGCCGAGCAAACGCTGCGTAAAACGGACCCAGAACCCGCAGACCCTTCCAGAGTCCGCCGAGCAAACGCTGCGTAAAACGGACCCAGAACCCGCAGACCCTTCCGGGGTCCTGGGAGCCAACTCTGAATGAAGCGGAAGCAGCACTCACCGGGACGCTGTGGGTCACAGAAGCCTCCGGAGTCCACCGTGCGTCCGCCGCGTCTGGCCTGGCGTTCCGGTGGTCACCCGCCGCCGGCTGCCCCCGGCCGTGCTGCCCGCAGGCCGCCGTGACGCGGGGCGGCGGGCGGGTAAGGGGTGCGCGGCGCGGCCGCCTCTCCCGGGGGCGGGGCCGGATGCTCCGGGTCCTCGCGGGCCGCGTGAGGCTTCACCCGGATATCGGCATCACCCGGATATCGGCATCACCCGGATATCGGCATCACCTGGATCTCGTTGAAGCGCCGAGTCGCAGGCCTCGGGCGGCGGCTTGTGAGCGGCTCTGCACGTGAGCAGCTTTCCCGGTCTCTGCAGGCCCAGAACCCCCCGCTCCAGAACCCAGACGCTCAGCCCAGAAACAGTGACTGTCTCCCGCCCGTTCCGAGGGTCCCGGGGCAGCTCGCTGGGCGGCTCCGGCCGGGTGCCTCCCAAGGCCGCAGGCAGATTTGGCCCTGGCTCGCCTGGGGGAGCCGCAGGGCCCGCGGTCAAGGTGGCCCCTCTGCCCGGCCAGTCGCCGCCGGTGTGGCCGCAGGTGACAGCTGCCCATCACGGTCTGGAGTCCTTGGCAGACCAAGGGGTCCCCGGCAGGTGGTCCAGAGAGAGCCAGGAGGAAGTCCCGGCGCTTCCAGGGTCACCTGTGTCATCACCCAGGTCGGCCACGCAGAACGGGAGGGCCGGATCCTGGCCACACCCAGCCCGGGTGGAGAAGCACCGGAGTCCCCCGCCGCGGCACCCCCAGCTTGCACCTGACGCCCCGGACTGGAAGGTAAGCCCCGCTCTTGGGCCGGCTCGGCTCACGGGCAGGAGGGTCAGTAAGACCCGCCCGGGATCCTTTTGTGCTTTTCTAACGTCTTGCGTGGGATGGTGATATCGTGATTTATTCTAAGAAATGCGGATTTGGTCTCTGTCCCCACGCCCGGCCCGGAGCTCCTAACACCCTTGCGATTTCCTGGGGGACGATGTCTTTCTGCCCCTGAGGTGACGTTTGGAAGGCCCCGTGGTCCCCTAAGGATGGAGGCTGATGATTAGGAGTGATGAGGGGGTTGCAAGGTTTTCGGTTCCCTCACCCAACGCCGTGGAGGGGGGAGGGCAGAGGGGCTGGAGAGCGAGGCCCGTCCCCAGTGGCTGAATCACGAGGCCTCCGTTGAACGCCCCGGGCGAGGGCTCGGAGGGCTTCCTGGCGGGTGAGTACCTGGCGACGTGGGGAGAGGTGTGCGCTTGCGGGGAGGGGCGTGAGGCCCCCGTGCCCTTGCGCTGTTACAGCAGCAGAATTCAGCTGAGGGCGTTTGGAAGCTCCCACTGGCTGTGTCTTCCGTTCGTGAGATGGGCGGCACGCAGTTAGCAGGTGGCAAGGGGCGGGCGAGCTGGGCACGACGAAGGACTAGGAGAGGCGGAAGGGGTGGGAAGCAGGAGTTACCCAGGCGGAAAAGCGGGTTGGTTACATGGCGAGGGCGCCGTCCTGGAGGGGGGACAGGGCCTCCCAGGCAGGGGCTGGTGGTCGGCTTGGAGACCCCATTGCTGGGCGAGCCGAGACCGCGGTTACGTCTAAGTTTGGTGACGTGGGGCTTCGCGTAAAAGACTCCATCTGGAACCCGTTGCCATGTCTAACCCAGGCCTTGCCCTGTGCGCGTCTTCCGTCCGGCTGTTCCTGAGTTACCTGCTTTTATGAGAAATCCGTAATCTCGTGGGTAGCAGGTTTCTCTGCGTTCTGTGAGCCGTGCTCACAAATTAACCGAACCTGACGAGGGGGTCGTGGGAACCTCCAATATGCAGCCGGCGGGACAGAAGCGCAGGTGAGAAGCTGGACTTGCCGTTGGGGTCGGGGGTCAGGGGGCATCTCGTGGGATTGAACGGTTAACCTGATGTTCCCTCCACGTAGAGAGAGAGCTGGAACTGAATTGCAGGACCCCTAGCTGGTGTTGGAGAATGGTGTGGTCTTGTGTTACAAAAGCACAGACATTGGAGTTGGTATCAGAATTGGAGGGATATTTACTATAATTGTGTTCATTGCTTCTTGTGTATTAACCTAAATCTTTGAGACTATGACTCCTCCTCTGAGGAATATTAGCTCCGATGTACTGTTTTTAGTCTATCTGGCTATTCCAAATGTGGGTTTTGATTTCTTCTTTGATCCAGATGTTGCTTCAGAGAGAGCTTTAAAATGTCCAGGCGAAGGGACATTTGGTTACCTCTTATTTTCTTGAATTGTATTGGTTATTGGTTATATCTTATTTTATTGAATTGTGAATAGAGTCTTCTTCTGGACTTATTTAACACAGTAAAACGTGTAGAGCTTAAAAATTCAGATTGTAGCACATCAAGGTTGGAACAAAGATCTTGTGCCCTGTCCTACCCAGGTCCCCTCCCCTGCGGTAACTCTTTTTCAGTCTTTTCAGATGTGTGTCCTTGGTCTCAAGGACAGAACTGCTGATACGGGCCACTTGGGTGTTAAGCATTGTCTGCTGAGGTCACCTTTATAGGATCAGGGTGTAGCTTTCTATGCCCCACTGCTTCACACACACCCGCCTGCTTCATGTCTTGCCCTGTGGTTACATCACCGTTTCGGGTTAAATCAATGTCCTGCATTTGTATTGCTCCAGGGGCGTGGATGGGCTCACAGCCGAGTCACATGGTTTTCTTGTGCAATTTTCCCCCTGGAATTGGCCTGCTTTTTTGTTTGCTTAGTTGTTATTATCATTCAGACACATCAGGTGTGTTTTAACTTAAATGGACTGTTTAAACTCTAACTTAAATGGACGACAGCCCCGGAGCCCCAGGTGCTTACCTGGCGGCTTCCCTGGTCGCCTCAGTCGGTCCTGGGTGCATCCCGGGCTCTGGGGTCCCCATGCCTCTCCCTCCCCGGCTTGTGCCCTCATGTAGCCGAGTGCATTCTCGGCGTGGGGTGGGTGCTTCTTCATAACTGTGTACGTGGGGAGGCAGAACTTTTGAGACCTCAGTGTCCGGAAATATTGTATTTTACATACCCTTTATTTATTTTTTTTAACACCTTTATTGGAGTATAATTGCTTTACAATGGTGTGTTAGTTTCTGCTGTACAACAGAGTGAATCAGCTATACGTATACATACATACATCCCCATATCTCCTCCTACATACCCTTTAAAATGCATGTTTTCCACTCATCCTTGATGATGGCTTGGCTGGGGTTAAATCCAGGTGGGAGTACGTTTTCCCTCTGTATTGCGGCGTCGTCCAGCTCCTGGGTTGCTGTGTAGAAGGTGGATGCCACCGGCCTCCCGACTTCGTGTGCCCTGTGATGGCCCGATGGCAAGCATTTATGGCATCGATTTGTCTTAGTTTTGGGTCTTTTTGCATTCATTTGGCCCTTCCCGAAGCCTCTCAATGTGGAAACTAATGCATTCAGTTCCGGAATGTTCTCTTTTATTGTTCTTTGCATAATTTTCTGCCCTTAGTTTTCTCTGGTCTCCCTGAATTCCTATTATTCAGACGTTGGACATCTTGGATCGACTCTGTGATTTTCTTGTGTTTTCTTCCCTTTTGTCCTTTTATCTTACCTCTGGAAGATTTCCTCAACTTTGTCTTCCCATCATCCTATTTAATTTTAAAATTTGTGCTTCCACAAGTTTAATTTCTAAGCGCTCCTTAGAAACTGTTCCCTGAATTTCCTTTGTTGTTTCCTTTATGGACCTGCCCTTGTCTCTCTGAAGGTACTCATTTTAGTGTTACTTTGAAATTTCGCTCTGCTGCCTGCATCAGAGGCCCTTTGAGACCCTCTGTTTTACTCTCCGTTTTCCGTGTTTGAAGCTTTCTCCAGGTGATCCTTGCCGGTCTATTCCTTTTGCAAAGGGAGGCACTGAAAGCTGATTAAACACGTAATGCGTGTTAGTAACAGCTGAAACTGGAAGTTACCCGAGTGCCCATCAGCAGTAGGGTGGATGAAGCCGTATATTCCACAGCGGATACTGTGTTGCAGTGAGAGGCGTGATCTGTACACACATTCCCACAGGCAGTCCTCACAAACGCGCTGTTCAGCACAAGCAGTGCACACGCGTGATGCCACTTGCCGAACCGTAGAAACAGGCAAAGGAACCTGTGTCGCCAGTCGTCAGCCCAGTGGTTGTCTTTGAAATGGGGTGCAGCCGGCAGGGGATGAGGGGCTTCTGGGATGCTGGTGTGTTGACTTAGTGAAAATCCATCCAGCCTGACACACACGCTGTGTGCCCGTCACCGTGCGTCGATTATACTTTAACACAGGTAAAAACCGAAGAACGTAAATGTGTGTTTGGGGAGGGGCTTGTGGATGGGCGCCCCTCCTGGCGGTGACCCCACGCCCTCCCCTCTGGTGCATGTGTTGTGAGTGCACCAGGGAGGGGTCTGGGGGCTCGAGGCGCCATGTGCAGACTTTCTCCTGCTCCCCTCTTTCGCAGTAGGGAGCCTCCTGTCTGCCCAGAGAGCCTCTGGCCCACCTTCTGCAGAGAGCACGTCTCCTGTCTTCTTTGGGGTGGGGAAGGGGGCCCCCTGGCTGTACAGGTGGGTGGGCAGTCATGCCATCCAGTAATGCCACCCGTCTCCAAGGAACCCGGCGTCTCCAATTTGCAGCCTTTCTGGGACTCTGGCCGTGAGCTGCGTTCCGCATGCTTCCCCAGCCCTGGAATCCAGACAGTTTTCATCTCCCTGTATCTGCTCTGTTGTCTTTTTTGGGCCTCCGATTAGTAAGTGAGGGGTCACCTGGACCGATTCTCTAAGACTTTTTTCTCTCGTATTTTCCATCTCCCTTTCCTTTTGTTCTACTTCCTACTAAATTTCTGCAACTTTATGTTCCAATCCTTTTATAGATTTAGGGAAAAAAAAAGCTGTCAAATTTTTATATTTTTAATTAGACGGTTTATCTTGAGATAGAGTCCCATGCAATGATAAGAAATAAAACGGAGAGAAAGATCCCATACGATATCACTTACATGTGGAATCTAAAATATTGGCACAAATGAACCTATCTACGAAACAGAAACAGACTCACAGACATAGAGAGCAGACTTGTGGTTGCCAAGGTGGAGGGGCTTGTGGGGAGACGGATTGGGAGTTTGGGGTTAGCAAATGCAAACTATTATATATAGGACAGATAAGCAACAAGGTCCTACTGTATAGAACAGGGAACTATATACAATATCCTGTGATAAACCGTCATGGAAAAGAATTTATATAAAAAAGAATGTATATATGTGTATAACTGAATCACTTTGCTGTACAGCAGAAATGCACACAACACTGTAAATCAACTGTACTTCAACTTAAAAAAATGAGAATACAGAGAGATCTTGTGTGCACTTTACCCAATTTCCCCCAGTGGTGGCATAGAAAAATATCACAACCAAGATACTGACGTTAATGCAGTCAAGAAGCAGAAGATTCCACCACCGGGATCCCTGTACCACCCTTTTACAGCCACACCCACCTCTCCCTCCCCCTCCCTCCATCCTTTATCCCAGGTAATCACTCGTCTGTTTTCCTGTTCCATCATTTTGTCATTTCAAGAATGTATGTGAATAGAATCATGCAGAGTGAAGCCTTCTGTGATTGGCTTTTTTCCATTCGGCATAATCCCCTGCAGAGACACCCTGGTTGTCCTGTGGATCCGTCGTCTGTTCCTTTATTGCTGAGCAGGATTCCATGGTGTGGATGGACCACAGTCTGTTTAACCATTCACCTCTTGAAGGACGTCGGAGTCCTTTCAGGTTCCGACTATTATAAAGAAGACTGCTGTGAATATTTGTATTCAAGTTGTTGCAGGGACATAAGTTCTCATTTCTCTGTGACAAATGCACAAGAGTGCAATTGCTGATCATTGCATGTTTTATGAGAAACGGCCAAACTATTTTCCTGAAAGCCCGTACCACTTCATAGCAGTGGAAAAGCAATACGATTTCTCTGCATCCTCACCAGCATTTGGTGTTATCACTATTTAAAATTTTAGCCATTCCTACAGGTGTATCTCATTGCAGTTTAACGTGCATTTTCCTGATGATAGTGATGTTGAATATCTTTTCGTGTCTTTATCTGCCGTCTGTTTACCTTGCTCAGTGAAATGTCTGTTCATGTCTTTTGCCCATTTTCTAATTGCATCGTTTGCGTTTTTACTGCTTGGCTTTGAGAATTCTTTATGTATTCTAGATACTAGTACTTTGTTGGATTTGTGGTTTGCAAATATTTCTCCCAGTCTCTAGCCTTTCTTTTTATTCTGTTAATATGGTCCTTTGCAAGCAAAAATTTTTCATTTTGATGACTTCCAATTTATCAATTTTTTTTTATGCGTCATGCTTTTGGTGTCAAGTCTAAGAACTCTTTGCCTAGCCCTAGATCCTGAAGATTTTCTTGTTTGTTTCCTAAAAGTTTTATAGTTTTGCATTTTACTGTAAATTCCATGATCCCTTTTGCGTCCATTTGTATATAACAGGTGAAGTTGAAGTTCATTTTTTTTTTTTGCAGCTATCATCTGAAAAAATTATTAGATTTATTTTTTAGAACAGATTTAGATTTACAGGGAAAAATGAGTCAATTGTATGAATAGTTCCCATATAATCTGCCTGGTAGAGGAAATTACTACCAACACAATGTCAAGGCCAGGTCAACATAGGTGTGTGAGGGGGCAGATGTTGGACAGGCCTTGGGGGACCATCAAATAACAGTGCAGGGGTCACCCACTCCAAGAGTGCCCTCTCCTCCTTCCCTCTCTGTTCAGCAGAATATGATGCATTTCATCAAATTCAATGCATTGCTTTATATGTTCCAGGAGCCTCAGGGAGCTTATCTTAACATTTGCAACCTATCTACCGAAGCATGAAGACAAATTGTTCTTAGTAAACATGCATCCTAGATCATTGAACAATCCAGCTTTAAGCCACAGTAGGATTTATTTTAACGATTTAATGGGGCTTAATTCTCAATAAACAATATGTTATAGGGAAAGAATATACATATTTATATCATACAGTAGGAACTCAATAAATAACATGTTATAGGAAAAAACATACATATTTATATCATAGGTAACTCCCTTCATAATATTATTTTAACTGAAATGAAGGGGAACTAAATGCTGGATTTATTTTTAGGGAATGAATTTAGCTCCTGTACTCCATGTCATTTCAAAAGGACTTAAGGTGGTGTGTTAACTGGTTAATATCCAGTTCTGCACATGAAGGTGTTATAAATGTGTGATCTTCTTGTATGTTTTTCTTTCCTGGAGATAAAATCGTTACCACCTTTCCTTGAGTCAGACTGGCTGTCCTCTTAGTGCACATTGCATAAGAAATTTGTGGGAAATGGGGCAAAGAAAAACAGTAAATATGTTTTTACATCATGAAATTAAAATTTTTTCTACATTTGGGGTTCCCTTATGAAGTAAAAAGCTTTGGGGGGGTATTCTGACTACTCCCACCTAGATTAAGAAGATCCAAGGGAAATAGTTTTGTTTTGTTTCTTTTCCCCCAAGGCTTAGAGTATCATAGCATTGGTAGACAGGTAGTCTGCAGGAAGATGACAGAGCCCACAGGTAAAGGTGTAACTCAGAGCAGGGCCAGTGAGCAGACGACCTTCCCTGCAGGTAAGTCTCCTCCCCTTGATGATGTCTTTCTTGGAATAGGGAGATGATTCTTTATATTAGGGGAATGAGAGTGGGATTCATTGAAAGTATCTGGAAAAGATCCAAGTGGGCCAATCCAACCTCAGTGGAAATGGCATCTGAGTCTCACTTATCAGAGAAGGCAGACAGGGTGTCCTGAGGCAGTGAACACCATCTCTCCCTACAGTTCATTTTAATCACGTAGACTCTTAAAGTCACATTAAGACAACACACCCTCCTTTGCTTCTGTCCTCCATCATTTTAAAGACCAAAATTAAGTACTTTGCTCAAGGTCTTACAGCCAAAGACTATTCCATTTGGGGTTGGATTCTACCTAACTGCAAAAGTCGGATAATAGCAAGAATCCCATGTGATTTAGCCAAGAATGAGAAAGAGGCTCACACCTGTGACATATGAGGAAACATGGAAAAAAAAAAAAAAAAAAGGAAGGGCACCAAGACCAACTCACTTGTTTGACAAAGTTGCTAAGGGCTGAGTTATCCTGAAAAGGTTGCATTTTCCTGTTCCCCACACAGGTAAGGAAAGTTAGCAGCGATTTTCTTTCTGACGTACATCAAGTCCACTACCACCAAGATAAGAACTTTTATGCAGAATTGCCCATTTGTCTTCATTTCCATCTTTAAAAGTGCATTGACAGAGCAGATGCGTTCATAGCTTTAAAAATTGCTTCACGGCGACATGGATAGACAACCATAAAGTCTTGTTTAATGAGCAGTGGAATTAAAATTCAGGAATGCACAAGAACAGAGCGAAACACTTTCCCAAGTGAAGTGTGCAAGGTTCATTGTTTAAACCCTACATAATTCCCTCTTCTGTCAGCTGTTATCATTAGGAGGTATTCTCCCCACTGGAGTCGGAATTAGATTCC
The DNA here is from genome assembly GCF_965194825.1 of Balaenoptera physalus. Classification (NCBI taxonomy): domain Eukaryota; kingdom Metazoa; phylum Chordata; class Mammalia; order Artiodactyla; family Balaenopteridae; genus Balaenoptera; species Balaenoptera physalus. The sequence goes on along the minus strand of NC_138904.1, from coordinate 2,429,075 downwards.
TGCACTGTCATTGCATGCCTCCTGGTCCACACAAAGCCTTATAATGCAGAATTGTCCAGAAAATCTTAAATGTGGTGCCCGATGCTTTGGGAAATGTGGAAATCGTAGGGTAATAAGTGAAATGTTGTATTAGTCAGCGTTCTCCAGAGAGAATGGAACCAATAGGGTATAACAGTAGGTAGAGAGAGAGGCAGACAGAGACAGAAACAGAAAGGTAGACAGAGAGAAAGACAGAGATTTTTAAGGAACTGGCTCACGTGATTGTGGGGACTGTCAAGTCCTAAATCTGCAGGGTAGACCAGTAGGCTGCAAATCCTGAGAAGTGTTGATGTTGCAAGCTTGAGGCCAAAGGCCATTTAGAGGTAGAAATCCCTCTTCCTCAGGGCGGTGGTTAGTCTTTGCACGAAGGCCTTTAACTGACTGGATGAGGCCCACCCACTGTATGGTGGGCAATCTGCTTTACTCGATGTGTACTGATTTAAATGTTAATCTCATCTAAAAAAAAATACCTTCACAGAGACATTTAGACCAGTGTTTGACCAAATATCTGGCTACCATGGGCTGGCCAAGTGACACATAAAATTAACCATCACAATTATATAAATAGCATTTGTATCATAAATGAATTTTTATGCAGAGTTTATCATTTTTAGGTGGTTCTTGATGACCACCTTTTTTTTTTCCCCTTGGAGAAAATTATGGAAGACAGTGGCTTTGTCTTTGGAAGAAATGACAAGGAGAGAGTGGGAAAGGAAGAAGGAAGGAAGGAAGGAGAGAGAAAGAAAGAGTATTTATGAATACTGTGAGCCAATTATGCATGAATATATGAAAATTTTTGCAATCTAAGATCACCCTGAGATTACCCAGAAGGCTCTGCTTCTCTCGGATTTCCCATTTACTCTCTCTCCATCCTTTAAATTTGCTATTCAAAAACAAGGACATCTGTACTAGTTTACTAGGGTTGCTGTAACAGAGTACCGCAAATTGGGTTAAATAACGTATATTTATTTATTGTCTAACAGTTCTGGAGGTCAAAAGGCTGAGATCAAGGTGTCGGCAGGTTTGGTTCCTTCTGAGGGCAGTGGGGAAAAATCTGTTCCATGCCTCTCTTCTGGCTTCTGGTGGTTTGATGGCAGTCCTTTCTGTTCCTTGGCTTGTAGACACATGACCCCAATCTCTTGTCTCCATGTGTGTCCTCCCCGTGTGCTGTGCATGCATATTTTCAAATTTCCCCTTTTCTAAGGATGCCAAGCATATTGCATCAGGACCCATCCTAATGACCTTCTCTTTACCAATTATATCTTCAAAGACCCTATTTTCAAATAAGAGCAAGTGAAATCACCCCGAGGTAGTGTGGGTTAGGATCTCCACTTATAAATTTTGAAGGAACGTAACAACATCCATTCTTTGCACTTGACCTTTCACAGTAGCACTCCCCCTGGGATGGACCCTGAGGCGGGATGGTCCACGGCAGGTCAAGGGAATGGTCTTTAACTTAAGACATGGGATCAAGGAGTGAGGAGAGGCTAAGACTACAGAAACAGAAAACAGCGCTAGGAACCAGACCCTACAAGGATGGCGTCTACATTCAGCAAAATTCACAAAGGACCAGTAACGCTAACTGCAATTTAGCATTTCCATCAATTCTCACTGTGGGCAACAAACCACAATAACATCGAGTGTGACTGATTTTTGTCACCAATAGAAATACCTAATATTTTCCAATTAAGTTCAGGACACTGCTGGTATCTTTACTGTTTATACTCACCACCAGTTTGGTCTTGTTAAAGCATTAACAGAACATGTGATATGTCACAAATTTGCCTTTTTGAAAAAGTTGAATAGCTATTTTTTATTATAATCTATCTCCTTTGTAAGCCTCTTGCCTTGGCATGTAGACAGCCTTCTCCTCCCTGTGTCCTCACAGGGTCGTCCCTCTGTGTGTGTCTGTGTCCTGATCTCCTCTTCTTATAAGGACACCAGTGCTATTCAATTAGGACTCACGCTAATGACCTCATTTTACCTTCATCACCTCTTTAAAGACCCCATCTCTAAATATAGTCCCATTCTGAGGTCCTGGGGGTTAAGGCTTCAACATATGAATTTGTGGAGGACCATTCAGGCCAGGACAGAACCCAATCTTCGGATACCCAAAACCACACCCATGGAGACCGGATGTTAAATCTCTGCAGCCTCCGGAGGGGAAAACCTACAACAGCTTAGGCACACCCATGGAATATAATGAACATGGGAGATGCTCCCTGTGGGCAGAATAAAGATAACTTGCGTTTGGGGAATGAGGTTGTGCTCCCCTTTCTTAGAGAACGCCTCAGGTAAGATGGGTCTCTATGCACGGTCTCCCTGGCCGCCTTTCCTGAGTGTGTGTAGATGCGCCAGTTGTCACGTGTTCCACCCACAAGTAGGCACATGCTGTTGTGTTTCTCCATCTAGAATTCCCATTTCTCTTGGAGAACTAATCCTTCCTTCCACTTTCAGTGCTCCTTCCTTTTACTTCCTCCAAGGAGACAGTGGCCCAGCCTTGGCCAAACATCTCACTCTGACTTTCGTCATGCGGGAGATATTAGAGCCGCAATTCACAGAATTCGGCGCGTGTCAGGATGACCTGGAGGGCTTCTTACAGTACAACGTAGTTTGGTGGGTCCCAGCCCCCATAGATTCTGATCCTGTAAGTTGAGGGCAGGACCAAGAATCTCTAACACGTTCCCGTGTGATCTTGATGCCGCTGCTTCAAGGATGAAGCTTTGGAAACCACTGTACTCGACCAGCTAAGGAACAGGATTCTTTCATGGGTGATGGCAGGAGACAGAATGAAGATGCTTTCTTCTCTCTTCCCGTGGGCGATGTGGAAGAGGGCTGGAAGTAGCCGTCTTCCCCACTGCAAAGAGAGACTCCGTACGCGCAATGAAATAAATCCTGCAAGGAGGGGGAGCTGAGAGATGGAGAAAGAATCAGAGCATTGACAATACTGTTTGAGGGGCTCTGTCCAGACGTGCCAGAATCAAGCCTAAGCCAGCTGAAGGCAATCTGCTTCCGTTTTTGCTTAAGCTGGTTTCTGTTTGGTTTCTGTCACTTTCAACAGAAAGACACCTGATAAGTACAGACTGTTGGGTTTTTTTTAAGAAATAGAGAAAATTAATTAGATAAGATACTGTGAAACAACGTATTCTACGCATGAAAATCCATTAAGATAATTGCCTCAAAACCACTGCAGTAAAATGATACTGAGACATTCCCATGAAATAGGAATGGCATTTGTATGAGATGAATTAATTGCCTTATATCCCTGCCATATGGTTGACTCTTGTTTGCTGGCAGTGGATGACGTGGAAAAACTGCACAGCAGAGGTAAAACCAAAAAACCGCTAATTTCCTTTAAAAGGGCCTGAGATTTCCCCACTGCATTTTACTCGGTGTAAATAAAAGAACCCTATTGCTTAGCAAATGTTCAGTTCCTTCTTTCTCTTAATTCAATCATGCATCAAAATAACAAGAAAAATGCAGTACCCACCACAAACGCAGCAAATAAAAGTGAAAATGGTTCATGGCATATTAAGTTTAAAAATTAACTCTATTTGGAGCGATTATCCACGTGTTCATTTGCAGTGGAGATTTCTAAATAACACTTTTTTTGGCATTAGGAATGCTGCATACTGAGTTTTGATGGAAAATAAAGTCTGGCAATCATGACACTTTTTATGGCATAATACTTATGTAATGGGATGAGGAATTATATAATTTTTTTGTTTGTGTTTTTTGTTTGGTTTTTTTTTTTGAGTTTTTTTTGAGTTATATAATTTTGAGCTTATGTTCCTACTTGGGCACTTAATAGTTATGGGATGTCCTATTTGTTCCTTAAGTTGTCTGAACTTTACTTTTCTCATCTGTAAAGTGGAAAAAATGTAATACTCAGCTGACAGAGCTCTACGAAAAACATAGATAATAATATATATCAAGCTATTAACACAGCAAGCTCACTGATAGTAAAATGTTCACACACACACGTATACACTGAATAATACTAATTATCCATATCAGTTTAATATTTTGTGGTCTTGCAAAACAATAAAATATCATTGCAAAATACATGAAGCAATTTGGATTGTTTATAATTTTCAAGAAGTTAAGAGAATTAGCCCCAGTTCTTGGAAACCCTCTAATCCCCTGAGAATGACGGGAAGCTCCTCTTAATTGGGCGGCGTTCTAAACCTGTCTTTATGCGTATGAAGATCTCTTGTTGCCTAGCAATGGAAACAAAGTGTTTATCTTAAACCATACAGCATTATGCAATGGTGTGAACCATGGAGTTTCAGTGTGGGGTTCTCCACCCAGGAATCGGCATCCAGGAACCCTTCTTGTTGCCCAAATGATGGAGCAGGAACACGAAAATATTCGATGCACTCCTCTTACGCCTTCAGCTGCATTGGAGTAGAAAAAACACTGGACCTGGAGATGGAAGATGAATTCGTATTTCTTCACCCTTCTCCTGCTATAATACATCATCCTAGACACACCTTCCATCTCTTCTCACATCAATTTGAGGTTTAGCTCAGCAGGTCACTTCCTCCTGGGGCTGGGCACCAAGAAAGGTGGTCCCAATGTTTAAGAGGGTGATAACGGATGATAATTATAGTTGTGAGCCATATAATTATAAATAAATTCAACAAATATTATAGGTATGACCACCATCAACATCATAGTTCCAGGTCATCTTTAGATTTTGAGAGCAGGTGGTATCATGGGGTGGTTTGCACTCTGATTCTGGTATGAAGCTTCGTGGAGTCAAATTCTGCCTCTGCCAGTTACTGGCTGTGTAGCCTCCTGATTTAACCGCCCTGCACCTCAGTTTCCCAAGCTGTAGAATGGGGATAATAATGTCATTAACAGAGAAGCTTCTTTGGGGGATAAAGTTAACGACTGCCTCTGAAGTGCCCAGAGCAATGATGGATGCAGCATAGACACTCAGTAAGCATTGCATGGGCCATTGTTTTGTCAAAGTCAGCTGGATGGTTTGGTTGAATTAACATTTGACCCTTGAACAACACCTATAATTTATAGTTGCCCCCCCTCCCCGTCCCATATGTGTAGTTTCACTATATCTGTGGATTCAGCCAACTCCTGACCATGGGGTACTGTAGTATTTACTATTGAGAAATATCCATGTGTCGACTGAAAACAAACGCACAAGTTAAATGTTAAGAATTATGTTTTATTTGGCAGACTTTCTGAGGACTTCAAGCCTAGGGGGCAGGACTCTTAGGTAGCTCTGAGGGACAGCCCCAAAGAGGTCAGGGAGGAGCCTGGATATATAGGATTTTTTGCAAAAAAGACCAGGTAATCAGGACGTCAAAAAATTAATGTTAATTAAAGAAAACCCTACATCTCAAGTTAAGAAATGTAGTGTGGGAAGATGGGAAGAGTCTGGGCTCTGTGTGTGGGAAGATGCAAGAGTCTGGGCTCACTGAAATCATTGTTTTGATCTGCACCTCAGCTACCTGGGGCCAGGATCCTGTGTTTTCCCATCCCGAGTTCCCTCAGGGGTCACCGTCGGGGTGGCTGTAACGTGATGACTTGACGGCTACAACATCCTTTGTTTACAGATATGGCAGGTGACGTGTTTCATTCACACACGGTATAAGTGGACCTGCACAGTTCAAACCCGTGTTGTTCAAGGGTCCACTGTATTTATTTTTCTTAATTTAATTTTTATTTTATATTGGAGTATAGTTGATTTACAATGTTGTGTTTCAGGGGTACACCAAAGTGAATCAGTTATACATACACATGTATCCATTCTTTTTCAAATTCTTTTCGCATTTAGGTTGTTACATAATATTGAGTAGAGTTCCCTGTGCTATACAGTAGGTCCTTGTTGGTTATCTGTTTTATATATGGTAGTGTGTTATCTGCTAATCCCAAACTCCTCATTTATCCCGAGCCCCCAGCCTTCCCCTTTGGTAACCATAAGTTTGTTTTCCAAGTCTGTGAGTCTGTTTCTGTTTTGTAAATAAGTTCATTTATATCATTTTTTTAAGATTCCACATATAAGTGATATTATATGATACATGCACCCCAATGTTCATTGCAGCACTATATAAAATAGCCAAGACATGAAAGCAACCTAAGTGTCCATCAACAGATGAATGGATAAAGAAGATATGGTACATATATACAATGGAATATTACTCAGCCATAAAAAAGACTGAAATAATGCCATTTGCAGCAACATGGGTGGACCTAGAGATGATCATACTAAGTGAAGTCAGTCAGGCAGAGAAAGGGTCACCTGTATTTAGAATTGAGGTGAGTGGCAGAGGAAAGCAGGTGAATCCCTGCAGTGAAGAATAGACACAGCAGATGTGTGGATTATTCGTTGGGATGGGGAATCCCTTTACCCTTTCTTGGCATGAGTATTAGTTTTCTGTGGCTGCTGTAACAAATTACCATATGCTTGGTGGCTTAAAAGAACACACATTTATTATCTCACAGTTCTGGGGGGCGGAACTCTACCATGGATTCCACTGGGCTAAAATTAAGGTGTCAACAGGGCTTTTTTCTTCTGGAGAGTCTAGAGGAGAGACTGCTTTCTTGCCAAGGACCCTCGTCTTTACCGTGGGGCTTCCCTTTTCTAAGTACCTTACAATGGGGATCGCCCAGATAATGCAGGATCATCTTTCCACCTCAGGGTCTTTAACTGAATCACATCTGCAAAGTCCCTTTTGTCACATAAGGTAACACATTCACACGTTTTGGGGATTAGGGCCGGGACACCTTTGGAGGGTCGTTATTCTGAGTCTCACAGCCCGGGCTCAAAAGCTAGTCATCACAGATACAATTGCTGTTTATTAGGTGCTTGCTGTGTACCACAGTCAGGGCTAGGATCTTTACTTATATTGTCTAATCTGAGAGTAGAGGGAGTTTGAGGCTAGGAAAGGTTCCCTGAGCTCACCAGCAAGTATGCAATGGGACCAAGCAGCAAATTCTGGTCTTGTCTATTCAGAAACATGCTCTGGTGTACTCAGCTGTCAAACCTCTAACTCACAGAAGTAGGGTTTCCCCAGGCTCCTCCAGATCTAGAAACTCTTCCTAAGGAACCCTCCCTCCTTGTCTCCTCCCACCCTCTTCCCTGGAGTCGAGACCTCCTTAAAAAAAAAAAAAAAGTAACCCATTCCACTTTAAGACGCACCACTTGATGACTGTCTAGTCATTTAATAATTTTGTTTTTGCCACTCTATGGATTTTTGACTTCCCTTTAATTGCTTTAATTTGTTTTGCAATACGCTCTCGGACGCATCCATAATGCCTTCAGCCGGAACAAACGCTCGGACTCCGAAATCAAGTCAACGCAGACCTATAATAACAATGCATTTCCTTCACTACTGAAAGATGACAGTAACTTGGAAGACATTTGTTAAAACCATAAATAAGTCTTCAGAAAAGAAAAAAAAAAAAAAGGAGCCAGAGGAATTGTAAATTTCCAGAGTGCTTTCTTAATTTCAGGCTACACATTTTAATATATACCCTGAGGTAATCAAAACATAGTTCCTTGTTTGATGCCAGTCGTTGTAAAAAAAAAAAAGAAAAAGAAAAATCAGCTGAGCACAAATGATTCTATCCCATCCTGAATTACAGAGATCACTCAGAGAAAAACTACAGAAAATGACAGGATCTATGCTGCTTCTATCAGCCGAAAAACTACTAATTGAGAACAATTTATGGTTGCCCTTCCGGAAAAAAATCATTGAAGATAATGGGTATTTTGAGTCTGAAAACCTTTAACATCTCAACCAAGAATAAGCAGATCCATTCATTGACTGAAATAGATACCAGTAATTATTTAGAATGTACTCTGAGCCAAGCCCTCTTTTGGGAATAAAGTGTATGTGTGTATATTTCTGGGGGAGTGATACTATAAAGAAACAATCAGTACATCACAGAGAGAGACAAGCCAAGCCAATAATGAAACGGAAACAAGATCCCTCGAGATTAGAGAGCCTTCTCTAGATTTGCTCACAGAAACCAAAACCCAGACTTACAGCTCTGCTTTCATCCTATAGTTACTCTGCTACTAATCCTCTCTCCATTCCATTTGACTTCCCCCCTCAGCACACACATTTTTCCCAAAATATTATATTCAGAAATGAAAATCCACAGCGCAGAGAGCAAAGCCCCTCAATACATTTTCATTCTCATCAACATCTAGACACCCTCCTTTTCTCTTGCCAGACAAAAGGATGCTCGGGCCCGTCCTCCTGATTCTCTGCTTCCTTCTCCTTTCTCCCTCCACTTGCTCTCTGTCTCACCCCCTCTTTCTCCTCTACCCTCTCCCCCCACCCTCTCTTCTCTCTCTCTCTCTCTCACACACACACACACACACACACACACACACACACTCTTACATTAGACGGGCATCTAATGTACGACTGTAGATAGCACGAATCGTTAACCGTCACGGAGATAACCTTCACAATAAACCTATTTCAGTGTCCCACCTGACACAGGAGGCAAGGGATGCTCTTGACCCTGTTACCAGGTGCAGAATTGAGGTGTAGAAAAGTCAGACTTTCCTGGAACCAAGGAACCGATCGGTGTACGGTGGGGAGTGAAATCCATTTCTCCCAGAGAGTTGTGTCGTATAGAAAGTTCATACTGACTGTCCATTAGCAGTGCACCGTGAGAGGCAGGAGACCCTTGATTTTATTCTGGAGGGCATCCAGGACCACTACGACGATTCAAACACTGTCTGTTTTATTTTTATTTTTTATTGAAGAAGAGCTGATTTACAATGCTGTGCCTGTCTCAGCTGTACAGCAAAGTGACCCCGTTATACACATACAGACGTTCTCTTTTTTAAATATTCTTTTCCATTATGGTTTATCACACTATTTTATTTTATTGAAATGTAGTTGATTTACAATATTATGTTAGTTTCAGGTGTACAGCAAAGTGATTGTTGTATATATTATATATTCAGTTATATAAATATATATATGTATTCTAAATATATAATTTTATATAGTATAAATATATATATTTCAAATTCTTTTCCATTATGGTTTATTTCAGGATATTGAATATAGTACCCTGTGCTCTACAGTAGGTCCTTGTTGTTTATCTATTTTATATATCATAGTGTCTATCCGTTAATCGCAAACTCCTAATTTATCCCTCCCCTGTCATCCCCTTTGGTAACCATACGTTGGTTTTCTATGTCTGTGAGTCAGACACTGGCTATTTTAAGTGCTTGCTTCACTGCCCTCAACCGAAACTCTGTCTAAAAGGGAGATCAACTATCTACGTGATCCAAATGCAAAGTGACAGAAGATAAGGCTCTGCTTCGTACAATAACTCTGCTCCAGGAGTTTAAAGAAGAAGAAAACGGAATCACCAAGTATATAGAGAAAAATCATTCTCCCTAGATCCTTTCACAGTGGGTGCGGGAACATCTAGGTTGTTTTTCCTGCCTACTTTCTCTTTTGCATTTCTGTATAGAGGTTTATTTGTTTCCTAGGACTGTCACAGCAGAGGACCACAAACTGAGTGTCTTAAAGCCATGGAAATGTATTGTCTCACTGTTCTGGAGACCACAAGTCCAAAATCAAGGTGTCATCAGGGTCGGTTCCTTCTGGAGGCTCCAGGGGAGGGTCCCTCCTGCCTCTTCCAGCTTCTGGGGGCTCCAGGCATCCCTGGGCTGTGGCCGCATCCCTCCCATCTCTGCCTCTGTCTTCACGGGGCTTCTCCTCTGTGTCTGTGTCTCCTCTTTTTTCTGAGGACACCTGTCATATTGGATTAGGACCCACCCTAATGTCTTCATCTGGATCACATCTGCAGAGATTCTATATATTTCCAAGTAAGACCACATTCTCAGTTACCTGTCTTTCAGACTTCAACACATCTTTTGGGGGAACAAGGTTCAACCCATGAGAAAAAATAAGAAAGGATTGAGAGAATCCTATCTGTAGAACGGGTGATCCACTGAAAAGGTCCTAGATGTAGAAGAAAAAGTAGAAGATGGACACCTGCCTGGTTCCTGTGTTCAGCTCTACAGCTGGGGCTTGCACCCCAAACTCTCTCCACTCAGTGTTTGCAGAGGGATCCCAGCCCAACCTCAGGGTTATGCAGACCCAGAAAGAGCCAGGAAGGACCCAGTCAGCAGGGGAAGTTCGCTGTTGCTTCCCAGAGCACCTACTAGGTTGAGAAAACAGTCTCTAGCCTTAGATGTCGATGTGGGTAATGTCGCTGGGACCAGCATTTCCCCAGTGGTTTCCAGACCTTAGGAGCCCAGAGTAGCTCCCTACAAAGCAGAAAGCAAGGGGACACTGGCGTCCCCTGTTCCTCTTCCCCACCTACATTCACACAAAAGCCACCTTGAGAAAGATCACAGAGGGAGGAAACCTGAAACCCACAGCAAATGTGGTGTTCACCTCCAGAACAGGTGACGTTTTCCAGATAATGAGCTCATACAGGAGAACTGAACAGTTTGGGAACAGTAAAGAACTGGCATTTTCTTTGTACCTGCACGTGGTCCAAGCAGATTTCCATCCTACTACACGTGTACAATTAATAAACGTCAAGATACATAACCCTTTGCTCTCCAGTGATTCAGTACCTCTCATTCCTTGGAATGAATCTTACATTTATTTCACCTGTGTTCAACTTGATTTTGTACAAAGCAGTGTTCTATTTAAAGAACTATCAATAATGTATCCTCTGACGTGGATACAAATCCAATTATTGACATTCTCAGAGCTCAAAGGGAAATTATAGTGACCATTTGGATTTCACAAAAGTGTCGTGACTGTGGTTTCATATCATCAGTAGTATTCTTTAGTATTTCTGCCATAGGACGATTTGCAAACAATTGTCCTGTGTAATTGTTACTCCATGAAGGCTTTATATCTGTAATCTCACAATATTCGAATGTCGTGATGTATACTGAAATTCCAAAATATTTTACAATTTCTTCCCCTAATTTAAGCATATGGAATTCTATGTTTTTTTATATTTTTGAACTTGTTTATCTGCCTTTCACAAAATTAATATAACGTTTAAATAACACACTGTGTCCTTGAATACAACACATAAGAAACCCTTTAATCCATCTAAACTCATTGTGAATTTTACGTTTACATTCAATAAGTTATTAAACAATATTCATTTTAATGCTGGAGAAAAGAAGACCTTGACAAATTTATTAACGAACATAAGTTCATGAAAATAATCCTGTGGCTACATAATTTATGAAGTAATTAATTCTGACTTAAACAATTATTTACTTGAGACTCAAATTTGCACTGAAACTCAAAGTAATGTTTCCTTGGCATGACATAATACACTTCTTACGTAATTACTAATTAGTCTCAGGCATGACAAATGTTTTAATTAAAGTCACCAAAACGGTTAAGTATTTGTCACTCTTTTTTCATCTTTTCCCTTCATTCGCTTTAGATTACCTGTTTAACCGTCACCGAAAGCCCAGAGGTAACATGGAGATCCATTCACCAATGGCAGGATGTTTCTGGTAGCTGAGAAGTGAGAAACAAAACCTTCTTATTTCAGATAGTTTACAGAATATTCCTGGAGCTCCTAAGAAGGGCTGAGTTGCTTACTCCATTCCACAAAGGCATACTTCACCTATGCCATTACAGTGGAGGGGTGCCCAAAAGTATATCTCAAGTATAGTGAGACACCAAAAGCTACCGAGAAATTGTCTTGCATAATCTGTGAGTCTTGCATTCAAGATCTGTTTTTATAGCGAGCCCTCCTACACTGTTTGTGTGGATGTAAATTGGTGCAGCCACTATGGAGAACAGTATGGAGGTTCCTTAAAAAACTATAGAGCTACCATATGATCCAGCAATCCCACTCCTGGGCATATATCCAGAAAAGACAAAAACTCTAATTCGAAAAGGTACATGCACCCCTATGTTCATAGCAGCACTATACACAATAGCCAAGACATGGAAGCAACCTAAGTGTCCATCGACAGATGAATGGATAAAGAAGATGTGGTACATATATACAATGGAATATTACTCAGAGATAAAAAAGAATGAAATAATGCCATTTGCAGCAACATGGATGGACCTAGAGATGATCATACTAAGTGAAGTCAGTCAGAGAAAGACAAATATCATATGATATCACTTATATGTGGAATCTAAAATATGACACAAATGAACTTATCTGTGAAACAGAAACAGACTCACAGACATAGAGAACAGACTTGTGGTTGCCAAGCGGGGTCGGGTGGGGGAGGGATGGATTGGGAGTTGGGGGTTAGCAGGTGCAAACTATTGTATATAGGATGGATAAACAACAGGGTCCTACTGTACAGCACGGGGAACTATATTCAGTATCCTGTGATAAGCCATCATGGAAAAGAATGTCAAAAATTATATATATATATGTATAACTGAGTCACTTGGCTGTACATCAGAATCTAACACAACGTTGTAAATCAACTGTACTTCAATAAAATAAAATTTAAGAAAAAAATGATCTCCTTCTATACCGTCAAGAGCCTGGCTCTTGCGTGGTGTGAAATCTTTCTGGTCTACCACCTCTGCCCCGGGTAGGGGACCTGTGGGTCATCCAGGGTCCTTAGCTATTGGACAGCGTTTGTGCCCATAGTGTGGGTCGGAATAAACAAAGGCTCAAACCAGCATTGACTGAATCCACGTTGGTGGTTTATGCATGATGCTTTGCCGAAGGCCGCCAGGTGGGTCCTCGTTGAGTACCAACCTCAACCCCAGTGGAGACTGGGCATCTGTGCCGCTTCTCGGCATCCCTTTCTTGTAGTCTGTCTTTTTCATCCCCCCCAGCCCCCCAGCTTCCCAGCTTAGCTGGAGTGCTTGCCTTGGTCTTTTCTTTTTTTTTATTTTTTATTTTTCAGATTTAAATCCAGAACCAATTCTGAGATTTACTCTAGTCACATACTCCCTTATCGCCACATCTAATCAGTCTAAACTTCTGCCTGTACTAATTCCCAAAGGTTTTCCAAATCCATACTTTCCTCTTCATTCCCCTGTCACTGCCAAAGGACCTACTGTGAAAAATAAATAAATAAAAATTGTGAAAAAAGTGGTTAAAGAAAGGAAATTGTCCCTGTAAAAGGTAGAGCAGATGTGAATTTTTCTTTTTTTAATGTTTGATTTTTTTTTTTTCCATCCTCAACTTGAAAATGGATAGCATAAAGCACTAGTTATTCTGGTCTGTCTGATTTCACTGTGTTTTGTCAGGACACCTGTCTAGACACAAAACACATGGAAAAAAAAAGATGGTAAGCATCTATCTCAATTGCAGTATTCACAGGGTAAAAAACAAGCATTTGCTTTGGGTTGTTTGGGGTTTTTTTCTTCTGGGTTTCTTAACTCACTGACAGAAATGCTGCTTCCAAATGATTATCTCAACATCGAGTTTCACATTTGGGGCGATTTGCTATACACAGCAAAACTGTTTTGCTTTACTTTTTCTTCCCTATGTTTTTCCTTGAGTATCTCCCTTGATGCACATGTAATTTTCTTGAAAAACCTAAGCCTGTTAGAACCGTGCGATGATGCTTTTTTTCTCTTCCGTGGGCAGGACGCCATGACTTCAGTGCCTGGAGAATTAGCCTCACCTCAGAATTGGCCACGGTTCACGCTTAGCCCTTCACACGCTGTATTTAATTTTTACCTGTTTCCATTTCATATCCTAGAATTCCAGTGGCATTCTATAGCTACTTTTGAGGTCGAAAATAGTTTATTCCTTGGAAACTTATGTTTGTGTATATGTTTGAAGAGTGAATAATAACAAAAAAGAAACTAGAGTATCTCACAGTCGAGATTTCAAAATTTGCTGATCATCTCTTGGACAGGAAATCATCCATGAAGCAGGTCACTCGTGTTTTCAGTACACAGAGCAAAGGACCAAGAGCACCAAATCTCTACTTACCCAGTAACTGTAGCTTCCAAGTGTGTATATATATATATTTTTTAATTTTAGTTATTTATTTATTTATATTTGGCTGCGTTGGGTGTTTGTTGCTGCACGCAGGCTTTCTCTAGTTGCGGCGAGCGGGCTCTAGGCGCGAGGGCTTCAGTAGTTGTGGCACGTGGGCTCCGTAGTTGTGACTCGCGGGCTCTAGAGCGCAGGCTCAGTAGTTGTCGCGCACGGGCTTCGTTGCTCCGCGGCATGTGGGGTCTTCCCGGACCAGGGCTCGAACCAGTGTCCCCTGCGTTGGCAGGCGGATTCTTAACCACTGCGCCACCAGGGAAGTCCCCCAAGTATATTTTTTGAGTTTAATTTTATTCTATATTGAGTCCCTTAATGGTCTAACTATTAACAGTTTTTTGTAAATTGTCTGTCCTCTATTCTGTTAACAGAATTGGCCGACAGATAAGAATTCAAGAGGAAAAAATGTAGTTAGAAGGAAAGCAATCAATACAATTATAAATTCTGTTTCCAGTACACACACACACATACATACATACATACATACACACACACAGGCTTCTGCTTTGTCTCGAAACACAGCCAGTAGATTTCACAGTCATTTCCAGATTTTCCTCAAAGAGTGAAAGTTTTTCAGGTGTTCATTCACCCTGATCTTTTCCATCTCCTCTTAACACCTTTGAATGTTGCTCTTTCTATCATACTGATTAGTAAAAATGATGCACTGGGTTGGTAGGAATGGAGGGGAATTCACAGACCGTGAGTTTGGTTTTTTATTGTAACGAGCGTTCATTTGGACTGGATTCAGATTTTGAGTGTTGAGAAGATTCAGTGTCTCCTTAGGCACGAATCTTGTGATTCGTCCAATCAGAAAGTGGTCCTGCCTGTGGATTCCACCTGTGTCTGTTTCTGCCTCAGGTACCTGTGGCATCCTCCACATCCTCGTCATCTTTTCCAACCTGGATGCCATCTCATCTTCTGGTTCCATCCTCTTCTTTATTTCTTTTCCCTCGTCTTTGCTTTATGGTTAGACACAGTCCATATTAACTTTTAGAGAAATGACACTACACGTTTTCATTTCTCGTTCATCATCTTGTCTTCTTTGAAGGTAATTTCTCCCCCACCAAATCTGCATACAACATTAATCTCTCATATGTTTTACGTTTTGTGTCTTTGTTAACATATATAACATGCTGACTGAATGCACTCCATCCTATATCTAAGGGAATCCCCACATAAACATGACAATGGAAGCATTCCCCCAAATCGTTATTTGTCAGGTGGGAAAACAGTGTTGATAAGGTTCCTTAACTTGTCCAAATCACACAGCTCTCATGGTGGAACAGGGAGGGAGGGATAAATTAGGAGTTTAGGATTGACAGATACACACCACTATATATAAAATAAACAACAAGGTCCTACTGTGTAGCACAGCGAACTATATTCAGCACTTCGTAATAACCTAAAATGGAAAAGAATCTGAAAAAGAATATATATGTATATAAATATGTATATGTAGCTGATTATTGCTATACACCAGAAAATAACACAACGTTGTAAATCAATTGGACTTCAATAAAATTTTTCTTTAAAAAGAAAAGGAAATTAAGACCCAGAGTAAAAAAAAAAAAAAAAAAAAAATCTGTGTCTAACTGCAGACCTCGGGGCTTTAACCTCTATGCTTCCTCCTGTTGTAAGAAATGGGTTAAAAAATACCATCCTCTCTTTCAGAGCTTAAACCTTAGACACCCTCAGTCGGGTAACTTTGGGACCTTCCCTAGAGCCATTTACTGTGCTCTAACTTAAGACACGTCCATGCTATGTATCTCAGTGGTGTTTCAGTGTTTCTGTGGAAGCCAATGGCCACGTTCATCTGCTCTTGTAAAAGGGAGGGTCTTCCGGATAATATTTTTCCTGGCCGCATTTTTATTTTTCAGTGTGCACGCAAAGGCTATGACTCTGTCTCAAACGTTCCTGATTTGAACTATAAGGGAGAAAAATGTTCTCTTCGTTTCATGAATGCTTATGAGGCAACACCGCACAGAAAATCTGTTCTTTGCCCCTACTCTTAGTCATGGCGATGACTCTTGGTCAAACTGTCAGAACTCAACGTATTTGGTTACTAGGTAAGATGTGATTCTCTGTAGGTGAGGCAGGGGGGTAAGATAAACGAGGCTGTCAGCATGCTGAAACTAACCATGACATTTCATGATGTGTGCGTTGATTCCTGGTTGGGTCTGATGGCTGGTCATGGGGTACATACGTGTCTACGTGACCAGTTCCCTTTAAGAACATTGGACTCCAAGACTCAAGTGAGCTTTGCTCAGCAAAGGCATCTTGAATATGTCCCTGAAGTTTGCAAATGGAGAGAAACCCAAAGCACATCTCTGTTATCGTCAGAGAGCAAAGACAAGAAACTCTGCATTTGACCTCTGTAGTCTTTACCAATGTAGATCTTTTCCTTGCTGTTCCTACATGTTTCCTTGGCTTTAATAAGTCTTAGCTGCACTTGTAACACGATGGGGACCATGTGTCCTTTCCAGCCAATCCCCAAGCTAGCGGTTGTTTGGGAGACTCTGGAGAGAATGCTTGATACGTTTTTACTGTGTCTATGTATTTCTTTGTTTTGTTTTGGCCATCTATTTTGGTTTTAGGAAGAGAACATTTCTTCAACTGTGGGTCTCTATTGCCTGTTCTCCTAAAAATTTCCCGGATTAGTTGTTAGACTTTGCATCTCTTTACCCATATTTCTGTGATTTATGCTTCTTCCATGGCCAGAGAAAAAGAGAAGGAGGTGTAGGAGGCAAAAATAATGGGAGAAAATGAAGAAGAGATGGAATTAAATAGATACTACAATGGCAGAAAAATAGCAGATGTCAGATTTAACTAACTCATAGACTTAATCAAAGTGGAATTTAATCTAAATTCTCTCCAAACTTTGGGGAAGGGCATATTTTTCTCCCTGCTATTGTGTACATTTGTTTTAAGCTCTGATACCCTTAACTCTGAAAAGATTCAATAGTCTTTCCTCTTTATTTTTTTAATTAGTTATCTATTTTATACATATTAGTGTATATATGTCAATCATAATCTCCCAATTCATCCCACCACCACCACCCCACCCCGCCACTTTCCCCCCTTGGTGTCCATATGTTTGTTCTCTACATCTGTGTCTCTTTCTGCCCTGCAAACCAGTTCATCTGTACCATTTTTCTAGATCCCACAAATACGCGTTAATATACAATATTTGTTTTTCTTTCTGACTTACTTCACTCGTATGACAGACTCTCGGTCCATCCAGGTCTCTACAAATAACCCAATTTCATTCCTTTTTTATGGCTGAGTAATATTCCATTGTATATATGTACCACATCTCCTTTATCCATTCATCTGTCAATGGGCATTTAGGTTGCTTCCATGACCTGGCTATTGTAAATAGTGCTGCAATGAATATTGTGGTACATGACTCTTTTTGAATTATGGTTTTCTCAGGGTATATGCCCAGTAGTGGGATTGCTGGGTCATATCGTAGTTCTATTTTTAGTGGGGCTCAGAACCTTCACGCCAGTGGGTGGACTTCTGTGGTCTAAGTGTTCTCCAGTTTGTGAGTCACCCACCCAGCAGTTACGGGATTTGATTTTATTATGATTGCGCTACCGTCTCACTGCGGCTTCTCCTTTGTCTTTGGATGTGGGGTGTGTTTTTGGTGAGTTTCAGTGTCTTCCTGTCGACGATTGTTCGGCAGTTAGTGGTGATTAAGGTGCTCTCGCGAGAGGGAGTGAGCGCACCTCCTTCTCCTCTGCCAACTTGAACCAATCTCTCTGTCCTCTTTATTTTTTTTTTCTCAAACTCATTCCCTGGAGATTTTTAGTTTGCCCAACAAGTTCATCTACATTTCCCAGAGGAGATTAGAGCTTTAATTAAGCTTACAAGAGCCTGCAGTCCTATAAAAACTAAATAATTAAACCATCTTCAGCACCAGAAGCAGCAAGGATGCAATTCTATGAACACGCACCTGTCCATCTTACAGGACCAGCATAAGGTGCGCCATTTCTACAGGAAATAGGTTTAACTGGGAAAGGAAGAGAAAAACTAGGAGCTACAAGATAATGGCCATCACTAATTGCCAAGATCTTCTACAGTAAATCTCTTTTATCAGTTGATCACGTTAATCACCCGTTAAAGTTGTCTGGGGCTGACCCTACACAACTCTGAAGGAAAGAAACACAGACTCAGCATCCCAGCCTTTCCTTTGCTGTGACCTCCAACTTCCTCTGCTCTGTCTATGCCCGAATCTCTCCAGAGAGGCGCACGGTTTCCTAACCTCCAGCTGACTTTGAACATGTGACTTGTGTCCTCCTCTTTCTGCAATTTTGGTCTCGTGATTTTAGCGTGAAACGGTCCCCCAGTTTGACCTCTTCTGCATAAACACATGCTAACTTGTTCCCACCAAAGCACTCCCAGGCATTCACGCTCATTATTCAGAACTCTTTTCAAAAACTCTGAAATATATTTGCACTCTCACAAAGTCTCTCTGGGGTCTTCCAAAATGTGTAGTTGACGCATGAATACTACCTCTGACTTTAGAAAACAGAATTCAGTAATCTGTGTCTTCCATAAGGATTTTCATGACTAGAATCAGTAATATAAGTGGAAGAGGCAGGTCATTTGGCACCAATGCAACTACATCTGTACTTGCATGTATCCATCACCTTAGCCACATGCAGCCCATTTGGATCATTTGTCTCTGGCACATTTAGTTACTGTCTACCCTTCCCCTAGGATTGATGAGCTGGCCACCTCCTTCATTCCTGAGACAGATACCCAGAAATGATTATTTGGGAGACGCCTGTCCCAGGATTCTGAATTTTAAGGACTATGTACCTCAATTCCATAATACCCTATACAGATTGTGAATACACTGTGGTAGGTTACCTGTGAAAACATTTTTTAAAAAAGCAAAAGGATACATGCACCCCTGTGTTCGTTACAGCACTATTTACAATAGCCAGGACATGGAAACAACCTACATGTCCGATGACAGATGAAGGGATAAAGAAGATGTGGTACACATATACAGTGGAATATTAGTCAGCCATAAAAAGGAACAAAATAGTGCCATTTGCAGAGACGTGGATGGACCTAGAGATTGTCATACAGAGTGAAGTAACTCTGACAGAGAAAAACAAATATTGTGTAATATCGCTTATATGTGGAATCTAGAAAAATGGTACAGGTGGACTTATTTGCAAAGCAGAAATAGAGTCACAGATATAGAGAACAAACTTATGGTTACTGAGGGGGAAAGGGGGGATGGGACGAGTTGGGAGATTGGGACTGACACATATACACTACTATATATAAAATAGACAACTAATGAGAACCTACTGTATAGCAAAGGGAACACTACTCAATGCTCTGGGGTGACCTAAATGGGAAGGAAATCCAAAAAATGGGATATATGTATACATATAGCTGATTCACTTTGCTGTACAGCAGAAACTAACACAACATTGTAAAGCAACTATACTCCATTAAAAAAAATTTTAAAAATAAAAGAGCTGTCAATCAACAAGAACAACGAAAAGTACTATATTGCCTGTCACATAAGTACTCAATAAATAATTGCTATTACTATTTTAAAAAACTGAACAATCCAGCAGCAATATGTACATATATAATCTTGGGCAACCATCACCACTATCTAATTCCAGGACCTTTTCATGACCCTAAAAGGACACCCCATCCCAATTAGGTGTCATTCCCTATTCCTACCTTCCCCCCAGCCCCTGGCAACCATTAATCTGATTTCTGTTTCTATAGATTGAACTATTCATATAGGTGGAATCATTTAACATGTGACCTTTTGTGTCTGACATTTCACTTAGCGTCATGTCTTCAGGGATTCTTCCACTTTAGAGCAGGTATCTGTTCTTCCTTCCTTTTATGGCTGAACAATATTCCATTGTATGGACACAGCACAATTTGTTTTTCCATTAATCCATTGGCGAACATCTGTATTGTTTCCACCTTTTTTTTCTTTTTTCTTTATTCTTGCTGGCATGTGTCTTTTTTAAATTTTTACTGGAGTAGAGTTGATTTACAATGTTGTGTTAGTTTCAGGTGTACAGCAAAGTGAATCAGTTATACGTATGCATATATCTATTCTTGTTTTTAGATTGTTTTCCCATATAGGCCATTACAGATTACTGTGCTATACAGTAGGTTCTTTTCAGTTGTCTGTTTTATCTGTATATAGTGGGGCGTATATGTCAATCCCAGTCTCCCAGTATACCCCTCCCCCGGTTTTTTCTATTGTGAATAGTACTTCTACGAATATTTGTGTACAAGAATTTGCCGGAGTGCTTTCTACATATTGATCAGGTAGGTGAACAATATCAATTCATTAGAATGACATTTCCAACAGTGTGTTCATCAAAATATTACACCGGTAAGCTTTCTCCATTGTTAGACACTACTTTCCTTAAATTTAATTTGAAATATGTTCACACTGTATCCTCTTCTTGGGGATTTTGGACACACTTTCACTTATAACACATTCTGAGGGTAGGGCATTTTAGAGACAGTCTGCAGAGGAAATGCTGTGACTTTCTCAGAGCGTTGTCTCCCAGACTCATTTGTTCAAAGACTCTGCCACTTTTTTTTTTCACTGTAGTTCCTATTAACAGTCTGTTGGATCCAACTTATGATACTTGCAACCCAATAAATTGGAGTGAGAAAGCCAATGTTTGTGTGTCCTTCTTAATTACAGTGTGTCCAGTAACTTTCCCAGACAGGGTATAAGATTCCCCTTCCTTAATCGTAAACTTGTCTTTTAATCCTTTGAGTGAACGAGGAGATCATGCAAAAGGCTCTGTCAGTGTTATGGTCCATGAACTGTGGAATAGCCGTCTCTTCTGACTATAGAAAAACCAGGAGTAGGAATTTTGAAAAATGAATCGTAGTTGGAGCCCATGCTTAGGGAACTTTCGTTGGAAATACTAGTG
Source organism: Balaenoptera physalus (assembly GCF_965194825.1). Classification (NCBI taxonomy): domain Eukaryota; kingdom Metazoa; phylum Chordata; class Mammalia; order Artiodactyla; family Balaenopteridae; genus Balaenoptera; species Balaenoptera physalus. Next base: position 2,408,115 of record NC_138904.1, on the reverse strand, counting down.
TACTTCAAATGTTGGAATTAATGTGTCCAGTTGGGAAAGCATGGGAGGGAAGGATGAAGAGAGCGAAGGAAGAAAAGGAGGGAAGAGAGAAAGGAGAAAGGAAAAGAGAGAGAGAATAGATGCAGAAATAAGAGACCGTGAAATGCTCGCAGGATGCACCTTCCCCCAGCCCCATCCCTGGTGAGGTCAGGACGTATTTCTGTTGTCTCTCCCTGTGCTGGCTCAGCATGAGGTGCTGCATGGGATGGAGAAGAAAAGAGGATCCTGGTTTCCATGGAGCTTGCAGTGTCTTCCATCTCTGCTTAATGCCCATGACCAGCAGCTGCATGGATCTGGGAGCAGCTCTGATTTACACTCTAGCAAATGGGTCCAAACAATTTCAGCAGCAGAAACATTAATTTAAAATATTTCAAACGAAAGCTTATAGGGCTAAGTAAAGTTAAAATTGCAGTATTGATAGGCTACACATTAAATTACTGAGAATTTTTTTATTTTTTATTGGAGTATAGTTGATCTGCTGTGTTGTGTTAGTTTCAGATGTACAGGAAAGTGATTCAGTTATACACATACATATATCCACTCTTTCAGATTCTTTTCCCATATAGGTCATTACGGAGTATTGAGTAGAGCTCCCTGTGCTCTACAGTAGGTCCTTCTTAGCTATCTATTTTATATATAGTAGTGTGTATGTGTCAGTCCCAATCTCCCCATTTATCCCTCCCCCCTCCCTTACACAAAAAGGGATTATTTTAAGTAACAAAACACAGTTGCAGTGGGACGTTAGGGAAGAGATTTACAGGCTTGTAGGAGACAGCTCCCACTTTCCTCGCCTTGGTTGAGAGGGTGGCATGAGGGACTTAAATGCTATTAAGAAATTTTGGCTTAATGATGTGCTCGGAGATCTAATAATGGGATGTTTTAAAAAGTGTATTAGGTTTCAGTTTGCAGATAACTCCCTAAATATCACTTATGCTGTGAAGTCGACCTGAGTATTTTCTCAGCTTTTTTTTGGATCTCTTGATCTCAGGATACATTTAAAAATAAATATTGATACATACATATATACATGTGTATGTACATGTAATATGCATGTACACATAATATGTATACAAATAAGTAAATAAATATTCTTCTATTTTTTTTCTCTAACTTTCAAGGTTATCTTTTCATGAAGAGTTCTCAGATTAGATAGATAGATAGATGAGATTATATCAAATGACCCATAAATGCCCAGAAAACTTTCTTCCTAAGACCTGGCGGGATGTTAATGAGAAGGGGCTGCATTTATATCCCTCATCTATTAATGAGACCCCATTGATTAAGGATACCCTGGAACCCACTCTCTCCCTTCCCATTGGAAGCTGGTGACACCCAGGGAGACAGGGAGACACCTATCTTCTGGCAGGGAGACACCCATCTTCTCTGTCTAAGACCTCTCAGACGATACCAGCAGCTTCCTTCCGAAATAAAACAGTGCTCTTTGTCATGTCCCGACTGGTGTGGGGTCCTCTCCCACGTAGATCCTACCCAGAGAGGTAGGCAGGCAGGTGTACAGGGATGCGGTGTCAGATTCAGCATGTAGGTAGATGAGTGTAAGTAAAAGTGCTGGGCAGGTACGAAAGTGCATCCTGCAGAAATCAGCCTGCATGCAGCACACAGGGGATCGTGATTCTCTGGGCATCGAGAAAGGTATGACCAAATCGTCTTTCCATCGGCGTGCAAAGGAAACCATCAACCGTGTGTATCCTTGTCCTCATGGCTCAACGGACCCAAAGCTGATAGTTCAGAAGGACAGTTGGGGGTTCAGTGAGGACCCCGGAGCAAGGGGGATGGTCAGCTTGCCTGGAGCTGGCTGCACCTTAGTTTTTGATTCATCTTGGGGCAAAACACTTTCAAATAAAAACGTTGATGAAAGAAAATGTGACTATGTGACAGTTGCATAAGAGAAAGCACAGCCCATTTTGCCAATATTCAGTTCAACAAGAAAAGAAGGAAACAACGTCACTCCTTACAAACATTTGCAGGGCTACTTAAGGGGAGCAAGTTTTGTTTTATGTAACCACAGGAGGGAGAATTAAAACTAGCCCAGAAATAAATAAACAAACATGTATAATCCCAGAGAAGCATAAACACTGAGATAAAAAAACAATGTTGTAATTATGGTCTTTTTTTTAAAAAAAAGACCCTCATTACAAGTCAGAAATAGAAAAACAAATACCATATACTAATACATATATGCGGAAATAGAAAAATGGTACAGATGAACTTATGAACTTATTTGCAAAGCAGAAATAGAGACACAGACATAGAGAACAAACGTATGGATACCAAGGTGGGGAAGGGAGGGAGGTGGGATGAATCGGGAGATTGGGATGGACATATATACACTACTATGTATAAAATAGATAACTAATGAGAACCGACTGTAAAAAAAAAAAATGTTTTTTAATAAAAATAAAAAATTAAAAAGACCCTCGTTACAAATGGTAAGCATTACCCCCTGATTTTATAGTGTGTATATTAACAAGGATTCCTTATTCTCATTGGCTGGCTTTGTAAGAAAATATTAAGAATGCAACCAAACAAGACAAATAGGATGGGTTGTGTCAGTAGCTTGCGATGTCCTTCAGAGGACGTGAGCAGTGAACAGACAGACACCTGAGGTAGCCATTCTTCAAGGAAATATATAAGTCCTTCAGTCCAAATGGGAAAGAATTGGGGGCCTGAATATCAAGCAGTACAGGAAGGTTTGCTTAACCGGAATATGGTTTGGGTCATATGGAGTCCATGAATTAGTCCAAGGACCATTCTAGAGTATTTAAAAAACACAATATATCCAGCAAAAGAGCAAGCCAGAAAGATGTAGATAGAGTGGAATAACCAATTTAGACTCCGTAGAACTTTCGGGAGAATCTTAGGTCTCTTCTGAAAGTTGTGGGGTGAATAATGGGGCACCCAGACATTCCGTCTTGGTAGGCCCTTCCTAGATATTATGTGATACAGACGACAAGGGCTTTCTGCTCACTGAATTCATTCAGTAGCTCTTGATGTTGAGACGTCGCAGACCAGCAGTGGGTCTTCTCCGTGCCTTCCTCCTACACAGAAGCAACGCGAAACTCCCCGTGCACAAAGTTATCTTCTGGTAAATCCTACTCTCCTTGAGGCCATGTTCAATTTCTTACCTAATTTGGAATCAGGAATATCCCCAACACCTCATTCTGCAGTTCTGGGGTTAAGCCTTCAACCTAGGGATTTTGAAGGGACATAAAGAGCCCATATAACAATTTCTCATCACAAACTCAAGAACGTATGTACATACCATTGTGGACGTTCACTATAGCAGAAGTGGCCCAATTGGAAAGAGAAGTGTATAACTCAGTAACCAGCAGATTTAAGTTTCTCTGTTTCTAGTCGCAGAAGAAGAAATGATAAGGAATCCAACCTCATGCATCTTCTAAAGGTCCACAAATCGTCTCAAATCATCTCACCTCAGCTGTTGTGGCGCTAAGGTCTGCATCTGGAATTTATATGTTCCAACTTTGCAGAAGATACTAATATGCTTTCGGTCCCAGAACAATAAGATCTGGTCCAAAATGATATTCTCTTTGGAACCATCCTCCTGCCATGTTCCTGAAGTTTTCAGTTTTGAAAATTTGGCCGAAAAGATATTATGCAGAGCCATTTTTCATAGAAATACTTCCATAATCTCCTTTTAATTTGCATAAAATCTAAACAGTCCTCCAGTGTCTGTACACGTGTCATGTTCTAAAGTATCTTATTTTTTGTTTGTATATTATGTTTCTGAGAAACGTTGCCCTGTCTAATAAAATTGAGACACGCACACAAAATACAAACAATCAAAACCACTTAGTACAGAAGGCACCCACTGATCATACAGAGAGCTTCACCTGAAATGTCATGGTGGTACCTGCAGCTTTATAACTGCCACTAGCAATCATGTAATTATTCCTGCAGAGAGCTGCAGTTTAAACGCTAAAGATGTTCTGAAACACTTAAAATGTTAAATCTTCGCGGTAATTTTCCAACGCACAAGTAAAAGGCCCATTCTTAGCACACGCGGGGGGACATGCTCCCACCGTCTCACGCTGGCTGCAGGTGGTCACAACCATCTGAGTTCTTCCCAGTAAGCAGCTGAGTCGTTCTCCATTTATCCCGACAAACCCCTTGAGCTCCCCAGTCATCTCAGATCTTTCCTGACCTTTCAGTTGAGCATTTCCACACCTGGCTTCTTTTATTTTCACATGGTCAACAGTCTAGGAAACCAGCATTCAAAAGTATCTTGCAGATAGTCCCCATACATTCCATGGTAGAGCTAAGATGACTCCAGTACTTTCCCTGGGCCAGAGGGATTGCTGCCTTGATCTGGTCTTGAATTGTCCTTTCGGGGGGATAAAAAGAAATGTCCCGGAACCAAATCACCACGTTGATCCGTGGCAGCCTGAAACTTGTGAGAAAACGAAACAAAACACAATAAAACCACCACACAAAACACCATATACCCGCCATCGCCTGGCCACCCATGCTTGTCCCTGGAGAACAAACACTTCTCCAATCCCTGGATGTCTATATATATATACAGAGCTGAGTGGCTGATTTGTGAACCAATCAAAAACTTGAACTCCAATTCCGATATATGCTGATTCTGTCTCTGGCTAGATGTAGGCTCTAGGGAAAGGTTTTTTTTTTTAATTTTTATTGGGGTAGAGTTGATTTACAACGTTGTGTTACTTCAGGAATACAGCAAAGTGAATCAGTTATACATATACATACATCCACTTTTTTTTAGATTCCTTTTCCAAATAGGCCATGACAGAGTATCCTGTGCTACACAGTAGGTCCTTATTAGTTACCTATTTTATATATAATAGTGTGTATGTGTCAATCGCAATCTTCCAGTTTATCCCTCCACCCCTTACCCCCCGGTAACCATAGATTTCTTTTAGGGAAACTTTTTTCATCTCTTGATTAACCAATTTTCCTATCAGGTAGAAATAATGTCGGGACTTGTAGTACCATTAATAAGAGTACAAAACATTTATCACCACCCTGTCTTAGATGGTGTTTCTGCAACTATCCTTACATTTTAGGGAGATCTCAGCCAGTTGAAATACAGGATAGGATTTTTAAATTGTAAAGGAGTTAAAGAGTGCAGATGAACGGCTTGAAACAGCCACTCAGCTCTGTATATATATATAGACATCCAGGGATCAGACTCACGCCCCATGCCTCCTCATAGTAATTGTTTAGGAAATCTGACGCCAGCCAGTCTAGGCTGACAGGAACAATTAAGTAAATATAGAAGTCGAATTTACCTGAGGCTCAAGTGGCCAAGAGATCAAAGACACCATGCTAATCTCCATTCTTTTGAAACCAGGCTCAAACAGCCTTTTGAAGGAACAATAATTAAGTCTGAAAAGAGCACAGGACTGCTTTGTCTGCTCCAAAGACAAGGTCCCCTTCCCACTGGGCGAGCGGGGTCACATTTCTGCACCTGGTGCACAGGTTCAAACAGTAAATAAAAAAGAAGCCCGTCTCGCCGAGCCATGAGAAGAGGTCGTTCTTCAGATGGGAGGGGAACGTCTGTCTTCAATATCGTAGCTGGAATCGGTTTACAGAAATAGCATCACAGTTTCCTGGGGAGCTCTGGAAGGGAGGAAAGAGAAAGGATGCAATTGTGTAGGTGGAGGTCAGATCTCTCTTTACAGGGCAAAGAGCACGTCTGGTTACCTTGATCACGTGCCACAGACTCAACGCAGCACCTGTTGCCTTGAACGTTCATAAACGTGCCTTGAGCAAACCTGGGGACACGGGTGGGGATGGACCAGAGGGAGAGGGCAGGATGCTCAGACCTCAGACAGAGGGGTATAGAGAGGGAGCAAGGGGCCATTGCCCACTGCATGGTGCTCCCAACGTCTAACCTCTGGAAACTCACCTGCCTTGGAGCATCTACCCCCTAGGCTGAATCCGCCCCCACTAAGGAGTTGTGTGTCCGCAGCGCTAGCTGATACTGCACAGCTATGTCAGGACCAGGCCCCCGTCCTGCAATTAGCCAGGTATCAGGCAGTGGGTGAGGATGGAGGCTACCTGGGTTGCTCCCCACCTCTCCTACACACCTGGCGGATGCCCTTGTTGCTTTCTGTGGCTACAGAAGACAAGTAATACACCAAGAGGACACCTTGCTGTGTCTCTGAATTTCAGAACCAGGGAAACAAGACGGACTCTGCCTGACTCCCCATCACTCCTTGTCAAAGTCCTAGCAAGGGGGACTTCCCTGGCGGTCCAGTGGTTGAGACTTCGCCTTCCAATGCCAGGGGGTGCGGGTTCGATCCCTGGTGGCGGAGCTAAGATCCCTGCCAAAAAAAACAGAACATAAAACAGAAGCAATATTGTAACAAATTCAATAGAGACATTAAAAAAAAAAATGGTCCACATGAAAAAAAAATCTTAAAATAAAAAGTCATGGCAAGGCTGGGACTGCCCTGGTAGTTCAGTGGTTGAGACTCCATGCTTGCAATGCAGGGGCCGTGGGTTTGATCCCTGGCCAGGGAACTAAAATCCCACGTGCCTCGCAGTGAGGCCAAAACTTAAAAAAAAAAAAAAAAAGTCATAGCGAGGCAAAAACACAGAGGCAACACAAATAAACAAATGTGTCAATAAATACGTGAAAAGACACACAGCCTTCTTTAATAATGAAAGGGAATTAAATCTAAGCCAGGATTTACCATTTTTACCACTCTGGCGAAAAAAAAAAAAAAATTGAAAGAAACTAATCGGCTTTTTTGGCAAGGAGGTGGAGAAATGAGTCTGATACCATTGGCTTCGTATGTTTTTAATGGAAATTTGGTGTTATCTGTGACAGGTTACCATGCCCAAGCTCTGACCCAGCAATTCAGCTTTAAGACTCACTCTGCAAAATCAGGAGAGTAAGTGTGAGGTCATAACATATAGACAAGGTAAGGTGGTAACACGGATGATGCCTGACAGATAGGGAAACCCAGTAAGTGTCTGTCCTTTTTTTCCCTTTTATCTCAATCTCTGTGATTCTTACTTCAGTAGGGTCAAGCTGAGGAGTATGACTTCCACAGAGGGTCCGTCAAATACCTCAGGGTCCAGGGAGGCCATGAACGCATAGGGTGTATAAATATCTCTTGTTCCGTTTGCGGGATTTCTGGTTAACACTCATACCCATACGTGCAGAAAAGATGATCAAATACACAGCATCACATGGCACACATTTTGTGTATCCGCATCCTTCCCAAGTTCATCTGATGCTCCTAAACGTATTCACCTCTCTTTCATCTTTCTTATTTATTTAATTCCTCTTTCTAGGCCCTACCCCCCAAATTACCTGCTTTGAAAAGAGGTCTGAGAATCATTGACTTTTTTATTTTTATTTTATTTTTTTGGCTGCAGCATGCGGCATGCGGGATCTTAGTTCCGGGACCAGGGCTCGAACCTGTGCCCCCAGCAGTGGAAACGCAGAATCTTAACCACTGGACCTCCAGGGAAGTCCCTGAGATTCATTGGCTTTAAAATTTCCTCTCTTTAGAGCTATCCATTTCTCTGGGACTTTTATATATTTTTTTAATAAAGCAAATCTTATTTTTAATCAATAATTAAATAAATAAAATAGAATTTTCATTTAATTTTGTAATTAAGCAAAGCTGCTATAGATATTAAGACTCGAGCCTCTATATTAGAAAGGTAGCCACTTTTTGGTACCATCCTTTGGAAAGGTACAATTTATTTATCCAGCTTTTTCCTGGTTTGGAGACCTTGACACTGAAAGAAAGAATATTCCCTGATATTCAGGCTTTCTCCATCCTGTAAAACAATAATGACTCATTGACCTTTCTAAGCAGCTACATTTTGATTGCTGTAATATATTTCAAAGAGGCAGTCTTGTGGCAAACAACAGACTCGCTGTAACAGCCGACCTCCAGGACGTTTTTTAAACATGTTGGTCTCATGTTGGGAATAAATGAAACGTCCAGGCAGGCTGATGAAAAGGTCAGAAAAGCACATCATAGGGACTTCCCTGGCGGTCCAGTGGTTAGGAGTCTGCACTTCCACTGCAGGGGGCGTGGGTTCAATCTCTGGTTGGGGAGCTAAGATCCCACACACCATGTGGGAAAAAAAAAAAAAAGCACATCATGATAGGACAAATGCCAAGGGTCTGTAGCCTTTCTCTGAGATCTTTAATGAAGTTTTGGTTTTGTTATTTATTTATTTTTGACTGCGTTGGGTCTTCATTGCAGTGCGTGGGCTTCTCATTGCGGTGGCTTCTCTTGTTGCGGAGCACGGGCTCTAGGCACGCGGGCTTCAGTACTTGTGGTGCACTGGCTCAGTAGTTGTGACTCACAGGCTCTAGAGAGCAGGCTCAGTAGTTGTGGCACACGGGCTCAGTAGTTGTGGCACACGGGCTCAGTAGTTGTGCGTGGGCTCAGTAGTTGTGGCTTGCGGGCTCTAGAGCGCAGGCTCAGTAGCTGTGGCGCACGGGCTTAGTTGCTCCGCGGCATGTGGGATCTTCCCGGACCAGGGCTCGAACCGGTGTCCCCTGCATTGGCAGGCGGATTCTTAACCACTGCGCCACCAGGGAAGCCTTCTCTGAGATCTTAAAGAACTTGATTTCATATTTATGCTTCTGAACTGCCCAACTTATTGTGGAGAATATTAACATGTCAGCCTGAAGTTGCTCCTTTCAGTAAACATGCGTCTTCTGCAGGAGTGCCAAGGTCTGGGGCTGGAAGCCCACGGCCAGTCTGCCAATGGGGCAGACAGCAACTGGGGACTGCAATTAGGCATGGCACTGGGGCAGATTCCTCCTTCAGATGCTGTTATTCAGGGACACTGGTGACGTGATCGTGAGGACGTGGGTGCCTGGGAAATGGGAGGAGAAATTCACCCAGACAGATGCACTGCGTTCTCACTCTGGGAACCACGCAACTTGAAACAGCCGAACACGGACTGTATTCATCCCCTGGGGCAGCTGCAGCAAAAGCACCATTAGATGAGTGGCTAAAAACAACAGGCATCCACCCTCCCCCATCCTGGGGACCAGACATCTGAGGTCAAGGTGTCCCAGGGCTGAGCTCCCTCCAGAGGCTCCAGGGGAGGGTCCTTCCTGCCTCTTCCAGCTTCTGGGGGCTCCAGGCGTCCCTGGGCTTGTGGCCGCATCCCTCCCGTGTCTGCCTTTATCTTCATGTGGCTTCTCCTCTGTGTCTGTGTCTCTCCTCTTCTGTGTCTTAGAAGGACCCTGTCATTGGATGTAGGGCCATCCTCATCCAGGAGGAACTCCTCTCAGACCCTTCCCTTCATCTCATCTGCAGAGACCCTTTGTCCAAATAAGCTCCCTTTCCCAGGTTGCAGGATATGGACCTCTTTGGGGGTGCCATCATTCAACGCACTCTGTGGACCGAGGAGACCTAGATTTCTAGAACTTTCTCTGTCTTTAACTTCCTCTGTGATCTTGGGCTCACCACGCTACGCTTCATCTTCTCTTAAATATGAGGCTCAAACTAACCAACATACACCGTTCTTTCCAGCTCCCAGATTTAGTTCATTTTCTGTCTTCCCATGACCTTCATAGTCTTTATGATTGGAGTGACCATCTAAAAAATGGTCACTGAGAGTCATTTATTACAAATCTAACCAGGCGATTGTTAGATGTCATACCTATTCAGGTGGCAATTCATAGACATGGGACCATTCATCAACACAAGTTCATCTAATTTAAAACAGATATCAATTATTTCAAGGCAATAACTTTAGATTCCTGGAAAGATAAATTAGTCCATAATACATGTAGAGCTTTGGGTCCACCTGCGCATTGATTTCTGCTATGTGAAACCTCTGTTCCAGTTCATCCATCTGTATAATGGAGCCAACTCTCTTACGTTCTTCATAGAATTTTCTAAGGAGCAAGATGGAAGGTTCTTGGTAAAGCAAAGTATTGTCTACACTTATGTGTAATGTCTACACGTTTGTATTTGAGATGCCAATTTTGTGCAGCAGCTAGAGTGGCTGGGGTAGGGGCTCAGGGTTTCATATTGAACATGGTTTCTAAGCGTGTCTGTGAGAGTGTCTCCCGATATGGTTAGCATTTGAACTAGCAGACTGAGTAAGCAGGTTGCCCTCCGGACCGTGGGTAGGCCTTGTCTAATCAGTTGAGGGCCCGAATCGAACCAAAAGTGGAGGAGGGGAGAATTCACCCATTGTTTTCTGTATCAACTGTTGAGCTGAGACATCTTATCCCATCTTCTCCTGACCTCACGCTGGGTTTTACACCTTCAGGTGCCCTCGTTCTCATGGCTTTGGATTCAGATTGAATTACACCTGGGTTTCTTGGGTCTCCAGCTTATAGAGGGTAGACTGTGGAACTTCTCAGCCTCCAGAACTGCATAAGCCAATTCCTCATACTAAATCTCTCCCTCTCTCTCTCCCCACCCAACTCATGTATATATCCTTACTATTATAAATAATGTCCTATAGTGTACTTTTCAATCAACACATCACATACTCATAAACCTTACTATTATAATCGTTACTACTATCCTTACTATTATAAACAACGTCCTATAGTATATCTTTCAATCAATACATCCCATACTCATTATTAAACCTTACTATTATAAATCCTTACTATTATATGTATATACACATACATGTATATACTTACTATTATATGGTCCTATAGTATACTTTTCAATCAACACATCCCGTACTCATAAACCTTATGTCCACAGCTGTCCTAAATTGGGGGCATTTAGAGTTCCCCCTAAAATTCCTCTCTTTATACCCAAGTCCACCCTAGCACACACCTTCTCTAGCAACTTGATGGTGGGCACCTTTGTGCTTCATTTTCCTCTGTGTGTCCTGCACTGCATTCCCATTTTAACTCTACCCTGTGCCAGGACATATTTTCTAGTCTTTCCCTCAGATCTTTGCTGCAAACCTCAGACCACATCAGCCTCTTCCTCCTTCAAATTCTTATAATACTTTTATCTGCACCATTAAATTGGCACATAAATACATTTTGAGTTGCTCAGTAATTTAAGCAAGTCTTGTGTGTACCCTCTACACTTTTGGAAGGGAAGAATCAAAATCTCATTCTGTCAGAGTACTGAGGCTACAGTGAAACTCAATATGGAACTTGGAAATCTAACCCAATGGCAATTAGGTCTGAAAAATAATCAGTAAAATGGCAAACTATCCTGATATTTAAAGTTTAACCCTCTGTCATTCTGTTTCATGCATGCTTTGTGACTCAATTGGAAGTATTCCCATGGGAAATTAACTAAGCCTGTTTATTATGAAATTTCAGACTTGGAAAACCGATAGTTATATTTTTCATGCTATTAAATGTCTGTAATCAAAGTTCTGCCTGTTTACATAAATAAACTATTCCTTACAATTACAAAAGGGTCTGCTTCATTATTCTATTACCATCCCTGTTTCTTCCATGATAAATTATATTTTCAAAATTCTTATAGCCCTCATCACATATGTTTGATTATTTTTTTAAAGTTAGAGAGTAGAGCTTCCCAAATCTTATGTAATTAACCCAGAATCTAACAGAATATCCTACTCGGATGGAAACATAAACGTTTTATTCAAATCACTAAGTGTTATTTTCTGTAACAACCATTCAACTGGAAAGGAAACTAAAAATGTCCTATACGAACTCATCGTCCTGAAATTTAGATTCAGCATCCAAGAAACTTTAAGGTGATTCATCCTCAAAGCAATGATATTCAAACAGATATCTTATTCATTCAACATTTGTTGAATCCTTAAAATGAGTGAGACATGAGAGTCTTTTAAATTATGGGAAACAGCTGAAAGGGTACCTGATAATCTCAGCTATAGGGCTTAACTTCTCATTAGAATAGGTATTCAGAAATCAGAACAAAGATTTTTGGGTGGATAATTGTTCCAGAATTATCATGTAAAATGAAGCAAAAAATACAGGTAGGATCATATAGAGAGAAGGAAAGGAGACAGGTAAAATTAGTTATCGAAATATAATATCTACCTTAAAAAGCATGCTATACAGCCATAGATTTGAGAATAGTCTGGTAGATTGTTAGATATCTACCTGAGTGGAAAAATGATAAAGAATGGGCTATTTATATTAAGTTAACTGAACTACAATGATGTGATATTTTTTAAAAATTTATTTTATTGAAGCATAGTTGATTTGCAGTGTTGTGTTAATTTCTGCTCTACAGCAAAGTGATTCAGTTATGCATATATACACATTCTTTTTCATATTCTTTTCCATGATGGTTTATCCCAGGATATTGAATATAGTTCCCTGTGCTGTACAGTAGGACCTTGTTGTTTATCCATCCTATATGTAGTAGTTTGTATCTGCTAATCCCAAACTCCCGATCCATCCCTCCCCCAAATCCCTCCCCCTTGGCAACCACAAGTCTGTTCTCTATGTCTGTGAGTCTGTTTCTGTTTCATAAATAAGTTCATTTGTATCATTTTTTTTCAATTCCACGTATAAGTGATATCATATGATATTTGTCTTTCTCTGTCTGAGTTACTTCATATGATCATCTCTAGGTCCATCCATGTTACTGCAGATGGCATTATTTCCTTCTTTTTTATGGCTGGGTATATGCCATTGTATATATGTACCACATCTCCTTTAACCAAGAAATGTGCTTTTCTCATTCAGTTATACGTGATTATCTGGAAGATTTGCCATAAAATTGCTCCCTTGCCCCGTGGTTCAAGTGACACTGAAGTATGTGGTTGAGTACCGATTGTGTTCTCAGGGAGACCTTATAATACGCTCTCCACACCAGATGCCTTAGGAGTGACAGGAAAGACAGTTCGTAATTAACACAGAGCAGAGATTCATCTAGGACAGTTTGGAGTCCAGTTGTTGGTGACGCACTGGCTGGGCAGGGTTTAAGGGTGAATGAGGTTGAAGGAACCTGCATCAGGGACCATGTGAGACCCGATGTAGACGTGTGACTCTGAAGGGGACCAGAGAATCACAAAGACTTACTGCACCTTCATCGCAAAGAGATGTTCAAGCCCAGGATGTGACTGCTTCCTTGCAGCTCAAAGCAACCAGGCTTAGGGCTGAACTTTGGAAAACTTTGGGGTCCATGGGTTTCACCTAAAGCACTGAAGTCCTGTGTTTTCTTCACGTCTTATTGCAAGTATCTATTTTTATGTTGTATAAATGCTCCATATCTTGACTTCCATTATTCAGTTATTTGGTTGTCTAAGGAAATGCCCTTGTTATGCTAATGGTTATGAAACATTTAAGATTTTATTTAGAATATGAAGTATTTAGGAGTAAAGGAACATAATTCTTCAATGTACACGGTGGTTCAGAAGAAGAAATTGTGTGTGTGTGTGTGTGTGTGTGTGTATACATACAAAGAGAGGAGGAGGGATTATAAAACAATTAGGACAAAATGTAGATAATTGCTAAATATGCATAGAAGCATATACGATTCCCCTATTCTGTTCTTGCAATTCTTATAATAAGTTTCAAATTAAATGCAGATAAACAGTGAGAAGCACAACAGAAAAACTCACAGACTATTTTGTACAAGCCAGCAAATGTACATTTCAGTACATTTTATTTATTGGGAATGCCCATGTTGGTGGGATGACTTGATGTCTAGGAACATTGTATACTCCAAGAATCTAAAATTCTCTGAGCATCATTCACCCAATAAGGCAACCAGTGCTTTAATATTTACCCCTAGTGGTGCCTTCATCTTTCAACTTTCAGGAAGAATTTTTAGAGAAGCATAGAGGTTTAACTCTCAAGAATATTTAGGGTAAGTGAACACAAACTATGTCTCTTAAACTGGCCATATGCATCTGGGTAATTCAGAATTTAAAAAAGGGGACAGGAATATGAAAAGAGCTCTATTAAACTGGCTCTTAATATTAAATGTTGTTCTACTAAAGAGAGAAGTTCCATTATGTTTTTATCACAACCATTTAAACAGAAATCATTTTAAATAGAAATTTCTAATTTCCCCAAGGTTCAGTTTTCTAATTTTTTTTTTGTCCCCATGTGAAATAGCCTCCTGCTGCCTTTTTTCCCTCTTTCAATTCTATAAGTAGAACTAACCTTTTTAATCCAGATAAAATTACAGTGCCTACATAATGAGCTTTTAGCTTTTACCATACACCAAATAATATAGCCTATGGCCAATTCCCTTTTTTCCAAATGGGGTTAATTTTTTTTAAAGCAGTCAGAAAGAATTTCCAGAGAAAATTTCAAAGAGCACTTTAGGGCATTGTAAAGTAAAATTCTGAAACCAGTTCCTACGTTCAGAAGAGACTAGGCACTTTTAATACAACAAATCTTGCTGTCTTATTTCTTGCAATGTCCAAGTTGCCTTTGAAAAAAAGAAAACGCTTTTGATATTGAAGTGTCTAAATTCCAGTAAAGGGAGTACACATTGCCAATTTCTTGCTGTTTAGAGACCATGATTTTGTACAGGGCTTCAGCCTCTAGAAAAAGTCAGATGTTATGCCCTTTCTCACCTATAAAACTTTAGAAATTAGCCTTTCTGGTCATTTCCCAATATATCTGTCCAAGTTGTCACTGATAAAAAGTCCATCAGACTTTGAAATTTGACCGTGGGTCCTGGAATAACAGGACGAACCCAAGCATAATATTAATAACCAGACAGAGGCTCCATACGAGACGGAAAATCTCCACAACTCTTTCCTCCTCAAGGTACTGGCGTCACCTGGAGACAGAATGTCTTTGAGGCTGACATCTTGGGCTCAGGCTTACTTTTTCTTTCTAATTCTCTAGGAGCTCTTGTAGAAGAGCCCCGTGGAGCCCGCATATATATTTTTTCAACCTGTATGTAAAATGTAGGCAATTTGAATTGAGCAAATGTGAGGTGCCGTTTATATACCCAGAACTATGGAAGGGGGGTCCAGAAGTTAGAATCTGAGTCACTGGGGGATGGTGTCTCTGTAGTAGGTCTCCTTCAACCCCTGAAGCCACGTACGGATGTGGGTTGTTACCTTAGAGCATCCTTGGAGGCTGTTCTGCTTATTAAAGATAAAACACAGTATCCTAAATGGGGACACGCTTGATTCCTCAGCAGGGGCAGATCCAGGACCAAATCCCACAGTTAGGAAAGGGCTAAAAGCCACCACCAATTCTAGTCAGTAGCAGACCAGTAAGAGAAACAGAACTTGTTTTTAAGAGAGATGCAGTAAAAGATGCTTTTATTCCTTCCAAGGTATGGGAAGATCCAGAAACTCAAAGTATTTGCAGCCCCTCTAAAGGTTGCTGCTCATGTATAACCCTCAATGGCACTAAAGAAACCACATCTTCCAGATCCTCTAAGGACATGACATTGAATTCAAACTCATCAAGATTAGCAGTAATGAAGGAAACACCTGCAAAACCTGACTCATAGTTTGGGAAGGTGAGAAAAAGGAAATTTCTAGGGTTAACTGAGCAAGAAACTACAAGCCAGATGAGAAGACATCATCTTTATGAGGGAAAAGGTGTGGGAGAGACAGGACAACCCCTTTACTAGAATTATATGGACAATGAATACGACTCTCTTTTTATTTGGCTGTGGAGACTGTCAGAATATTATTTTCTTGAATTCTCAGCTTTTTAAAAAAATGGAAATTGAAGCTCCCTCAGGGGTATTAATATTCAACAGTATGAAATATACACAACATGTGCTGTTTCTCTATTTGCAAAATCTGAATTAAAATTCCTTTTAATATTCTTGGAAGACTAATGAGAAGGAGCGTGTAGGGTTTACTGAAAGGGAGGTTTTATGAAGTGCTTCAGAATTTCAGTCCCCATGGAAAACGGAGGCTTCGTACTAGATATTACTCCCTTTTTAATCTGGGGAATCATGCTATCTGCTAGGAAAAGACAAGGAAAAAGAAAACAGCATCCGGTACCCTGCCAGGACCCTTTTGAGCATCCTTGTTTTAGCTCCCTTGGAATTAGGGTAAATCCAACCTCCTGGGTCCTAGTCAAAAGGAGCTTTAGAGATTTCAAAGCCTGAAACCCCAAGCTTATGGAGAATTTGAGACAGCATGTAAAAACCTCTTTACAAGCCATTTTACCAGCGATTCCATTTTGTGTTGGGGGTGGGAGCTGTTTTCCATGAGTCATGCAAATGCTGATTTAAACTCGGAAGCATCCAGACTGTGTTGGTTGCAACCCTAGTGGCTTAAACCAGGGGAGTTGGGGTGAGGATTTGAAACCAACACAGGTTGATCGGACAGAGTGCTGAGGGGCTTGGGGGCAGCAAAGCTGTCCTTTCGAAGTGTGTGTTCTGGCCATTATCCTAAGTTCATCATCTCTTGCCTCTTTGGCTCTTAAACCCACTTCCAAAATCAGGTTGCCCAGGAGTCCCGGCGGCTCTCTGTGCACCCCACGCGAGGTCTCCGTGTTGGACCTTCTCCTCCAGGTGTGTTCATTGCTTCAACCTCCCTGGGGCTCAGAGCTCCTTCTAGAAAAGTCACCAGCTGCCAAGCATACCCCCCCTCAGCCAGCCCAAGAGCCCTTGCCAAGGCATGAACCACCTCGTGGTGGTGAGAAAATCAACAGCAAAGCGGGTAACCCTTTGCTACCTGCTTTTTCACCTACTACCTTGAAGCAGACCTGTCCCCAACTCTGTACTCATCACCCATCAACCTTTGAACACATCACTGTCTTTTAGAAATGCATCATCCCATCTGGCCTTTGTAACCCCAGACATGTGCCATCGCGAGGCCCATGTGCAGAGAAGAATTAACACAGCAGCAGACTGGACACGGCCCTCCTTAGCAAGGCCAGGTTGCAAGGTTGGCTACTGACCAGTGTCTTCATCAGCTCGGGCTGACTCTGTATTCCACTTGGGTGGGACGATGTATCAAAACAACTCTTCTTGAGAAGGCAGATGTGATTACTGATGTGAGGGACACTTGCTTCCCACTGTGGAATGAGCATACTCACAGGATGTAGATGAATAGAGAGATGATGGATAGATGTAGATGGTTGGATGGATGGATAGACAGATAGGTGATGGATGGATAGATAGATAAATAGATAGGTGATGGATGGATGGATAGATAGAGGTAGATGATAGGTAGATAGGTAGATAGATAGGTAGATAGATAGATAGATAGATAGATAGATAGATAGATAGATAGATAGATAGATAGATAGAGGAGAAAGGCAGCTGAGAGAGAGAAAACTCCATCTAGAATTGTGCCATACATCAGCTGAGGAAATACCAGTTCAAACTATGGCAGGAACATACTTGTCACAAAGCAGATTATCAACATTTTAACCTATAACCTACTTTTCCTCCCTCTGCTTCTCATAACCCTATTAACTTGGTGAACCACATTGGTAATCCATGCCTGTTTTTGAGGAGTAAACCTACCATACACAAAACCTCACTCTTTTAACTGTGCTGGTGGTACACGTTTAGAATTTATCCTAAATAAACAAGAACTCAGAATACTCTTCCCTCTAAGAGGTGACTCCATTCTGCAAAATAGTAGGTGTTTATTCTTTTGAACTGTTCTCTGCTGTGCATCATTGCTGCAAGGGAGCTCAAAGCGATGACACTGTAAGGTCAAGAGAGTTACAAAGGGCAACACTGCCTTAATAAAGCTTTAAAATGTAACAGCTAGTCACAGATGCCATGTAACAAACATCCTCCAAACAGTTTCAAAGACATTCCTTGCAGCCTTGGAGTCTATTCATCTTATAGTATTCACGTGAGAACCTGCTTCCTAGTGTACTGGGCTATCCTCCGTTAAAAATTGCAAAATGACCCATTTCTTAAGTATCAAGCATGTTCTGTCAGTTGCTGCTCTTAGGGGGAAAAAGGAGATTTGCAAAGAATCTCAAGCAGGGACTGGAAAACATATTTGCTCACTCAGGTTCACAGCAGCATTATTCACAGTAGCCAACATGTGGAAGCAACACAAGCGTCCATGGATGGATGGATGGATAAACCAAATGAGGTCCATCCACACAATGGAACATTACTCAGTGCAGAAAAGGATAGAAGCTCTGACACAGGCTACAATGTGGATGGACCTTGAACACATGACACTGAGTGAAATGAACCAGACACAAAAGGACCAACATTGTCTGACTCCACTCCTAGGAGGTCCGTAAAGGAGTACAGATGCACAGAGATGGAAAGTAGGATGGTGGGTGGCTGAGGGGGATGCGAAGTGAGTGTTCTATGAGGACAGAGCTTTGGTTTTGCCAGATGAAAAATTCTGGAGAGGATGGTGGTGATGGCTGCCCAAGGATGTGAATGTACTTCATGCCACTTAAAAGTGATAAACATAGTACATTTTATGTGATGCATATTTTACCACCGAAGAAAAATCTTTTTAGAAAAGAGATTTGCATACACTCCTGCTTTCAGGCCAACAGTGAGTGACCTTGAGCCTTTCACGAATCATTACTCCCCTGATAAAATGCTAAAGTGTGTGAGTCAAAAGACATTTTGTGGAGGCTTTGTGAACGTCTAAACTACTTAGAGATAGTGGATAAGCATGAAGTCAATACAAAGTAGCTTCATTATCTTTAAAGCCTGTGCTTGAAGAGTTTCCTCTTGTTTTCCTGCCACACCCTTGGGCTTGCATTTAAATATGAATGTGCAAAGCTTTTACCCTTGCTAAATGCTAAAGTTCCCCCCACCCCAGAAGTGCACCTGTTAGCCAATTGCTGTGGTGGAAATTTCATATCTGCACACAACTTATTTTAATGCCAGGAAATGGGAGGGTACTTAAAAGCAATAATGAAGCAGCAGTCTACATTTTTATATTTACAAAAATAAATGTCTCAAATCCATTGACATGCATCCGTTTTGCTCTGTCACTTAAAAGGTGCCAAGATGCTGTGTAGCTTTTACCTCCACGCCTGTACAAAGAAGACTTCAATTGTCTATTATTTCTTTGACACTCCTGGCTTCTTAAATCATGAATATGTTTTATTGGCCTCTGCTCTTTCTTGGTGACTTTAAAGTTTCATTTTTTTCCCGTAAACCTCTCTGACAGTGTTATTTATTGAGAGGAAAAAAATAAACAAACTGAGCCCCAAACCTTCTTCTCTCCTCCTGGAAAGAAAGCCATTTGTGCACTCTCTCGCCCTTACTCGCTATTGTAAATATTAAAGTGTCGATCCTTTGAAAATATTAAAGTGTCGATCCTTTGAGTTCTAAGTACATCCTTCTATGGGCTTGTTTAAATGATTCAAACAGCTCAAGAGGCTATACGATTTGAAAACGCATTTTGAAAGGGGCAGAAACTCCAAAGCAGAGATGCCTGACTATCAGGAAGAAGGAATCACCTCTGACAGTGGGGGATGCCCGACTGTCTATAAGCTTCCAGCCCTGCACGGCTCAATCTATCCTTGCCTTGCTGGCTTTCTAAAACGACACAGGACATGCATAAGGAAAGCCGTAAGACCCTGGCGTACAGCCCCATATCATAGGTTCTTGTGTCTGTCTCCAGAGAAGCTTCAGTGCCCAAGAAAGGCATTAGCACGGATTACAGACAAAGGACCAAGGATTTGTTTTAGAATGGATTTGCTCTGGCAGACTTCCGGCTGTTCTGAAATACTTGGACAAATATTTCCGAAAGGAAAGCCAACCATAGCGACTGGGTTCTTCTCTAAGACCTCATTAGAACCATTTAGCCGGCTTGCTTTGATTTTATCAGACAAAGGACGTCTCAAAGAGCACGCCCCTTTTTCTCCTCTGATTGCCGTGGCTGGGACTTCCAAAACTCTGTTGAATAAACGTGGTGAGAGCGGGCATCCTTGTCTTGTCCCTGACGTGAGAGGAAATGTTTCCAGCTCTTCACCATCAAGTATGATGTTAGCTGTGGAGGAGGGATAAATTAGGAGGTTGGAATGAACAGATACACACTATTATGTATAAAATAGATAAACAACAAGGACCTACTGTATAGCACCGGGAACTCTACTCCATATTTTGTCATAACCTATAAGGGAAAAGAATCTGAAAAAGAATTTGTATATATGTGTGTGTGTGTGCGTATATATGTGTGTGTATGTGTGTGTGTATATATATATATATATATATGCTGAATCACTGTGCTATACAACTGAAACTATCATGATATTGTAAATCAACTATACTTCAATTTTTTAAAAAAGAGCTAATTAACTAAGCTCTGTGATTTTGAGCAACTGACCCCCCCCCCAAAAGAAACAAAATAACACATCAGCTCTTGGGAAAGAATAGTTGCATTGCCTTAGCAGTCTGGACCGTACCATCCTCGAACTTTTTGGAGTAAACTTTGCCTTCGACATGAAGGACACTCCCTGTTTTGTGGTTTGTCTTGCAGAAGGACTACAAAGAAATCCCTCAAGCTGTAGACTTTCTTAAGCGTGAACCTGTTGATACAGGTGAACATGGGTGTAGGCGGTCTCAAATATTGTAACAAGACTCTGACCTTACTATAATCTACAGTGTCAACTCTGTGACAGGCTAGCTGTAATCTTAACC
Source organism: Balaenoptera physalus (assembly GCF_965194825.1). Taxonomy (NCBI): domain Eukaryota; kingdom Metazoa; phylum Chordata; class Mammalia; order Artiodactyla; family Balaenopteridae; genus Balaenoptera; species Balaenoptera physalus. Next base: position 2,387,572 of record NC_138904.1, on the reverse strand, counting down.
ATGCATCCAGGCTGGAAACAAACACTGCCTAGTTTTCATTGCTTTCCGTAAATTACACACCCTCAAGAAAAAAACACCGCTTCCTTTAAGTTCAAACACATCCTAAAAGAGCTGCATTTTTTACTCCCCTCCCCTACATTTTGTGTTTTTGATGTCCTATTTTACATCTTCATGCTTGTCCCTTAACTGTTTACTGTAGTTATAATTGCTTTGACACTTTTTTGTCTTTTAATCTACATACTGGTTTATTGATGTGATCTTTAATCTGTACTGTATATTTGCCTTTCCTAGTAGGATGTTCCCCTTTTCTATAGATTCTTGCTTCATTTCCATTTAGAGAAGACCCTTCAACATTTCTTTTAGGGTGGGTTTACTATTGATCAATTTTTTGTGTTTCTGCTTGTTTGAGAGGTTCTTTCTCTCTCCTTCTATTCTAAATGATAATCTCGCTGGGTAGAGTATCCTAGGTGGCAGGTTTTTCCCCTTCAGCACTTTGAATACATCATGCCACCCCCTTCTGGCTATATTGCTACACATGGAAGCATCTAGAAGATAAAGATGTATTAATAGCCAGCCTGGGGTCTATGTGATAAAAATAAGGAATGGTAAAAAAAAAATTTTTTTAATTAAAAATAAATTGTAGGGGTCTATAAAAATTAGGGATGGTAAAAAAAATTAAAAATACATTAAAAAAATTAGGGATGGATGAGGTAGGTGGGGTTCACAGGTTACAAAGCCTTATTCCTTGTTTTTTGCAAGGTTCTGTTTCTCGCTGCTTCCATCATTAAAATTGCAGCTCCTCCCGGCCCCCGGGACGTTGCCTGATTGTGTTTGCTTTCTGTGATTGGATGCAAAATGCAAAGTCATCTTTCTCCGTGGACCAACTGCTCTCTCCTCTAATCGTCCGCATTTGTTGAATCCAAATGACAGGTTAGGAGCCTGATGCATGGCTTCAAGAATATTAATTTAATGCTTGAAATGTCAGCAAATAGAGTGAAGGTATTGTTTCAGGCTCAGAGCTTCGTAAAGTCTCCGTTGGGTAGATTATTTTTGAAGGCAGACTCTCAGTGGGAAAGACCATCTTTGTAATGGGAAGCAAGCACAGCCTTGAGCCTTAGAGCAAAGCCTGTTGAGTTAATCCAACCTTTTAATGCTCAGCCAGATGCTAAATGGTCACCTAAGATAGAATAACCAAGGGAAGAGTGGAACAGTCTAGATACTAGGAAATGTTGATGGGCATCTTTGTGATTTCAGGAGGCTTTTTCAAACTGGGTTCTGCTTTATTTTTTTCTTTACTTTTTCTTTCCTTTTGTTTAAATTTAATTTTTATTTTATATTGGAGTATGATTGATTTACAATGTTGTGTTAGTTTCAGGTGTACAGCAAAGTGATTCAGTTATACATGTAAATGTATCCATTCTTTTTCAGATTCTTTTCCCATATAGGTCATTACAGAGTATTGAGCTGATTCGCTGTGCTATACAGTAGGTCCTCGTTGTTTATCTGTTTTACATGTAGCAATGTGAATATGTCAACCCCAATCTCCCGATTTATCCCTACCCCCCTTTCCCCTTCGGTAACCATAAATTTGTTTTACCTCCTTTTCTTTTTTTTCTTTTTCTTTTCTTTATTTAAAGAGACATTGTTTTATTGCAGGAGTTTTATTGCACTGATTATAATACAGATTAGTATTACAGAATACTGATTATAATACTTTGAACTGTGCTGTAACCACATATGTGTCTATACACGTGAGTTTATATCCAACCAAATCCTACGCATTTATATCTCTCCAGTCTCCACTCTTTAGCTTAGACCTCACACATCAGTTTCATCTGCCTGAGATGTGCCTTGGTTGCAGGAAGGGGACCCTTCCAGGGCCCGAGAGCGGGCTCTTGTCTAACATTCAGAAATGAATCGTCCGAGGAGACACAAGTGCTGACAAAGCAAGAGACTTTATTGGGAAGGGGCGCCCGGGTGGAGAGCAGGAGGGTGAGGGGACCCAGGAGAACTGCTCTGCCCCGTGGCTCGCGGTCTCGGGTTTTATGGTGATGGGGTGAGTTTCCGGGTTGTCTCTGGCCAATCGTTCTGACTCAGGGTCCTTCCTGATGGTGCGCGCATCGGTCAGCCAAGGTGGATTCCCCGAGAAGGTTTCCGGGAGGTTGGTAGGACCTGTGGATGGGCATCTCCTCTCTCCTTTTGCCCTTTCCCGAATTCTTCCAGTTGGTGGTAGCTTGTCAATTCCGCGTTCCTTACCAGGACCTCCTGTTCTAAGAGAACTCATGGCAGTGGTTGCTATGGTGCCTGGCCAGGGCGGGCGGTTTTGGCCAGTGGTTCCCCTGACACTTTCTCAAAAGATTCCATGCCTCCTTGCTAACTTGAACCCTTGAGACTTCTCATCCTATAACCTTTCCTGTGGCATCTGTGCCCTGTGCTGTTCCAAATGACTCAGGTGTCCCCATATGGGTTCCAGATCCCCTTGCCAATGCCCTAAGACACATCATACTGCACGAGGCACAAAATAACCTCTGCTCTCCCAATGAAGCACCAGCTATGACACCTGTGGGCACTGCACATAATTGCAGTGAATACATACACGCCCAGGTACCAACTGATGCACAGATACAGCTGTGCTGGAGGCTGCATCCTGTCAGGTCAGCTGCAGGCTCTCCTAGACTGTTCTCCTGGATGTAAAACAGTCCTTTTTCTAGGTGTATTTGTCATCTGCACAACTTGGTTCCATTGTACCTACCTCAACTTGCTGTTTCAAGAATGTTTTACCCCAGGAAAGTCACAGCATCATGGTGCTGTTTAAAGAATTCCACAGTTATTAACAGATTCTACAAGGGTCATTCTTGCCACTTGTTAAGAAAGAAGATGTGGTACCTACACAATGGAATATTACTCAGCCATAAAAGAGAATGAAATAATGCCATTTGCAGCCACATGGATGGACCTAGAGGTTATCATACTAAGTGAAGTAAATCAGAGAGAGAAAGACAAATACCATATGATATCACATATATGTGGAATCTAAAAAAAAAAAAACTGATACAGATGAACTTATTTACAAAACAGAAACAGACTCAGACACAGAAGCAGACATAGAAGACAAACTTACGGTTACCAAAAGGGAAAGTGGTGGGGGAGGGATAAATTAGGAATTTGGGATCAGCAGATACAAACTACTGTATGTAAAGTAAACAACAAGGACCTACTGTATAGCACAAGGAACTATATTCAATATCCTGTAATGAGACACAATGGAAAATGATATGAAAAAAATATGTATATATATGTATAATTGAACACACTTTGTTGTACACCAGAAACTAACACAAATCGTATATCAACTATACTTCAATAAAAATGAAAGAAAATAAAATAAAAACCAAACTCAAAAAAAAGTCTTCATGTACCCATACCTACGTGCAGGTAACAGCTACCCAAACAAGTGAGACCCCTAGAATCGATAGGAGTCCATAGGAAACTAAAGGTTTTCGGCATCACTTCCATGACCAAATCGGTGTAAGACATGAATTACTCAAAGTCTATTCAAGCCCATCAGTGCATTTCCACTAAATTCTCTGCTCCCAGATCCTCGTTATAAAATGGTATCTGTACTCTGAAGTCCATGAACCCTCAACAATACTTACTATAACCAAAACTTGAAGATAACCTTGTATCATAACTGATCGGAATCAGTCGGTGAACCCTCAACAAGACTTACTACAAGCAAAGTAGGAAGATAACTTTGTATTATAACCAACTGGAATTAGAATTCTTTAACTATTGAGTTAATACAGAGCTATTCTGGCCCCTTGAAGAGTATCGTGGTCAAGAACCTCAATAATATCTGATTCAGGATAGCGTTGGGAAGATTCAGTCATAAAATCATCTAGTTTACAAGAGTTTATTATGTAAACCAAATGGCTTCCAGGAGTTTCATGCTTTCATTCCACCTCAAAAGAGATTCTTCTCCATTCCTTCAGAATATCAAAGTACAAGTCCTCATGTGGAATTTTCTCCCTGCAAGCGATGGGGGCAGTCAAAACTAGTGATGCACTTTATGGCATTGCTGCTTCTTGAGGATACATATATTTTATGGTCACATTGCATGAAGATACCCCTGCTGGCAGTGTTAAAAAAAAAAAATAAGTAATAAAATTTAGCAACGTAGGGGCTTCCCTGGTGGCGCAGTGGTTGAGAATCTGCCTGCTAATGCAGGGGACACGGGTTCGAGCCCTGGTCTGGGAAGATCCCACATGCCGCAGAGCAACTGGGTCCGTGAGCCACAACTACTGAGCCTGCGCGTCTGGAGCCTGTGCTCTGCAACAAGAGAGGCCGCGATAGTGAGAGGCCCACGCACCGCGATGAAGAGTGGCCCCCGCTCACCGCAACTAGAGAAAGCCCTAGCACAGAAACGAAGACCCAACATAGCAAGCAATCAATCAATAAATAAATCTTTAAAAAAAAAAAAAAAATTTAGCAACGTGTCTTTCTAAAATGGATGACAGTTAAAAAACATTAAGAAAGACGAAGAGAGAGATCAAGACAGTGACATGAATTTTGACTTTCCAATGTAGTGTTTAAAATGAAAATCAGAGAATGATAAACAACTGTGTTCTTCCCTCTCATTCTGGGACCTCCCTTCTCTTCCAACCAGAAGCAAACCGGCCATTGGAACTCTTCCGTGTTCAAGTCTCAGGAAATTGATTGGCAGATCTTGGTGTCATAACTCAGACAAAGACCTCAGAAAAATCTGCATTATTTATAAATTGGGTATGCATGTATTTCCGCGACAAATAGTTTTCTGGAGACTTGTTATAACAGCATTACATTTATCATTGACAACACCAAAATCAGCAAGACTCAGAACCTGACCTCAACCAACGTACTTATTGGGGAGAGAAACTGAGTCATAGAACAACGTCAAGAATAATAAAGTAAGGGTTAGGGTCAATCTCTCTGGAGGTGGAATGAAATATCAAAACAAATATGCCCACATTGAAGTTGTTTTCGTAAACAACTGACTGAAATGCAAAGCTGACCTTGGAATACAGTTTCACTAATGACAGCCCTTCAGTAGACAATATGCTTTGATGGTCAGTGTCTCTTCATTTCCCCCTTAGCTGTGATATAATGGGAAGAAGAATAATGAAAAAGAAACGTGCTTTGTCTTAGTAAATTAAATCCTTTTGGGTGGTGTATCAGTTTCTTGCTGCTGTAAAAGTGACCACAAACCAAGTGGCTTAACACAAGAGATATTAATCCTCCCCCAGCCCTGGAGACCAGACATCTGAGGTCAAGGTGTCCCCGGGCCGCAGTCCCTCCAGAGGCTCCAGGGGAAGGTCCTTCCCGCCTCTTCCAGCTTCTGGGGGCTCCAGGCGTCCCTGGGCTTGTGGTCACATCCCTCCCATTTCTGCCTCTGTCTTCCCGGGGCTTCTCCTCTGTGTCTGTGTCTCTCCTCTTCTGTCTCTTAGAAGGACCCTGTCATTGGATGTAGGGCCACCCTCATCCAGGGGGACCTCATCTCAGACCCTTCACTCCATCACATCTGCAAAGATCCTATTCCCAAATAAGGTCTCATTCTGAGGTTCCAGGTGTTGTGAGATGCACATATCTTTTGGGGGCCTCCCTGCAACCATTACAGGTATCTGCCCTTCCTCACATATTCATTGACCAGATTTCCCTTGAACACCCAGGGGTAGGGATAAAGGATGAGCACATAGATACAGCATCTCTGCTTCCTTGGAGCTTACAGTCAAGACGGAGAGGTTGACATTCAGCATATAATCACACAAATAAACACATGATTTCCAAGGATGAGGGAGGCTGTGAAGGAAAAGTGATAACACGCTATAAGAACACAGAGAAGGGGGATGCGACTAGGTCTGGAAAGTCAGGGAGGAGAATCTTCCCTAAAGAATTTCATTGGTGCTCAGATCTGTAGCAAGACTGAAAATTAATTCTGCAAGCGAGGAGAGAAGGAGTATTCTCAGGCAGAGGAAACCTCTTTTGGGGATGTCCTGTGCTTGATGCTTTTAAGAAGCTGTAAAGAGGGGCCAGGGAGGCTGAAAGTCAGAAATCAATATGCTTCCCAGGAACTGGTCACACCAGAGCTTTTCCCAAGTCTTCTGCAATACGTGCTTGTTCCTGACATCCACAGGGATATGAAAAGAGAATTGTGAGCAGACTGTAACCTGTGAGACTGTCCCAAGGACTCTATAAGCAGTAGAATCAGGAAGGTAATGATAATGCAATTGAAGATGATATCAGGCTATCGATAATCAAGCTGGACACTGAAGATCAGTCTCCCTGAGAATGCAAATTGGTGCAGCCACTGTGGAGAACAGGATGGAGGTTCCTTAAAACACTAAAAGTAGAGCTACGGTATGATCCTGCAACCCCACTCCTGGGCATATATCCAGAGTAAATAATTCAAAAAGATACGTGCACCCCAATGTTCATAACCGCACTATTTACAATGCCTGGGACATGGAAACAACGTAAATATCCATCGACAGATGAATGGATAAAGAAGATGTGGTACATATATACAATGGAGTATGACTCCGCCATAAAAAGAATGAAATAATGCCATTTGCAGCAACATGGGTGGACCTAGAGATGATCATACTAAGTGAAGTCAGTCAGACAAAGACAAATATCATATGATATCACTTATCTGTGGAATCTACAAAAAGTGATACAAGTGAACTTATTTACAAAACAGAAACAGACTCACAGACTGAGAGAATGAACTTATGGTTACCGAAGGGGAAAGGTGAGGGGGAGGGATAAATTAGAAGTTTGGGATTAACATAGACACACTACTACATATAAAATAGATAATCAACAAGGACCTGCTATATAGCACAGGGAACTCTACTCAATACTTTGTAATGACCTATATGGGAAAAGAATCTAAAAAAAGAATGGATATATATATATATAGAGAGAGAGAATGGAGTCACTTTGCTGTACACCTGAAACTAACACAACATTATAAATCAACTCTAATATAAAATAAACATTAAATTTAAAAAAAGATAAGGCTCCCCATGGGGCAGTGTGACCCCATGAGGGATGCCCTGAAGATCTCAGAAGACCCCATCTCTACACTGTCATGAATCGGCCGTGTGATCTTGGACACTTAAATGCATTGTCCCTGTTTTATTCCAGTGGTTCTTAACTGTGGGGCATTTTATGCCCAGGGGGCATCAAGTAGTGTCTGAAGACATTTTTGGTTGTCACTGCAAAGGGAAGGAGAGTGCTATTGCATCTGTCAGTATCTTATATAGAATACAAACCCACTGTTGCTTTATTTACCTCCATGTGCCTCCCAGGAAATCAGGCTCCCCAAAGTCCAATCTTCTTTTTTACCAACTCAAGCTCAATGATTCTCTTCCAAGACCTTAAAAGTACTTAAAAGCCTCCAAGGTTAGCAGACCATATGGCGGAAAAAGAAATTGCAAAGCAATACATTTTCACGAGGTAGATGGAAGGCTATACTCTAGCACAGCCATGCTGTTGACAGACTATGGATTTCGTTAGTTTAAATAGACCTCAAAACGAATCTAACCGGATGATTCCTTCTATAACTATCAGTGACAGACTTCCATGAGTTGGCGTGTTTTGGGCTCTGAGTGTGCCGTGTCCGCTCTCTCAGTAATCATCCTTGTGGAGAGTTTTCCTATTACCATTGTAATTATGATCACGGCAAAGTGGAATCATCATTTAATGCATCATTTGCTATGCAAATTGTTTTTCACAGAGACTTGTTTGCTCTGACCTTTCTCGGAGTTGTCATTTCAAAGGCCCGGCCATTCCTATTCTTCACCTCTCAGAATATCGTTCAAGTATCTCAGGAGTGAATTGCCTACTACGTATAGAAATAGGGGAGGGGTCGCCCGGGGACCATATTTATTTAAACTCTGCTGCCTTTATTCAGAGAAGGCAGGAGCTCACACTCCCTGGAGGAGAGAAAATTTGGTCGGCAGGAATTCATCCTTCTGAGCTCCGTGTTAATCTGGACCCCTGGTCTCTATATCAGAAACTATCCAAATTGGAGCACGCCCCCCAATATTTGAATATTATTCTACTTACAGAATGATACAGGGGCTTCTGTTTTTTTGTTTGTTTGCTTTGTTTTGTTTTTTGGCCACGCCCCGCAGCATGCAGGATCTTAGCTCCCCGGTCAGAGATCGCACACGTGCCCCCTGCAGTGGGAGCTCGGAGTCCTAACCACTGGACCGCCAGGGAAGTCCTGGGGCTTCTGTTCAGTTAGATGACATACTCTATAAGACACACCCCCTAACCAGAATGTCCAAAAGAACGGAAAGTTAATGAGATAAACAATAATTTTTCCAGCTTTATTGAGCTGTAACTGACATGTAACATTGTGTACATTTAAGGTGTACATTGTGATGATCTGATACATATATATATTGCAGAATGATCACCATCATAAGGTTAGCTAACAACTCCATCACCTCCAATAGTTACCCTTCTTTTGTGTCTTGGTGAGAACATTTAAGATCTACTCTCTTGGCAATTTCAAGTATATAATTCAGTATTGGTTTGAGGGTTGTTTTCTTTGTTTGTTTCTTCTTTGGGCCGTGCCGAGTGGCTTACAGGATCTTAGTTCCCGGACCAGGGATTGAACCCGGACCTTCGGCAGTGAAAGCGCAGAATCCTAACCACTGGACCGCCAGGGAAGTCCCACAGTATTGTTAACTCTAATCCCCACGCTGGGCATAGATATCCCAGAACTCATTTATCTTATAACCGGGAGTTTGTGCCCTTTGACCAACAGCTCTCCAATCCCCCCACCCCATCCCCTGGCAAACACCACTCTACTGTCTGTTTCTATGAGGACATGGGCAATATTTTAAAACCATTCACTGAGGTGAGTCATGCGAACTGGGTGTAGTCAATGCATGAGTGTCAATCTGTGTGCTAAGTGTTTATAAGCGTGATTTCTTTCTCCAGGTAGATAAGAAGACACATAGAAGTAGAAGTTTTAATTAAAAATCCATATTTGTCTTTGCCAAAGATCTTAAAGACAATTAACCTTGACCCTGATTGATGATTTCTTTTGCGTGCACATATACTCTACCCAGAAGCTTGCAACCTTTTTACGCATCTTAGGCAGAAACAGGACACTCAACTCATATGTGTATAATGCCTGAAAGCTCACAGAATGCTTTCCCAACCTCTTGGTTGAGCCTCTCAATAAATTCCAGGAGCTTACGGCAGGTTAGCATTCATTAACCAAATCCTTCTGGTGAGCTTTTACCAAATATGGTAAGAGTATCTCTCGTGTAGATGAAAAACATAATATACCATAGACGGGGCAGCTTAAGACCACAGAAAATGATTCTTTCACAGTCCTGGAGACCAGATGTCTGAGGTCAGGGTGTCCCAGGGCCACGCTCCCTCCAGAGGCTCCAGGGGAGGGTCCTTCCCGCCTCTTCCAGCTCTGGGGGCTCCAGGCGTCCCTGGGCTTGTGGCCGCATCCCTCCCGTCTCTGCCTCTGTCTCCACGTGGCTTCCCCTCTGTGTCTGTGTCTCTCCTCTTCTGTGTCTTAGAAGGACCCTGTCATTGGATGTAGGGCCACCCTCATCCAGGAGGACCTCATCTCAGTCCTTACATGAATTACATGTGTATGTTTGTCATGGCGAAACTTGAAAAAAAAGAACCCTAAATGTTCATCAAAATGAGAGGGATAAAATAAGCACTATGCATTAATATAATGACATTCCAGGAAGCAGTGACCAGAGTAAGCAGAGTTGCATACAGCATGTACCCCAGGACGTAACAACATAGATAAACTTCAAGTTATAAATTTAAGTACAGAAAACACCCTAAATTGACTAAATGCTGCATATGCTCTGATGCAATTTGTATAAAGCTTACAACATGCAACATTAAATCAGTTATTGTTTATGAATGCAGAGCTTTGTAAGTAAAAACTTTAAATCTGAGTGAGAATAAAAAATACCAACATAGTACTTCTGGAAAAAGACAGACTTGAGGTACAGGAAATACAGTGGATAGTGCTACTGGTTCTTTAACATTTTACATCTTCTTTTAAAAAATTGACGAGGGGCTTCCCTGGTGGCGCAGTGGTTAAGAATCCACCTGCCAATGCAGGGGACACGGGTTCGAGCCCTGGTCCGGGAAGATCCCACATGCCGCAGAGCAACTAAGCCCCTGTGCCACAACTACTGAGCCTGCACTGTAGAGCCCACAAGCCACAACTACTGAGCCCATGCACCACAACTACTGAGCCCATGTGCCACAACTACTGAAGCCCACGCACCTAGAGCCCATGCTCCACAACAAGAGAAGCCACCACAATGAGAAGCCCACACACTGCAACGAAGAGTAGCCCCCGCTCGCCACAACTAGAGAAAGTCCGCACTCAGCAACGAAGACCCAGTGCAGCCAAAAATAAATTTAAAAAATAAAATAAAATAAATTTATTTTAAAAAATGATGAAAATGAAGCAAAATTTTAGCATTTGTTCTAGCCAATCAGGATGATGGCATTCACAGAATTTTTTTTTTTACATCACATTGTCAAATGAGACACAATAAAGGGAATTAACTAGTATTACAATCAGGCTAATAAAGGTTCTGTTTCTACCTTGTATTCTCAGAGTACCTTTCTGTCTCTTCCTTAAAGTTAAAAATGGTTTTATTCATCTTGTTTTGTCCTTGGTGCCAAGCACAGGTCATCACATACCGAGTGTTGGAAACACAAAATGGAGAAGAGAGAGAAGGAGGGAAAGAAGGGAGGAGGGAAAGAGGGAAAGAAGGAGGGAAAGAAGGGAGGAGGGAAGGAAGGGAGGGAGGGAGGGAAGGGAGGAAAGATGTAAGGAAAGGGCAAAATAAAAAAGAGAATTTATCTCATTATTATTAGCCAATTTTTCACAGACTTCCCTTTAATTCTTGTCACTGCTAGTGATAAACTTTACCATCGCAACTCAAGAACATTTTATTGGTAGATGCTTGAATGCGTTAGGGGCAATATCTGCATGATATAATAATGATTTCCTCTATTTTTATAGCTCACCAAAATCCTAAATCTAGTGGAACACGGTGGTGAAATATGATATCCCCCATTATTCGACCCAGCAAAAAGTACTTCAAGAGACAAAGATAAGATTAGAAAAACCTCCTGGAAATTTATGTTTTCCACAGTACTTCATCAGTAGCAGAATATTTGCAAGGCTGTTTGGAGCATAATTTACAAAGAAACAGGGAGACGCCATCAAAATATTAAATTCAAAATAAATAGCAGCTCTGGTCCCGTTACAGACCTCCTTGTCACACAGTTTCAGGGTAATGGATTATTAATGAGAATGCTCTATGCATATTAATTGATGCCATGGAAATATTTTCATTGCAAATGGCTTGTTTGTAAAAAAAACAAAAAACAAAAAAACCCTGAATTATCTTTTTTATTGAAATACAGTTGATTTACAATGCTGTGTTAGTTTCAGGTATACATCAAAGTGATTCAGTTATATATATGTGTGTGTGTATATATATATGTAAACATATATTCTTTTTCAGATTCTTTTCCATTATAGGTAATTACAAGATATTGAATATAGGTCCTTGTGCTATACAGTAGGTCCTTGTTGTTTATCTGTTTTATATATAGTAGTGTGTATATGTTAATCCCAAACTCCTAATTTATCCCTCCCTCCCCCTTTCCCCTTTGGTAACCATAAGTTTGTTTTCTATGTCTGTGAGTCTATTTCTGTTTTGCATATAGATACATTTGTATTATTTTTTAGATTCCATATATAAGTGATATCATGGTATTTGTCTTTCTTTGTCTGACTTACTTCACTTAGTATGATCATGTCTAGGTCCATCCATGTTGCTGCCAATGGCATGATTTCATTCTTACTTATGGCTTAGTAATACTCCATTGTATATATGTACCACGTCTTCTTTATCCATTCATCTGTTGATGGGCACTTAGGTTGCTTCCATGTCTTGACTATTGTAAATAATGCTGCTATGAACATAGCGGTGCATGTATTTTTTCAAATTGTGGTTTAAACCTGCATTATCATGTGGTCATATTCAAACTTTATTGATCTCTGATCATTTAATATGTGGATAAGGAACACAGAAAAACATAGGCTCAAAGAAGACTGAATTTAGGATATCCCTAAGCGATACAGCAAGACTGGGGATAATGTAGGAAAGGCAAGGACTCATTTTGTCATCACAATGCAATCAACAGTGTTATCACTTCCTGTTACATATTGAGTCCCCTGCCCAGGGTGGGACCAGAGTCTAACCCTTGCCCTCCACAAGGTCACCATCCAATTAAGTAGCAGAAGCAATGAATGATAACATAAAGCCTAAAACCCCCAGTAGGATTAAAGACCTTACCTCACTGGTAAATAGGAACTATGGTTTGAAAGACCTATTTACCAGTGTTTGACATTTTTTCTAATATTTAATATAAGCATCTTTTGTAGGGGGGATTACATCTTCTAGCATTCGTTTTCAAGCACTAACGTGACTACAGAACATGGTATATTTCCAGTACCCTTTTCATGAAAGAACATATGCCATTTGTGAAACTGGAACAGAAGGGCTTCCACGGCCGTTCTGGGGGTATTGTATAGGTTCCCAGTAGGGAGGCCATTTACCTGGAGAAATTGAGAAGCCAGGAAACAGCATTTCTGTGAATTCAATGCTGGAGGCTCTTACAAAATTAAAGATTGTTTAATCTCCAAGGAAGTCCAAAGGTATCATCAGAAGAAATTTGCCTGGGTCCTAATCTTTGAGTGATTGTCTTTGATGACCCCTGTTCCTTGGTTAGGGCACGATATTGATCTGGCATTTTCGGAGCAACGTGTCCTGCCTTGAGATGTGTAGGTATTGCAGAGAGCAGCTTTTCCTTGAATTCCGCGAAAGTTTGGATTTTTCATACAGGGCATTGGTTTTCCTTGGGGGTGATTTTACTCCCCAGGGGTCAGCAATATCTGGAGATGGGGGAGGGTTGGACTCAATGTAAACCAAAATAAAAACAAAATATTCTCACCAACAAAAAACCAATTGGGGAACTGTTACAGGCATTGAAATGAAAGCAGCCAGGGGTGCTGCTAAAGCTTGGACTGATGTAGAATACAAACCCACTGTTGCTTTATTTACTTTATAGATAAACCCTCCATGTGCCTCCCAGGAAATCAGGCTCTCCAGAGACTCTCCGTGTACACTGGTCCTTTCTGCAGACCTATATTACTGGTTTGTCCTATGCTCAGTCCGTTTGCTACTTTCCCTTGAATAGGAGCATCAGTAATAATGAACATCAGATTCTCTCCAGTTCTGCTTTCCCTTGATATTTGGGAACAACACAACTAAACCCTTGGGACTGGATGAGCCCTTAGGTTCCCGGAGGATTCTGTCTGGGGAGACCCAAGAATGTAATACTAGGTAAGAAAGTTTCTAAGATGATCCTCCAAGATCCTTGGCCCCTTGTGTACACATAACTTCTGCAAGATATTCAAACACTTATGTGGGAACCCCTGCGAAGGGCTTTGCAGATGCAATTAAGGTTACGCAGAGAGATTATGCAGTTGTGCCTCACATAACTACAAGAGCCTTTCAAAGCAGAGAGTTTTCCCCGGCTGGCGGAAGAAGAGACAGGCAGGAACTTGAAGGATGACCGGCATTCAGTGTGCTGTTGCTGGCTTGAAGATGGAGAACATCACATGAGATTTAGGAAACTGAAAGAGGTCCCCACCTGATAACCAACCAGCAAAACAATGAGGGACTTCAGTCCTGCAATCACGAGGAACTTAATTCTGCTGACAGCAAGGAGGAGTCTCGAGTCAGATCTCTTTCCCCTGAGCCTCTGGGCGAGAACTCAGTCTAGCCAACACCTTGATTTCAGCCTTAGGAAATTACCCAGCCCATGCCATGCTGGACTTCTGACCTACAGAGCCGTAAGCTATTAAACAGATGTAGTTTTAAAACCTGCAAAGTTTGTGGCAATTTGTGACACGGCGTAGGAAAGATAAAACACGTCCGATGTGACTATTACCTGTCCCTCAATGAATACTTTGGAAAGGATGCTCCGTTGTTCAGAAATTTCCAGTAGGTAACATGAGTAAAAACATCACCACATCACCCGGAACGTAGATCTCAACTGACGGTCTGAATTCATGGAACCCATGTCAGGGATGGCTGCTGTTTTTATAGGTTTTCAATTATTTGCTCCCAGAGAAGTTGCTCCTGTTGGTACCCTGTGGAAGCACAAAATTGCCTCATCTTCCAGAAATGCATGAAGATTTGTAGTTTTGCCTTGAGTTCACTCTGATAATCACAGTGGATCCAGCCGAACAAACCCTAGAGAACTTCATTAGTAATTATTAAGCATTTCGAGGTAAACTTCCCATGAGACGAACCATGTTCAGTGGACAGAGGCAAAGTTCCACCAAGGACTATGTCTGTAAATCAGGTCGCCTGAGTTGGTGGCATGGTAATGGAGAAACCGACGTGAATTACTGCTTAACAGGAATATTGAATCCTTAAATGAACTGTACGCTCTCATTTTTAATAGAACCAAGCAGTAGCCAGGCATAATAAAAGTAATTGAAATGAGGGTTCGGATCCATTAATCTATGGAGAAGTGCCTTAAGGAATCAGTGAGGAGGAAAACCAACCAAATGGCCATGACAGCCCCCAATAGATGTCACTTGTGCCTAATGGTCTCAGTGGCCATCAGTAAAAGGCTGAATGCTATGGATAATGCAGAATGAAAGTTTAAGACAAATTCTTTCCCCAGAAGGACAGAATAGAGAATAGAAAAAGTGATGGATGAAGGAAATGGGCCTCTCCGTTGCTGGTGAGAAAAAAATAGAATCTTATCTCTACATGCCACACATAATTAATGAAGTGACAGAAATTCCTACTGGATGAACAAAACTCTTTTTTTCCCCCTCCCTTCTGCCATTTATGCCATGTGGAGCAATAGGTAAATCCATCTTGGAAGAAATGTCTATTGTTGGCCCAGTTTCGCCTGATCCTTTTTGCTGGGGTCTGAGAAGTACAGGCCCACCCACCATGTTCACAGCTGGTGAATGGTTCGACTTCTAAACACTATCTTCTACACGGTGTCTTGTCATCTTATCTCAGATCTTTCCAGGTATCAACCTTTCCAGTTGGACTTCTGCAGAAGTGGACCCTGGGATGGACTTTGGGGTGCAAGATGTTTGTGAAAGCAAGGATGATGGGCAGGGCCAACCAATCTTTGCCAACCTAGCACTAAACCCCAAAGAAAGTTCTACCCATCTGAATTGAGCCAAAATTGAGCCAATCCTTCATAACCTAGATTCCATCGCTGGACACAGGCTAGCTCTGGGAAGAACCTCAGGACCCTGGGCAGCAAGTTCTTCCATGGGGAGGAGTCAAGGTGCTGCATTTGTGTCCACCACAGGGCCATACTGTGTTTGATTCATTTGTAAAACCAACCCACAGCCCATTCCTCGTGCATGGGTATCACTCGAATGAATGAGTTTACCCAGGAGCAAACCACGTTATAAACAGTGTACGGGAAGGTTATTTTCAGAATTAGAGTCTTGTGTTAGCAATTGTTTTCCTTTGTTTCTGTAAGATTTTACAGGCAGTTAACCCGAGATTGTTAGGCAGTCTATTTGTTTCACTATCTCCTCTCATTGTGATTCATTAAATATTGTTCATGGAATCAAAGCTCACCTACAGAAGGATGCTGAAGGGTTAAATTCAGGGAATTGTCAGTTAAAAAAACAAGTGGACCCTCTTTAAGGCATTTTGTTTAACAGATACATCACTGAGGACTCACTCTTCTATTTATTTTCAATCTCAATGAAATAAAAAGCCTATCGTATATTGTGACTACCTTTCGATGTCACATGTCCTGAAGCATTTGTGGCTCATTTAGTTACTTTAGTTGCTTGAACTTCCGTTATTGAAATCTTCAAAAATAACATGTTACTGAAATCCTTCAAACAAAGGCAATTAGCATGTCCTCCAAAATACTTGAAACCAGAATTCCCAGTTTAAGTGTGATGTGATTTTTTTTCCTTTTTTTAATTAAAGTGTAGTGGATTTACAATGTTGCGTTAATTTCTGCTGTACAGCAAAGTGATTCCGTTATCCATATATAGACATTCTTTTTTAGATTCTTTTCCATGATGGTTTATCACAGGATATTGAATAGAGTTCCCTGTGCTCTACAGACGGATCCTGCTGTTTATCCACTCTAAACGTAATAGTTTGCATCTGCTAATCCCAAACTCCCTCTCCATCCCTCCCCCACCCACCGCCCCTTGGCAACCACAAGTCTGTTCTCTGTGCCTGTGAGTCTGTTTCTGTTTCATAGATAGGTTCACTTGTATCATGTTTTAGATTCCACATATAAGCGATATCATATGATATTTGTCTTTCTCTGTCTGACTTACTTCACTTAGTATGATCATCTCTTGGTCCTTCCATGTTGCAGCAAATGGCATCATTTCATTCTTTTTTATGGCTGAGTAGTATTCCATTGTATATATCTACCATGATGGGATCTTCAATAATTAATATACACGCTGAGTTGAACCCCAGGGTCCTGAAAATAAAGATATTTCTCTACCTAATAACACCAGTTGCTGGAGGTCTCAACAAATTTACCATGCTTGGTAAATTTTATTGGCTACCGAAAGGTAAGGACCCTGCAAACGTTGTAAACGGAGCTGGAATTCTGGTTTTCTGTCACCCCCAAATACACAAGGTTCCAGCTCACAGTGCTTTTAGGAAAGGAATCAAAGTTTTCCCATGGTTTTGATTTAGCGTATGAATTCATGGCTCTGTGCATTTCTTTGGATTTGCTTTCCCATCACCAGGAGTTATAATGAGTAGTCAGCAGGAAACCCATGTGGTACACAACAAGGCCTGCTCTCAGAAAGCTGCCCTGATACCTTTCTGAGAGCAAGCTGTAGTCCTCTGTAATTGAGGCTGTGTGATTTTGTGCGTGTGTGTGTGTGTGTGTGTGTGTGTGCATGCATGTGTGCAATAGTTAATTTTAAGGATCAACTTGACTGGGCCACGGGGTGCCCAGATTAAACATGATTTCTAAGTGTGTCACTAAGGGTGTCTCCAGGTGAGATTAGCATTTGAATCAGTGGACTGACTAAAACAAATTGTCCTCCCCCAGTGTGGGTGGGCCTCGTCTAATCAGTTGAGGACCCGGATAGACTGAAAGTCAGAAGAAGGAGGAATGGTACCCTTTTATTTCCACCTCACTGTTTCAGCTGGGACATCTCATTTCATCTTCACCTGCCCTTGGACCAGGATTTACACCATCGTCTCCACTGATGTATATTTCTGTTTTTGTGCCAGTACCATACTGTCTTGATTACTGTAGCTTTGTAGTATAGTCTGAAGTCAGGGAGCCTGATTCCTCCAGCTTCATTCTTCTTTCTCAACATTACTTTGACTGTTTGGGGGTCTTTCGTGTTTCCATACAAATTTTAAAATTATTTGTTCTAGTTCTGTGAAAAATGTCACTGGTATTTTGATAGGGGTTGCACTGAGCAAAATAACAGTAACAACAATAATAATGGTAAGTTCAGAACAAAATAACAATAATAATAATAGTAAGCGCAGAGAAAGAAGCGATGTATTTTAGAAATATCCAGGGCATTTCTGACCATTTCTGTGTAAAATCAGAGAGAAGATTAGGAGCTATGGCTAGGAGGCTGACAGTAGTGAAAATTAATGGCTAAAAACAGAAAAAAGGAGGAATAGGGAATATAGTCACCCAAAGAATTATTAAAACAGAGAAATCTGGAAGCATTCAGGGTTACTGAGGCCTCCCAACAATAAATGTCATTGGTAACAATAAATTTTTAAAAAATTTTATTGGACTATAGTTGATTTACAATGTTGTGTTAGCTTCAGGTGTACAGCAAAGTGATTCAGTTATGCATATGCATATATTCATTCTTTTTGAGATTCTTTACCCATGTAGGTTATTACAGAATATTGAGTAGAGTTCCCTGTGCTATTCACAGGACCTTGTTGGTTATCTATTTTAGGTATAGTAGAGTGTGTATGTTAATCCCTAGCTCCTAATTTATCCCTCCCCTCCACGTTTCCCCTTTGGTAACCATAAGTTTGTTTTTGAAATCTGTGAGTCTGTTTCCGTTTTGTAAATAAGTTCATTTGTATCATTTTTTAGATTCTACATATAAGTGATATTATATGATATTTGTCTTTGTCTGACTTACTTCACTTAGTATGATCATCTCGAGGCCCATCCATATGGCTACAAATGGCATTATTTCATTTGTTTATGGCTGACTAATATTCCATTGTGTATATGTACCACTTCTTCTTTATCCATTCCTCTGTTGATGGACACTTAGGTTGCTTCCATGTCTTGGCTATTGTAAATAGTGCTGCTATGAACATGGGGGTGCATGTATCTTTCCAAATTATGTTCTTCTCTGGATATATATGCCCAGGAGTGAGATTGCTGGATCATATGGTAGCTCTATTTTTAGTTTTTTAAGGAACCTCCATACTGTTCTCCATAGTGGTTGTACCAATTAATGTTATTGTTTAAGGACAGAAAAAATGTCCAGCTAATGCTATTATATATTTATGCCATTCATTGATATTCACACAGTATTCATTTTCTAGATGTTCTAATTTCACAACTCACAACCATTAAACGTGGTTTATTCCTTTGCGAGAAATATCGTTACTCCTGTATCAGTCAAAATCCTAAACGTACTTCTCTACCCAATTCAAGATTTGTCTAATTCATAGTCTTTCCTACTTTCCCGTCCCCCTGCCCTTCCAAAAGGCATTTTTGTCTTTTAAAATTGTCATCATGCTTATGTTGCCTCTTGGGACACAGGTACCTTATTCCCTTTCAGTATCTTGGAGTAAAGGTAACATATGAGATCTTCCAGATGCAAGTCCACCCATGGGCTCCCCAGGGGCATGTTTCATGAGACGCCTCTTACGCTAGAAATGTTTCAGAGTCCTAGGGGGTGTTTCTCGTGGGGGGGGAGAAAAGGGTACCATGGACAGTTGCAGGAGACAACCCTGGTTGATACCTCAGCAACCCATTAACTGTCATCAGATCACTTATTTACACAGGTATCTCCTTTCCAAAGGTCATATCAAGTGGGATGTCACAGGTTACCACCATCATCTCTCCAACACAGAGAGAAAAGGGCTTTGTCTCCAGAGGTTTCTTTCATCAGAAGCAGCAGCAGAGGTGGCATTAGCCTAGAGCAAAAGTAGTAAAGGAGATTCCAGGGACTAAATTTTGGCAAAGTATATTCTAGAATAAACAAGTCTAGGTGCTCCAGAGTCTATCTGAGGAAGTATTTTTCCCATGAGTTAGGTTTCTTAATACCAATGAGGAATCTAAACAAAAATGGTACAAATGAACTTATTTGCAAAACAGAAATAGAGTCACAGATGTACAAAACATATTTATGGTTACCAAAGGGGGTAAAGGGGGGGAAGGATAAATTAGGAGATTGGGATTGACATATACACACTACAGTATATAAAATAGATAACTAATAAGGACCCTGCTGATCACAGAGAACTCTACTCAATGCTCTGTAATGACCTATATGGGAAAAGAATCTTAAAAAGAGTAGATATCTGTACATGTATAATTGATTCACTTTGCTGTACAGCAGAAACTAACACAACATTATAAATCAACTATACTCCAATAAAAATTTTTTTAAAATACCAATGCTATGCTCAAGGGAACCCAAATAAGAAAGCCATCCTAATAAATACAAAATAAGAAGAAAGAAAGAAAACCATCCTTAGCCAATGGCAAGTGATAAGTGGTACCTTTCTTTCAAAGGGCTAGAGAAAGAGCACACTCCAAGGATAACCACCAACTCCACACCAGCTGCAGGCATCCTATTTTCATCTTCTCCATCAACTTTTCCGTTGTTTCCTCTTGGCCTGGGCTGATTGAAATGGTTGGGAATTGAGAAACATGGGGAAGGACAGAATGACAACCGGGAAGATGGACAAAGAGGAAACCACCGCACCTGCCAAATCTCAATCCTTTGCCCTAGAGTGAGGTGGGCTCCAGAATTTCATGGAAGATACACAACACATTTATGGGATTGCCCTGGACACCCCAAAAGGTTTAGCGCAAAGTCCCTGATATATGCACATCGATAATATTGCTGCAAATGGGTTTCTTGACTAGTTTCCCCGCAGTTGGGCTAATCGTGATAACCATCTTCATATGCCTAACAGAATGTGTGAACAGAGGAATCGACATGGATAGCAGTGTTATTGCATGTCGCTGTGTAAACACAGGAACGCTACAGCTTCAGGAGCAGGGAAGCCAGACTTTGCTCTGCTGCACTTCTCTGTTTTAATCACAGACAGAAAGCCAAGCCATATGCTGTGGCGATGTCTGCTGTCCAAGTTGGCAGCCTACCTGCTTGCCATTCGAAACTACAAGATCTCAAGGTCGCTGCAAACAGGATTGGCTCCTCTGGGCTCAACTCAATGCTGACAAATTCTGAGTGGTTTTTCCATTTTCTTTTTCTTGGAGTAGAGCTGATTTACAATGTCATGTTAGTTTCAGGTGTACCGCAAAGTGATTCAGATAGATCTATATGGGAATATAGAATAAAGAATATAGATATATTCTTTTTCAGATTCTTTCCTATTATAGGCTATTACAAAATATTGAATATAGATTCCACATATAAACGATATTATATGATATTTGTCTTCCTCTGTCTTACTTCACTTAGTATGACAACCTCTCTGTCCATCCATGTTGCTGCAAATGGCGTTATTTTGTTCTTTTTTATGGCTGAGTAATATTCTATTGTATATATGTACCACATCTTCTTTATCCATTCATCAGTCGATGGACATTTAGGTTGCTTCCATGTCTTGGCTATTGTAAGTAGTGCTTCAATGAACATAGGGGTGCATGTATCTTTTCAAATTATAGTTTTCTCCAGATATATGCCCAGGAGTGGGATTGCTGGGTCATATGGTGACTCTATTTTTAGTTGTTTAAGGAACGTCCATCCTGTTCTCCATAGTGACTGTATCAATTTACATTCCCACCAACAGTGCAGGAGGGTTCCCTTTTCTCCACACCCTCTCCAGCGTTCACTGTTTTTAGACTTTTTGACGATGGCCATTCTGACCGGTGTGAGGCGATACCTCATTGTAGTTTTGAGTTGCATCTCTCTAATAATTAGTGATATTGAGCGTCTTTTCACGTGCCCGATGGCCGTCTGCATGTCTTCTTTGGAGAATGTTGGAAGGGTGATCACGCATCGTTTTCCACCATCCTGAACCCAAGGGCTAATTTTACAGGGGCCTGTAGTCACTCGGGAGCTGATGGAGAAAGAGAGACCCTACGTTCCCAGATACGACAATATTACTGAAAGCCTATTGAAAGAAAGATGTCTCCCTGAAGAACACTGGGATGCAGGAGGAATAAAGATGCTCCTGCTGTGTCACGTCCTAGCTCGGGTGTTGATTCCACAGCAGCAGCTGAGAGCATTTCTCAGCCTTAAATCCCAGAGAGCTTGCGCTTTGAGGTCATCCAGACAGGAGGATGCCACCTGCTTCCTGAATGTGCTAAACCCTGGTGAAGCTTTGGGATAGAAAGAAAGAGAATGGAAAATACATACCGAAATTGGCTGGCAAAGGTACCGAGAAAAAAAAATTTGTGCATGCTTTTTTAGCTTGGGTTCCCACAGAAACACACCCTGAGACAATCATTCTGAACAAATTGTTATTTGAGAGGAGAGCCCAAGAGACACCAATAGGTGAGTGTGTTAGTTTCCTAGGGATGCTTGCAACAAAGGACCACAAAATGGGTGGCTTAAAACAATAGAAATTTATACTCTCACGGTTCTGGAGACCAGACGTCTGAAATCAAGGTGTCCAAGCAGCCAAACTCCCTCCAGAGGCTCCAGGGGAGGGTGCTTCCTGCCTCTCCCAGCTTCTGGGGGCTCCATGCATCCCTGGGCTTGTGGCCGCAACCCTCCTGTCTCTGCCTCTGTCTTCACGGGGCTTCTCCTCTGGGTCTGTGTCTCTCCTCTTCTGTCTCTTATTATAAGGACACTCATCTTTGGATCTGAGCCACCATTACCCATGATGACCTCATCTTAGCCAATTGTATCTGGAAAGACCCTGCTTCTGAATAAGGTTCCATTCTGAGGTTCCACGTGGACACGAATTTTGAAGGATACAATTCCATCCCCACGAAAGAGGAGAAACATGTTTCTTATAGTGGGTTGCCATCAAAAATAGCTCAAAATGCCACTCTTGGGCTCATGACAGTTTGTTCAGTCATGACTCATTACAAATTGTCCTCCAGGTACCACGTGCCTGGTGGAAAAGTTTATCCTCTAGTTTCCTGAAGATAAATTAGTAAATTTAATGCATTTTCCACCTTCCCTTGATGTCTTCCCACCCTCACCTGCAAAGTCACCGTCCTCACAAAAGTCGTGAATAGAGGAACGTTTTCCATCCTAGCAGAGACCTGTTCTGTGTATCTGTACCTCCCTTCATCAAGAAAAGACTATTCTGGCAGTGGTTCGTGAAAGACACAATTTAGACCCATTTCTCTCTCTCTCTCTCTCTCTCTCTTTCTGATGTCTTTTATGGGGAGAGAAGCAGAGAAACGCTGCCTCAAGAGCTGATGAAAAGTGACTCCCCTTGAATTCCCATGTCTCTATCCACAGGAAGCTGAGAAAATAAAGAACCCAATAAGAAGAAACCAAATGAGTTCTTTGCCAAGCTCCAGCATCCAACAACTGGCTGGCTGCTTGATTGAATGGTTTGCATTTTGCCTACTCACCCCCTTGGTTCTGCCCCTTCAAGACAACTTGCAAATAGCAAGTCAACAGAAAAATGCCTTGATGTTGAAATTCTTGAGTAGATAGAGCTTCTGTCAACCATCTCTGAAGCATGCGAACATTGGGACGGCAGGTTAGGGATGTTATCTGGCAGGACCATCATCTTGCTTTGTCTTAAGCTGCTTCCATGGTGCTTACAGAGCTGAAGACGCATAAAGCCTGAAATGAACTTCTTTTCTTCACCACGTGTCTAGAGACGGGCTGAGGAAAAAATGAGTGGGTAGATTCCTCGTGGGTTACTCCTTCACCAATCCATCCGTTTATTAAATAAGCACCTGTCTGGCACGTCACATAAAATATCCCACTCACTCCTAACAATAGCCTGTAAGGTGTGTTTTATTATTTCTATTTTGAAAATAAGGAATTAAGGCTTGAATTTTTTAAAGTAAAGTACTCGTGATCACGTGAGCTGAGACGCAAGCCCAGGCTGTGTGAGTCCAAATCATAACATCTTTTACGGCATGAAACTGCATGCAGTATCATTTTTTTCCAGCCAAACTTTAATTTGTTAGTTACCTAGAGCTAATTTTTGATCCCCAAATAATTTCCCATCTCCCTTTTCCAGGTGGCCTGTATCTATACCCCTTGCTTCATGAATGGCTGTATTTTCTCAGGAACGAAAAGTATTACAATGATAAAGTAAAATTAATAAAATCAAAATGAAAATATTCCATGGGGAGCAAATCATAAATCGGAATATTACTAAAGATAAAAGTAAAATAACATTTAACTAACCCCTCAGCAACATCTTTAGTTTCATGCCTCTTCATTAATATAAAGAAGAGTTGTCTAATAAAAGATGAAGATGTATACCTAGGCACAAGATATTATATATATATAAAAGAATAGTTATCAATATTTGGATAATCTATTTTAATGTTGAAAATTTACCCTAAAAAATAAATGGTTATAACTTTTTTAAAAAAAATTAAAAATTTCAGTAAACATTCAATATTTTAGACTACTAGTTATACTTTGTTACTGCCATCAATTGATCTTGAATTACCTGCCTCACTCTGTTCGACACCTAAATAGCCATCCTTGTGTGAGTCTTTTCACCAAGGTGTTTATTCAGGAAAGTATTCAGAATAGATGCAATTAAAGAAAAAAACATCTGGCTTATTTGCTGCACTAGTGAAAAAGCAGCACATAATTTTGACAAGTTTATTAAAGACGTAATGGTGGCCATACAGTCTATGACAAAGGATTACGGCGACTGCCGTATTAACACTGTTTGGGATCTTCCCGGACCAGGGCTCGTACCCGTGTCCCCTGTGTTGGCAGGCGGATTCTTATCCACTGTGCCACCAGGGAAGTCTGATCCTTTTTATATTTTTGACAAATAACAGGGATTGTGAAATATTTGGAGAGGGGAAAATAAACAGTCAGCCTATACCTGTGAAGGGAAAACCACTCTGTTATAGCAACATAAGGTGATGGTCAGATCTGTTTATTTTGAGAGGTTTCCCATCACAGAAAGAGGACCAGGTGGCAATGCCCTGAGCATTTTCAGCTTTAAGGCACAAAGTCAGTGCAGTTAGTTATTTAACATCTTGCAGTGCATTTTTATTAGGAATTGAAAAGATAGAGACACAGAACACTTTTGCTCTGCAGGATCTTACACAGAGTACAAAACCGCTGAAACCCGTATTATCAGTAAGAGTGCAAGGCAGAGACAAAAAGTCCATGGCTGATAAGGAGAGAATACCTTCCTGCACCCATTTCTGTTATCACCTAGGAACCCTCCTCTTGTTAAGATAATGGTCATCATCCATTATTAAACCAGAAGTCTCCAAGTCACAAGCAGAAGCATCACTTGCATGATTTTTCTGGTAGAGTGGAAATTCCGTTTTCTATTGACGGTACGCACCTGAGGACCCTTTGGAACACTTGTATTCTGTTGGTGGGAATGCACATTGGTGCAGCTGCTTCGGAGCTTGAGCTGCAAACAGTGTTGCCCTTTTCATACATGTAAACCAGGGACCCGGCCATCATTTGATTGTTTCAATATCTTGCCAGTGGCATTGATGGATAGAACTCTTGTAAAACAGGAAACGCTGATGTTATTCAAGAGAAAGATGTGCAATTAACACAAAGATAGGAAGCTTTATAGCAGGCCTTAGACTCAATCAGATATTCATTGAATTGGAGCCCGTGGCCTGTGTTGTCAACTGGGATCTGAAAAGGGAGACTATGAGGAAATATCACGCTGGGAATTCTGGAAATGGACCGTTCAGAAGCATCTAAAGTATAAACTGTTATTATGAATTTTATGTGTCTGTATACACGCATACATATACAAAAACTGTATTAATATAAATACAAAATTAATACAAATATAATTTAAATAAGTTGTATTATATATTGTATATGATGTGTAATTATATATGATATATATGTACTATGTAATATCTTTACATATAATAATATACATTTAATAACATGCATATAATATACATATAATATGTGCACTTTATAGTAGTATGGTTATTTATTTATTTATGACTGCGTTGGGTCTTTGTTGTGGTGCACGGGCTTCTCATTGCGGTGGCTTCTCTTGTTGCAGAGCACAGGCTCTAGGTGCATGGGCTTTAGGCACGCGGGCTTCAGTAGTTGTGGCATGCGGGTTCAGTAGTTGTGGCTCATGGGCTCTAGAGTGCATTCTCAGTAGTTTTGGCGCACGGGCTTAGTTGCTCCATAGCATGTGAGATCTTCCCGGACCAGGGCTTGAACCTGTGTCCCCTGCATTGACAGGTGGATTCTTTACCACTGCACCACCAGGGAAGTCCCAGTATGGTTATATATAAATATAGCAATCGTAAATATATTTTATTTATTTAAATCTATAATAAAAATACATATATAATTTACATAAATTGTATTAATTATTATTACATGGGATTTATAATTATATATGTGATATCTACATGTACTGTGCAATATCTATATTTTTATATATACAGTGATATATGTACATGGCAGTAGTACGGTTATCTTTTATATGAATAGTAAATGCATTCTTTTAGTAATATAAGTATTTATGTCATCTTATAGTAATATAAGTATAATATATAGTAAGTATATACTATAATATATATTATATATAAGTACAATATATAGTATAATATAGTAACTATATGTAATATAGGATATATAAATCATACTTATATAATTACATTGGAGTGACACGTGCATATGTGTATGTTAGAATATTTAATATGTATTACCTACAAGCATACACATTCACAAGTAGTGAAACCCTCCCACAATGCCTACGTGCCTTTCTGTCTTCACACGTTCAGCCCCGAGGTGCAATCAAGACCCCTTTCCCCATGGAGGAGGAGGCTACGCGCCCATCCGTGCCCTTCTGAAATTAGGGCTTGGGAAACAGCCACTCAACCATAGGGACCTCCCGACTTTTACGTCCTTATGAGAGCCACACTCGGACTTTAAACACCAGAAAGCAAAGTCAGTTTGAATGCAAGCGAGAAAGTGAGTGTGGGCTGCTGAAGCGCCCCGCCCAGGCGTCCGCCAGCTGCGCCTCGGGATGTAGATGCACCTCCCCAGGCACACGGGCACGTCGCCACGCGTGCATGCTCAGGCCGTGGAAGACCCCGAGTGTTCTCACTTGGGAGGTCCCACGTTGCCTTCGCTCTTTCTTAATAATATCCTGTTGAATGTGATGGCCATTGAAGCAAGCAACCATAAGGCATGCTCTGGAAACTGGAAAAGCTGCCCTTGGAAAAATAGCTTGCCTTGGAATGCTCGCTGTAAATCCACTTGCCAACGGCCACTTAAAACAAATAACATGGCAGCCAACTTGGCGCTGGAAGACGATCGTGCGGTCGTATCAATCAACTTATAGACAATGCATATCGTTTTGTAAATTGTCTTGGCCACTGAATGTCATGACATTGTGGTCCTTTCACTTCAAACCCTCGCTCACCATGACATCTCACTTACCAGCCATTTTCGTAGCTGTTGTGAATTTTCGACTCCACAGAGCAGAAATGTTGTCTGATTTGCATTCCTGTGTGGAATAGCGAGTCTGAACATTTTCAGTGAGACACATAATTACTGTATTTTGTGCTGTGCGAGCCCACCTGTGTATGGAGTGTGAACCCAACAAAATATGCTTGAGATAATGCATTTGATTAACGGGGAGCCGGCATGGCTGATGAAAAACAGCAGAAAGTCCACAGCATCTGTCCTTTCTGACATCTTGGGGGAGAGATTCATAGCCCTCCTTAGACACTGATGAGACCAAGAACAAAGTTGGGTAAATCATCTTCCATCCAATCATCCTGACAGCAGGTGCTGGCAGCTCCAACTGTCTGATACAGAGCAGGTGGGAACCAGCCCAGAACTTCAGCTTGAAAGGGAATATTCATCCTATCTGCAATGAAGTTCTGAAGACCACACGTCGATTAAAGAATCATAAGATAACAGGAAGTGCGGATTTGGAAGAGATTTCTGACAACATCTTTTTCAACCCCTTCATTGTGTAAATGAGACGCTCTGGGACTTTTCACGTGCAGATTACAATACTTCCTTAACTCTGCAATCAGAATTTTAAAATAGCTACTCCACCCTGCAGGGGACTCAAACACATCCTGCACACCCTTCTCCAGCAAAGAAGTTCTACCTTGGCGTTGACTGGCTGAGACTCTCTATCATGATTTCAATCGAGGAAGAAGAAAGGGTGAAATGAAGAAGAAATGAGCTCTATCCAGTCCATCAAGGATATTGGTTCTGGGGAATTGCCCACTTAAGGTGATGAAAATTTACAGAACACTCTGTTAGACCTCTTTGGTTAAATTATAAGTGCCTACACACATAATTCTTCAACATATAAAGAGGGACTATGGTACCTTGTGCATAAGGTACCCCCTCTCATACACATTCCTGTCATACACGTTGTGTTAGAAAGAATTTATGGGAAGAGTTTCTTATGGAAATTACCTTCTGCCTGAACTTGGTTGGATTCATCTGATAAATCTGCATTTATTGTCTTTTCTTTTTTTAATTAATTTTTATTGGAGCTGAGTTGCTTTACAATGTTGTGTTAGTTTCTGCTGTACAGCAAAGTGAATCAGCTCTATGTATACATACATCCCCTCTTTTATGGACTTCCTTCTCATTTAGGTCACCCCAGAGCATTAAGTAGAGTTCCCTGTGCTCTACAATAGGTTCTCCTTAGTTGTCTATTTTGTGCATAGTATCAGTAGTGTATATGTCAATCCCAATCTCCCAATTCCTCCCTCCCTCCCCTTTCCCCCTTGGTATCCATACGTTTGTTCTATTGTTCTTTTCTTTTATGACTTTGAATAGAACCACACACATATCAGTTAAAGACGCAGGTCCCATCTTTACGTTCACCTGGGCTACCTCAAATCTCTATTTTTCTCGTTAGCTGTCTTTGCTTGAGCCATGGTTCTGGCTTTCCACAGTAGATAAAGGAGATCCGCCATCGTGCTTTGAATGTTTCACTGTGTTTCCTTATTACTGAATGACACAGTTCAACACCACCCTGGCCTCCAGCTCTCCACAAAACTGAATGTGATTTTGTTTGGAAACCACAGGATCCACCAGTGCATTCGGTAGCCCTCTCCACATCCAAGGTCAGGAACTGTCTTAAAGAAGATAAATGCCTTGGGCTTCCCTGGTGGTGCAGTGGTTGAAAATCCGCCTGCCAAGGCAGGGGACACGGGTTCGAGCCCTGGTCCGCGAAGATCCCACATGCCGCGGAGCAACTAAGCCCGTGCGCCACAACTACTGAGCCTGTGCTCTAGAGCCCACGAGCCACAACTACTGAGCCCGTGTGCCACAACTACTGAAGCCCGTGTGCCTAGAGCCCGTGCTCCGCAACAAGCGAAGCCACCGCAATGAGAAGCACGCACATCGCAACAAAGAGTAGCCCCCGCTCGCCGCAACTAGAGAAAGCCCACACACAGCAATGAAGACCCAACGCAGCCAAAAATAATCAATTAATTTTTTTTAAAAAAAAGATAAATGCCTCATAGGGAAACCAAGAAAATGTTTTTTCAGTTCTAACTCTACACAGCTGGAATAGCAAAGGAGAAATGAAGGAGAAAAAAGTCTACAAGCTCCTGTGTACCAGAGGATAAAAATCAGAAGGGTTCTGAATATCCAGCTACTACAGGGCGGAAGTGCAGGTAAAGAACAATGGACTGTGTTCCTTTTCATTTAGAAGAAATAAATTCATTACCATAAAAGGTTAGGGCTTCACACCTGTCAATGCTCAAAGTGTCTACGTAGCATCTTGAGCTGTTGGGAAGCATGTCAAGGAATTTGTCCTTTCCATTGCCATTAATCCTTGCCGAGTCCAAAGCAGGATCTATCACGTAGTAAGAGTTGATGAAAGTTACAAAACCGTATTGTCAGCTCTAGTCACCATGTACCATGGACCTCTAGAACTTACCCATCTTGTATGACTGAAACTTTATACCAACTGAACAAAAACTCCCCATTCCCCTCAATCCCCCTCTCCTGGCAACCACCCTTCTGGAATTTTTCACTTCTATAAATTCGGCTATTTTAGATACCTCATGTTCGTGGAATCATGCAGCTTTTTGTGCCCCTAAAAAAATTGTTATGAGTGTACATTTCATGTTAAATGTTCTTCACACACACACACCAAACCAAAACAAAAAAGGGATACAAGGAAATGTTGAGACATGATGTATATGTTTATGATCTTGGTAGTGGTGAAGGTGTCATGAGAGTTTGCATGTGTCCAAACTCCTCAAATTGAACACATTAAGTATGTGTAGTTTGGGGTTTTTTTTTTTCAATTATACTTCAATACCGATGGGAGGGTGGGGTAAGTTACTCAAGAGAATACATGGCCATAGTAAGGACTGAAATCTTCAACGAAGACATACATTGTTGCCAAAGCAAAAACAAAACCACTGTGTCCTCATCTACCTGCTTGCCTGGGACCACGTACATGGGCAGGAAGTTTTGAACAGTTGGCAAGAAGAAATATCTTTCTTTTCTTTTTCCCTGCAAGGTTTTGTGTTTTTTTTAATAAATTTACTTGTTTATTTATTTTTGGCTGCGTCGGGTCTTCGTGACTGTGCGCGGGCTTTCTCTAGTTGCGGCGAGCGGGGGCTACTCTTCGTTGCGGTGCGCAGGCTTCTCATTGCGGTGGCTTCTCTTGTTGCGGAGCACGGGCTCTAGGTGCGTGGGCTCAGTAGTTGTGGCTCGCGGGCTCAGTAGTTGTGGCACACGGGCTTAGTTGCTCGGCGGCATGTGGAATCTTCCCGGACCAGGGCTCGAACCCGTGTCCCCTGCATTGGCAGGTGTATTCTTAACCACTGCGCCACCAGGGAAGTCCCAAGAAGAACTATCTTAACAAATATATCCAGTGGCTGACGGCAGCCATACAGCTTTCCCCAGAGCGTGGGGGATGTGATCGGTTCATTTTAGTGAACACAGGTGCTCACACTCTAGAAGCTGATCTGCAAACAAGTATTGGCACCATGTGCAGAAGATTTGAATAGGCAAAGGTACTGCTAGGAAGATGGTCTGCAGGTCAGTTTTGCCTTTGACCACAGCTACTTTTCCTGTCTAATAGCTCTATCAGGCAGAAGTAAGCCCTGCACCCTTTCTTTCTCTCTGCACACATTTTGCCCCAGCAAGAATGCAAGTCTGGCTTTACCCTGGCAGCTAATGAATGATCCGGAAGGTATGGACGGCACCTGCGAGATTCATTCGGTTGCTGACTTGGGCAGCTCAGCCCTGGAGCGCTTCTGCCTTTGACATTTATAAGTAGGTTGGATCAGACCCACTGCACCATCCCCACAGCCAGCAGCGCAGGACCTGTTCTTCAAATCACCGAGAATAATCGTAGCTCTTCGTTGCTAAATGTCCTGGTTGCTACTCCTTTTTATCTTTTTGTTCAAGTGGGAAAGAAGTGGTGGGCAGGGCTCCTTGGCCATGTATCTTCCGTGGGACCACAGCTCCCTCTATTGTCCTGCTATTTTTCCACTTAAGGAAGGAGAACGAATGGTAACCAACCTTGGGAAAGGTTTGCTTGCTTCTTGGCAGCTTGAAAACACGCACATATCCGATCAGTCTGGCCGCGCTGCAGAAAGGGTAGGTGAGTTTAAAATTCAAGCCCTCTGTAGGATTTTCCTCTATATCAAAGTTTTTAATGCCCCAGACCAAGAGATTTTCAAACTTCATTTTCTTATTCTATTGTCTCAATTATGAAGTGTCTGATTCTCCAAGAACATCCTACCTCAAATCGCAACGTTCCTTCTTCTTGAATATCCTTCGTGTCATAATTTTATTAAAATCTATTAAAATAATATCATAGTCTAAGACTGTAGTATTTAATCTTTTCTGAATTATTTGAGCACTTGATTGGGATGGCTCTTCTTGTTCAGTTATTTATTCTACCTCCAGAGAACTTTATTATTTCTATGTGCCCTTAGTTTCTGCAGACTTGCTAGGTAAACCATCCCAGTACGTCAGTATACATCTGTGGCTCTTACACAATTCATCAAGCTACGCTTTAGCGACCATGATAAACCAGAGAAACACAAGGCATGTTTCTACTCACAGAGTAGTTAGAGAGGAAAAGCAAAGATACATGAATCAATTCATTGCAAAAAATTAAATTTTTTAAAAATTGGAGACCACTGTGGGCTGGGAGCATCACAAATAGAATTTTTAGGGGGGGGGCATCTTTCTAAAACAGGTAGGGTTAGATTCCTGGGAACCTTGCAAGGAAGTGAATGTGTTTTTGCGTTTGGAAGCGATGTGCATCTTTGCGGGGGCAGAAGGTGGTCTCTGGTAGACAGGTTTTTAAAAGATGATCCCCATGATTTTTGACACCTGGTGTCGATACCCTGTGGATATATAATGAAGTAGTCAGTCTCTTAATTGGGTTACATGATGTGCCAAAGGGTAAGGGATTTTGAAAATTTAATTAAGGTCCCTAATCTGGTCACTGGGAGCTAAGGAAAGGGAGATGATCGTTGGTGGGCCTGACCTAATCAGGTGAGCGTTATGAAGTGGGTCCAGACCTTCCTGAGAGGAATATATATATAATATATTGGAATATACGTATAATGGACTGTCTGCCATAAAAAGAAGGAAATCATGCCATTTGCAACAACGTGGATGGACTTGAGGGGATTGTGCTAAGTAAGATAAGTCAGACAGAGAAAGACAAATACTGTATGATGTCACTTATGTGTGGAATCTAAAACCAACCACCAAACTCACAGATACAGAGAACAGGTTGGTGGTTGCCAGAAAGGGGTGGGTGGAAATGGGTCAAAAAGAAAAAAGAAAGAGGAAGGAAGGGAGGGAGGAAGGGAAGGAAGGGAAGAAGGAAGGAGAGAAGGAAGAGAGGGAAGGAAGGAAGAAGGGAGGGAGGAGGGAAGGAAGGAAGAAGGAAGGAAGGGAAGAAGGAAGGAGGGAAGGAAGAAGGAAGGAAGGGAAGAAGGAAGGAAGGAAGGAAGATGGAGGGAGGGCAGGCAGAAACTAACACAGTATAGGCACCACAGAAGAAAATGGTTGATTGGGAGACCTAATCTTGGGTCTGGGGTCACCTTCTGTGAGTGGAGAAAGTAACTGAACGTTTTTGTTTTGAGTGCTTTCCTGGCTTCCATAACAAACAAAATGCTTCTCATAAACGCCTCTCACTCAGAGATAAGCATCCCTTTTCGAAAACTTCCTGTTATTTTATGATTTCCTGTTTTACATTTTGGTAAATCTCAAGATCTAGCAATGTGTTAGCACGATGATTGCATGGGAATTGAGAATTTTTTAATTTTGTTTTGCTGTGGCAGATCTCTGACTTTCACACGTTGCTGGGTTTATTGAATGCTGTGTGTTCTCTACTAGCTCTGAATTGATTTGCTTCTTGAGGTTTCTATTTGCTAACCTCGGTCTGACTTAGAAAATGAAGCCATCTTCTCCCTGGGACACTTGCGTTGCCTGACATTGGGTTGTTTTATTGAGTTCCCCAGCAAAAATCAGCGGAGGTAAGCTACCTGCAGTGTGTGTTGCTTCCCACATCACCGAGCCATGCTTCAGTCCGCAGCAGACAATGACCAGGTTCACTTAATTAGCTGGAACTGTTCAAAGAACTCAGGAAACCAGGTATATATCTGGAAAAGGTGAAAACTCTCATTCAAAAAGATACATGCACCCCAATGTTCACTGCAGCACTATTTACAATAGCGAGGACATGGAAGCAACCTAAATGTCCATCAACAGAGGAATGGGTAAAGAAGATGTGGTATGTGTATGTGTGTGTGTGCACACACACACATACACATACCACATCTTCTTTATATATATATATATATAAACACACACACACACATAATGGAATATTACTCAGCCATTAAAAACACTGAAATAATGCCATTTGCAGCAACATGGATGGACCTAGAGAATATTATGCTAGGTGAAATAATTCACAGAAAGACAAATACTGTATGATATCACTTATATGTGGAATCTAGAATATAATACCAATGAATCTGTATACACAACAGAAACAAACCAACAGACATAGAAAACAAACTTATGTTTGCCAAAGGCGAAAGGGGGGAGGGATAAATTGGGAGTACAGGATTAACAGACACACACTACTCTACCTAAAAGAGAAAAGCAGAAGGATTCACTGTGGAGCGCAGGGAACAATGTTTAATATCTTGTAATAACTTATAATGGAATATAATGTGCAAAAAACCCACACATAACCCCCAACCGGATCATTATGCTGTACACCTGACGCTAACACAATGCTGAAAATCAACTCTACTTCAATAAAAGAAAGAACCCAAGAAACCAGTTTACCTACCGGTTCTAGAAGAGCTCAAGAAACCAGTTACCAGTTTATTAAAAAGGATATTAAAGGGTAAAAATGGACAGCCAAATGAAGTGATGCATATGGCAGCAAGGTCTTAAAGGGTCCCCAAAACAGGAGCGTCTGTCCCAGTGGAGTTTGGGGTGTGCCACCTCCCCACCTGGATGCATTTTGGTTGACCAGCCTGGAAGCTCTCCAAACCCTATCCTTTCTGAGTTTTTATGGGGCTTCATTATGTAGGCATGATTGGTGAAATCCGTGGACATTGGAGATTGAACTCAACGTCCAGCTCCTCTTCCCTCCCTGGAGGTCATGGTTGGGACTGAAAATTCCACACTTCTAATCACATAGTTGGTTCCCCTGGCCACCAGCCCCCATCCGATAATGACCTAGGGACATTGCGAAGCCACCTTATTAACATAAACAAGACATCTGCATTTTGTTTTTTGTTTTTTTAAATTTTTATTGGAGTACAGTTGATTTACAGTGTTGTGTTAGTTTCTGCTGTACAGCAAAGTGAATCAGTTACACATATATCCGCTCTTTTTTTAGATTCTTTTTCCATATAGGTCATTACAGCGTATTGAGTAGAGTTCCCTGTGCTATATAGTAGGTCCTTATTAGTTATCTATTTTATATATAGTAGTGAGTATATGTCAATCCCAATCTCCCAATTTATCCCTCACCCCGCATACCCTGGTAACCATATGGTATTTTTAGTTTTTTAAGGAACCTCCACACTGTTCTCCATAGTGGCTGCACCAATTTACATTCCCACCAACAGTGCAGGAGGGTTCCCTCTTCTCCACACCCTCTCCAGCATTTATGGTTTGTAGATTTTTTTGATGAGGACCATTCTGACTGCTGTGAGGCACTGTCTGTTAACAAGCCTGATTTGCTCATCACTGTGGTCTGAGTATTTGTGTCCCACCCAAATTTATGTGTTGAAGCCCTAACCCCCCAAGGTGATGGTATTAGAAGGTGGTGCATTTGGGAGGTGACGAGGTCATGAGGGTGGAGCCCTCATGATGGGATTAGTGTCCTTATAAAAGAGACCCCAGAGAGCTCCCTCGCCCCTTCCGCCAGGTGAGGACGCAGAGAGACGTCCATCTATTCTAATGTCGATTGAATGACCGAGAAATAGAGGGTGGTTATTGGCACAATTACACATCAGTCGAGTGAGTGGACAGATTTGATGTGTGAACACACTTTGAACAATGTTAAGCAAAATTAAAATGTAAGGTTGTAGCATCTTTGTTAGCTAATGACATTTGATTCCCCGTGTTAGACCACATGAAATGCTGCCAAGCTGGGGGAAAGATACACAATGACGCGCCTCTCCTTTAAACTGTTAAGAGATTAAACAATGGGACACCTCCATCGTTCTCACAATAGAGGTCAGTCTTGTAATCCTTCCAGGGGAAAACTTAATTCTTTGATCTGGTGAAGTACCCAAGTGATTATTCTACAGTCGGCACTGAAAACTCAACTATCCCCTAAATGTATTCCCAGGATCTGTTTTGAGTCACTTATTAGTCTTTGAACTAGAAATTTTCTGTAGGTTGGTAATTGAAGTATCTAGCAGTCTGGTTGCTAATTAAGATGCTGAAGGTAGTATTATTATTTACTTTGAGTAATGAACTATATCAATTGCACAGAGTTGAGGTAATGAAATAAGCATTTTGATTCAATGTTATACTAAAGCTTTACCCACACTTTCATTATTTTTAATCTATCAGTGTAAGTTTTTTTTTCCCTGTGACTCTAGTAAGATCTTTATTTTACCTCTTATCTGTAATTTTGCCTCCTTGTTCATTCTTAATATTGTTGACTGGGGCCAGCTCTCTTATATCTCTTGTTTACTTTTCCCCAACGTTTTCTCTTTTATGAGTAGTTGCAAAAATGTAGCTTTTGGTTTTATTATCCACGCTATGTTTTCTTTCCTTTTTTATTTTCGTGTTTGTTGCTTTCTGTTTTATTCATTTCTGTTTTTTATTAATTTGTCTTGTGATTTCCTTGAGTTGATTCTGTTACTTTTTTAAAATTTCTTGACTTGAATATTTAATTCGTTAACTTTCAGCATTTCTTATTTTCTGGAATATACTTGGACGGTTCTATCTATATTCCCCCCCTGATAAAGCAGTATCAGTTTGGGTACATGGAACTTTCATGTGATGCTATATACTAAATATTTTGTAATCTACTTTATAGTTTTAAATCTTTGACTAAGGAATTATTTAGAATTCTGTTTTTACTTTCCAAATATACAGATGGGGGAGACTACCTTCTTATAAATGATTTTATTCATTTTAGTTAGAGAATATGATCTAAATGGTGACATTTATTATTTGTAAAAAAATTCCTTTTTGATCTAATATGTAGTCACTTAATGAAAATGTGCCATATATGATTAGAAAAATGTGTTTTCTTTCTGTGTTGAAATAAAGGTTCTATATAGTGTGTATGTTTGATCAAGCTTGTTCATTTTAACTGTTCAAATCTTAACACCTATCCATAATATATATTTTTTTAAATCTGTTTGACATATTTCAAGAGAAAATGGTGCTGCTATTCATCCAACATCTTGGAACTTTCTTCCTTCTGGAAACGTTTTCAGAGCCTAGAGCACAGACTTTGATGTCTATACTCAGCTCACTTTAGCTGTGACCCTCACTGTATTTAAGTACATCTCGACAGAAATAAATCTTCATCCTTTCCAAAACTATTTGGGTTTGGGGCAATATTCTGGGTCATTTTTCAACAGGGGAGGGTAGGAATACTTTAACATGCCTTTAGGAAATTCAAAAATAATTTCCAAAATAATATTTTCTTTTATTTTTTTTTCTATTTCTGGGAATTTATCTCAAGAACAGTTAGACAAATGTGCAAAGACATATGTAAAAAACTATCCATTACAGAATTGACTGTATTAGTAGAAAAGTGTTAATAATTTAAATGCCTACCAAGAAATTCTGATTAAATAAACTATATACACTTATGTAGGATTATTATGTACAATGTTCTAAGCACTTCAAAAGCTGTAAGTCATTTAATCCTTATAACATTATGTAATATAATATAGTATCAAATGTTAATATAATGATGTAATAATGTTATTACCTCCACGTTGCAGATGACAAAGCTAGAGACCTAGAGCCGGTAAGGAGTTGTCCAAGATCACACAGCTAGCACGCAGCAGAGACAGGACACAACACCAGGCAGCCTGTCTCTAGAGCATCAAACATAATTTTTTGTAAAATGTTTTCTTCCATATAACCATTATGTGAAGGTAGCAGAATGTTGAAAGAAGCAGATAGTGAAGGGTGAAGCCAAAATATATTTTCTAACCAGTGGCATCATGGACCAGGAGGAAAAAGACAGTAGATGTTGACATTGCCCTTTTATGTGTGTGAATCTTCTTTGTAGTAACGTAAGCTCCTACAGAACATTTTCAAGATTTTTTAAAAGATTTTATTGAAGTATAGTTGGTTTACAATGTTGTGTTAACTTCTGCGCAGCAAAGTGATTCGGTGATACACATATATACATTCTTTTTCATCTCCTTTTCCATTACGGTTTATTATAGGATATTGAATATAGTTCCCTGTGCTCTGCAGTAGGACCTTGTTGTTTATCCAGCCTATATATCCTGATTTGCTTCTGCTAACCCCAAACTCCCAGCCCTTGGCAACTACAGTTTTGTTCTCTATGTCTGTGAGTCTGTTTCTGTTTTGTAGATAAGTTCATTTGTGTCATATTTTAGATTACACATATAAATGATATCATATGGTATTTGTCTTTGTCTGACTTACGTCACTTAGTGTGATAATCTCTAGGTCCATCCATGTTGCTGCCAATGGCATGATTTCACAGAACATTTTCAGGTTTTATCAGCATGCTGAGAAGAGGTATTCCCAGAACAGCCATGGAAGGAGTCGGTGAAACACCTTACAGTTGCACTTGAGTAACTGATCGTTTGCTAAATCACTTCACCGCTTCACGCAGTTAACAAGTGGCTTTAGGTTTCTGTAAGGAGAGCCTGCCCCATTTTACAAATTTCCAGTTCTACCGAGATCAGAAGAACACGTGGTCTCCCTCCAGGGAGAGATGTGGGTCTCGCTTGCTAACTGCAGAGGAGAGAGGTTTTGGGAGTTGCGGATAAGCTGTTCCCCATTTAACGCCAGCCGCCCAGAAATAAGAGAGCTTTCCCCGTACCCCCGCTGGGGCGGAGAGGGTCACCCCAGCCTCATGGCTAGAATCCCCAGCTGTCGCTACTACTTAGCGGGCATGATCACACATCTCTTGACCACTTGGGCAAGAAGAGACCTTGAAATCCGTCCGTGTGGGTGCCCCATTGCTGTGTGTAACAACGTCCCTGAAACTTGAAAGAACACACTTTGATTGAGAGACTAAGTATACGAGTGGTCAATGGACGGACCAACTATAAAAATAGAATTCTGACCCATGACTTACAGGCACCAGCTCCAAACACCAAGCCCTTACGTGCAGGGACCAGCCTCACTGCCACCTCTAGGTACAATGATGCCGGACGCAAAATAACTTCTTTTTTTTTTTTCCAACAAGTTTGTTGAGGCATGCTTTTCCTACCACACAATTCAACCACGGTAAGTGTACAAGGTGATAACTTTTAGTAAATTTATAAACTTTTGCAGTCATCACCACAAACTACTTTCAGAACATTTCCATCACCTTCCAAAACTCCCTCATTGTTGTTTGCAGTTAATCCACAATTGCACCCTCAGCCCTAGGCAACCACTGATCTGCTTTCTCTGTCTTTTTTTTTTTTAATCCTATGAGAGTACTATAATTTATTTGGCTAATCATCTGTTTGGGGGATCTTTAGGTTCACAAAGCCTTTTTTAAAAATTTATTTGCAGTATAGTTGATTTACAATGTTGTGTTAATTTCTGCTGTACAGCAAAGTGATTCAGTTATATATATAAGTCTATATATGTGTGTGTATATGTGTATGTATCTATATATATACACACACACACATATACATTCTTTTCAGATTCTTTTCCATTATAGATTATTACAAGTTATTGAATATAGTTGCCTATGCTATACAGGAGGTCCTTGTTGTTTATCTATTTTATATATGGTAGTGGGTGTCTGTTAATCCCAAACTCCTGATTTATCCCTCCCACCCCTTTCCCCTTTGGTAACCATAAGTTTGTCTTCTATGTCTGTGAGTCTGTTTTGGTTTTGTAAACAAGTTGATTTGTATCATTTTTTCAGATTCCACATAAAAGTGATATCATATATTTGTCTTTTTCGATCTGGCTTACTTCATTTAGTATGATAATCACTAGGTCCATCCATGTTGCTGCAAATGGCATTATTTCATTCTTTTTTATGGCTGAGTAATATTCCATTGTATATATGTACCACATCTTCTTTATCCATTCATCTGTCGATGGACACTTAGGTTGCTTCCATGCCTTGGCTATTGTAAATAGTGCTGCAGTGAACATTGGGGTGCATGTATCTTTTTGAATTATGGTTTTCTCCCGATATATGCCTGGGAGTGGGATTGCTGGGTCATGTGATAATTCTATTATTAGTTTTTTAAGGAACCTCCATACTGTTCTTCATAGTGGCTGTATCAATTTACATTCCCACCAACAGCACAGGAGGGGGTTCCCTTCTCTCCACACCTTCTCCAGCATTTACTGTTTGTAGACTTTTTAACGATGGCCATTCTGACCGGTGTGAGGTGGTACCTCATTGTAGTTTTGATTTGCGTTTCTCTGATAATCAGTGTTGAGCATCCGCATGTCTCCTTTAGCAATCAACCCAGATGGCCAGGATTTGATGAATTACAGACAGCTTCCCTAATGTCCGTCTTTGTTTCCAACTTAGGACCAAGCGGAGAAAACCAAATACGCGCCCCCTAGCCAGTCACACAGGATGCCCTGCTTCTAGTTAGCCCACCAAAGCTTCTCCAAGCCAACAGCCCCCCTCAGGGCACATCTGATCCCTCCGTTTATCCGCTCATCTTTCCCACTCCTCCGCCTGCCTTTGAGTCTCTGCCGAAGGCCAGCGATGGCAGCCAGC
This sequence comes from Balaenoptera physalus, assembly GCF_965194825.1. NCBI lineage: Eukaryota > Metazoa > Chordata > Mammalia > Artiodactyla > Balaenopteridae > Balaenoptera > Balaenoptera physalus. Next base: position 2,347,682 of record NC_138904.1, on the reverse strand, counting down.
TCCCTTACTACGGCAGAGTCTCAATCAGCAGCATCTGCTTGTTCCCATCTGGGTGGTCTTTTCTTATTTCCCAACTCAAAATGGGTCGCCGACATAAAAGTAAACACTGAAGCTATTAGCTTCTAGCACAAAACAGGTGAGAAAATCTTGCTGAATTTGGAATATGCAAAGATTTCTTAGGACACAAAAAGCATGAACCACACTAGAAAGAAATTAATAAATTGGACTTTATCAAAATGAAGAACTTTTGCTCTCTGAAGGACGCTATTGAGAAAATGAAACAATGAGCTGCACACTGAAAGAAAATATTACATAAAATATGTATTATACTTACGTAGGTATTGTATACTTGTTATGCATTCAGAATATGTAAACAACTCAATTATAAAAGACAACCCAATAAACAATTGACAAAAATATTTAAACAAACACCACACACAAAATTATGTATAAATGGGGCCAATAGGCATATAAACAAAGATGCCCAACATCATTTGTCATCAGAGTGAGGCAAAGTGAAATGACAGAGAGATGTACAAACTATTAGGTATGAAATAAGCTACACGGACATACTGTCCAGGGAATAGAGCCAATATTTTATAATAACTATACATGGAGTATCACCTTTAAAAGTTGTGAATCACTATATTGTACACCTGTAACTTACATAATATTGTATGGCAATTATACTTCAATTAAAAATGAAATAAATTAAATTAAATTAAAAACAGATACTACCACCCAACCACTAGAATGAACAAAATTTTAAAAGCCCGACAATACCAAGCAATGGATGTGGACCACCTGGAATCCTCACACCTTCCTGGGTGAGATAAAAAATAGTACAACTACTTTTGAAAAATAAACGTCTGACATATGAATCAGAAATTTTACTCCTAAGTATATAAACCAAGAAAAAAAATGACAGGGGGAGGAAAGGGGGATTAGAAAAAAGATTTCTGTACCAATATTATTGCGGTTTCATGCATAATAGGCCAAACAGGTAAATGGTTATAACAAACTGTGGTCACCACAAGCATTACGAAAATGTTTCAGAAATGTTCACACTCTCATTGACACCTGTGCATTTGACTTTTCCACCTTCCTGCTGTCTTTACCTCACAGAAGTGCCCCCAGCAGGCGATGATGCAATTTTCACTCACCCATTGGTTGACCTCACCTGGAGGTGATAGGCTTTTTATTCGCATACTCTAAGCACACCTGGGGGACCTCTAATGTGATGATAAATATTCCATAGCTGGGTTCCATGAACCAGGTAGAGCTTTCCATTACAAATCATTACCAGTTCACACGTTTCCACCTACCCGCTCAGTGTCAGATGAGGGTTTAAAACACTAAGATGTGTCCAAAACAGTGTTTCTGAGTGAGATAGAAAAATGCTGGTGTTTGGTGCCATCTAGAGGGTGCGATTTGCTATGACTCCACCTAACGCGGTATTTCTTGACCACTAACAGAGGGAAGTCAGGGAGCCCTTTTAACGCCAATGAAATGCAGAATCGGTTTTTTCAAAAATGATTGTGAACCGGCGCTCAAAATGTTGACACTTCATTTTTTCTAGTTAAAACAATACCTGGCTTAATAGTGTCAACTGAAAAAAAGGCACAACCTAAAAGTTGAGAATTGTGCTTTATTCGGTGCACTTTCTGACAAGCCCTCTCAGGTAGCTCTGAGGGACGGCTCCAAAGGGACAAGGCAGGATCCAGATTTATAGGATTTTTTGCAAAAACAACTAGGTAGTGGGAACATCAAAAGATTACTGTTAATGAAAGAAAACCAGACATCTCAACGGAATGAATTTAGCGCTTTTCTATGTATGGGAAGATGCAAGAGTCTGGGCTCATTGAAATCATTCCTTTGGTAGGCACCTCAGCTATCTGGGGCCAGTTTCCTGTTTTTCTCCATCCTGAGTCCCCTCAGGGGGCACAGCTGGGGGCAGCTGCAGTGGCTGAGGGCTTGGCGGCTGCAACATCCTTTGTTTACCGAGTTGACAACCAGTGGTTGGAAGGAAGAGACACAGCCCTCTTTTTTTTCCCCCCTGTTCAAGATTAATTCTAGAATTTATTCCTGTTTAATTCCTCGCTAAGAAACTTTTTTTTTTCCAGCTTTATTGATGTACGATTGACACATAAAATCGCATATATTTCAGTTTCACAATGTGACGCTTTGATATGTGCATACATCATGAAATGATCAACCACAATCAAGTTAGTTAACACATCCATTACCTCACATAGTTAGCTTTTCTGTGTGTCTGTAGTGAGAACACTTGAGATCTACTGTCTTTGTAAATTTCAAGTATAGAACACAGGATTGTCACCTGTGGTCACCATGCTGGATACTACGTCTGCAGGACTTACTGACAGTTATCAACTAGCATCTCCACAGTGGACATTAGATCCCTGGGATTTACTCATACCTGAACGTTTGTGCCTTTGACCAGCCTCTCCCCATTTTTCCCCGCAACCCAGCCCCAGGCCACCAGCGTTCTACTCTCTGCTTCCATGAGTTCAACTGTTTTACATTCCATAATTGACATCATTCAATACTTGTCCTTCTGTGTCTGGCTTATTTCACTGAGATGAATATCTTCCATGTTCCTCTGTGTTGTCACAAGTGGCATAATTTCCTTTCTTTTTAAGACTAGATAGAATTCCATTCTGTGTACACACCTCCTTGTCTTTATCCAAGGATCCATCCACATGCCTCCTTTGAAGGTGATGGGGAAGTTGATGGTGATGCCCTGGGTAGGAAGAGAGTAAAAGCAGAGAAGGAAAGAAATACTTACCTATCTTTTTTCTTTGAAATATAGTTGATTTACAATGTTGTGTTAGTTTCAACTGTACAACAAAGTGATTCAGTTATATGTATATGTGTGTGTGTGTGTGTGTGTATTCTTTCAAAGACTCTGAAAAAGAAATAACTCTTATGTTTTGCCTCATGGTGGGTGCTGGGGGGGCGACGGAGGAGATTATTTAGGATGGAACAGACAGTGAGAGATGCTTTTGCCCCAATCCATTCTTCTGAGAGCACACACACACACACACACACACACACACAATCATAGTCACACATATGCTCATGTTCACAGGCTCTCACACTCGTACACACACACGCAAACACTGTCCCTACTTCTCATTAACCTCCTGACCCTCTCATATCTCCCCACCACTCACTGCACCCGAAATTTGGCCTCTGTACCCCAACAATGAATTGAGTCTCAGAGGCAGAATTTGGGGTGAAGCAGAAGAGAATAGCTTTCTTGCTCTGCTAGGCAAAGGGGGCCACAGTGGGCTCATGCCCTCAAAACTTTGTGTCCTGACCTGCAGGGGGTAGTGAGGAGTTTTATAGTCCTGGTTCAAAGGGGGCGTGGTCAGCTCGTGGACCTTCTTCTGATTGGTTGGTGGGGAGATCATAAGGAGTCGGCATCATCAACCTTCTGGTTCCAACCGGTCTGGGGTCTGTGTGCTGGTGGGCAGCATGCAGTTAACTTCTCCCATCTGCAAAGCAGCTCAAAGATACTGTTCTGTGTATCCCTAGAGGGGGAACCAGGACCTGTCCCAAGGCTGCACTGTTGTTGCTTGGCTGCTCCTGCCTTGTCTCTGCATCCCCTCCATTCTCTGATTAGCAACTGTTTGAACTGCTCCTTGGAACTCAGGGAAGGTCATGGGGGCTGAATGAAGCCTATTTCCTGTAATCAAGTACCAGAGGATGCAACTTCCCTGGTGGCACAGTGGTTAAGAATCCACCTGCCAAGGCAGGGAAGACAGGTTCGAGCCCTGGTCCGGGAATATCCCACATGCCGCGGAGCAACTAAGCCCATGCGCCACAACTACTGAGCCTGCGCTCTAGAGCCTGTGAGCCACAACTACTGAGCCCGCGTGCCACAACTACTGAGCCTGCGCTCTAGAGCCTGTGAGCCACAACTACTGAGCCCGCATGCCACAACTACTGAGCCCGCATGCCACAACTACTGAGCCCGCATGCCACAACTACTGAGCCTGTGCTCTAGAGCCCGTTCTCCACACCAAGAGAAGCCACCGCAATGAGAAGCCCATGCACCACAACGAAGAGTAGCCCCTGCTCACTATACCTAGAGAAAGTCCACGCACAGCAACGAAGACCCAACGCAGCCAGAAAGGAAGGAAGGGAGGGAGGGAGGAAAGAAAAAAGAAGAAAATGAAAGGAGGGACACAAAAAGCCTTTTGTGCCAGGAGCCCCACCGGGTCCTGCTCAGTTTCATCACCCCATTTGACCTGTTAAGGACTGTTGAGTGGCCCTCTGTCCACAGGTGGTCTCACCGTCCCCGCGGTAAACAACGATGGGATGCTCTTACCGTGTGCATCCCAGGGCTCAGAGGCTGCTCAGCCTTTGTTCACAGATGTCATTCGGGTTGTTATTAAGTACCTTCCATGTCAATGCCTTGTGTTCACCGCTCTGGGAAGGAAAAGCTATATGCAGACACAGCTCTATGCAAAACCAGTGGGTCATTATTTGGTCTTTCTCCTGTGAGCCTTTGATGAGTTGCTGTAGAGCAAAAGTAAAAGCCGGGAGACACGTAGATGGTAGATGTCTGGGGAAGAGTGGGAAACAGGCGGGCAGGTCAGAGTCTGGGATGAGGCTGAGTTGGATGCCAGGGGGAGGGATTTGGGTGGGTGCCTTGGCCACACCTGGCATTGCTTTGCCAGGAGAGCTGAGGTGTCTGCCATCTCTCAAGCCAGCACATGCACAGCTTTCAAATACCAGCTGGGAACCCAAAGGGAAGGGTTGGGGAGGGTGGATAGAGTGTGGGATAGTGAGTGACCTTCTCAGGCCCCCTCGCTCTCCCTCCCATGCAGCAGCCTCTGAACAGAAAGGATTCACTTCTCTGCAGGGACCCTCCGCCCCGCCCCGCCCTCCGCCTATGGAATCCTCACAGCTACAGGGAAGCCTTTCTGGGCCGCCCAAGGTCCCCGAGATGCCAGGCCACCCCACATCCCTCTAGGTGGTGAGGGGCAGCAGGGCACCCACCCCCCAGCCGGAGCATCGCAAGACTCCTGCCCCTTCATGGTTCCGACCCCAGGCAAGCAAACGTGTCCTGTGTCTCACCTACTTCGTTCCTGCGTGAGGGAGAGAGCGGAGATGTTATTTCAAGAAGGAAACCTCACGGAGTTGCATTCCATCCAATAGAAATGGGGAGACTCGACCATAAAAAATAAAACTAAGACCCCAGAAATTGTGATTCCATGCAACCCTTCAAAATGTCGGAAAGCTCTGTGCCTGTTAATAACGGATTCAGACACTCGGCGCTGATTCTCGTCTCCGTGTAATAGTGCCCTGCTCCATTGTCTAGGCACATGCACAGAACCAGTATTCTGCTTGCACCTAATTCTCTTTTGCTGGAAGGGAGATTCAGGAAAAAACATTTTTATTTTTGCCATTCTTTGCTTTCTCATTACCATTATTTCCTTTGCCTCAGTGTTAGAGAATACAAAACCCATGTTCTGTTTTTTTATTAACTCTATATTTTCAGGTAGGTGCGTTTTATTGCTACATTCTGTCTATCTACCTATCCGCCTATAAGTATCAATATCTATCTAACTATATATCTAACTATTCACCTATGTATGTATATATCTATTTACCTATCAACAGTCTTGGGCATATATCCAGATAAAACCATAATTCAAAAAGAGCCATGCACCCCAGTGTTCACTGCAGCTCTATTTACAACAGCCAGGACATGGAAGCAACCGAAATGTCCAGTGACAGATGAATGGATAAAGAAGATGTGGTACATACATACAACGGAATATTACTCAGCCACTAAAACGAACAAAATAATGTCATTTGCAGCAACATGGATGGACCTAGAGATTGTCATACTGGATGAAGTAAGTCAGAGAAAGACAAACATTATATGATATCTCTCATATTTGGAATCTAAAAAAACAATATGAATGAACTTATTTACAAAACAGAAGTTGAGTCACAGGTGTAGAAAACAAACCTATAGTTACCAGGGGAGAAAGGGAAAGGGAAATGGACGGGGAAATTGGGATTGACATATACACACTACTCTATAAAATAGATAACTAATAAGAACCTGCTATATAGCACAGGGCACTCTAGTCAATACTCTGTAATGACATATTGGAAAAGAATCTAAAAAAAGTGGATACATGTATATGTGTAACTGATTCACTTTGCTGTACAGCAGAAACTAACACAACATTGTAAATCAAATATACTCTAAAAACAAAGAAAAGAAAAAAAAAATCTATCACTATTATCTATCAATATTTATCAATCTATCTATCCACCTACCTATCAGTATCTGTCTATCATCTATTTATCCACCTACCTATCAATATCTATCATCTATCAGTATTTATCCACCATCTATCAATGTTTATCCACCTATATATCTATCATTCATCTATCATCTGTGTCTATCTATTAATCTATTATCTATCATCCCTTAGTATCTATCCATCCATCTATGCATGTATATGTGTATCTATCTATACAACTATGTATGTATGTAAGTATCATATATGTCATTTTCTTCATCTACAACTATGACATTAATTAAACTCCAACTTAACGAAAATTACCTTCTACAAGCTTGGTGTAGCAGCAAGGCGTGACACCTGACGCCAGGACCAAGGCGCACCACGGTGGTGCTGAGAATCACTTCCTTCGTTAGACCTTATCTTCCTCCTAGGTAGGATTCAGCGATCAACTGAGAAAATCTTAAAGGTGCCTTGTCATCTTAAAATGCATTGGCTCTATGGCTGCAGGAAGCTCGAGCACTGCACATTGCCACCCAGGACTCTCAGGAGGAAAGTGTGATGCTGGCTCCTCAGGAGACCCCAGACGCCAACTTGCTCTCCCAGGGGGCATATTTTACCAAGAGAGTGGTAGCCAGCCCTGGGAACATGGTCCCCATGAGCAACTCTTCCTGCAGCAGATTCCAAATAAGGTTGCATTCACAGGTTCTGGAAGTTGGGATTTGGACATACCTTTTTTTTGTGGGGGGAGTGGGGGGAAGGACTATCCAATGCAGTACGTCTTCGTAATGAATTCATGCTGCAAATTGCATTAGAAGTCTTATATTAAACCATACATATGTATCTATCTATACAACTGTGTATGTATGTAGGTATCATATATGTCACTTTCTTCCTCTACAACTATGACATTAATTAATCCACTTAAAAACAAAAACACTTGCTCTCCCTTTCTTGAAAATATCACACACTTTTCTCCTTCTATATCTCTTCCGCTTGCTCTCTTTCTCCTCAAGACGACATCATAATCCACTTTTGTGTAACTTTGTGTGTCCCTAACTCCTTCCCCTACTGGATAACAGGACTGCACACTTCTTGAAAATATTTTATTTACCTGTGAATCCATGCGATGCCTTGCACATAACAAGCACATGATGTTTGGCCAATTGACATGAATTTATCCGAAGCCTTTAATTTTTTAAAAGAAAAATAGCCATTTTTCCAAATCATTTCAGAGTTGTTCTCTAGTTATGCATGCCCTTTATGTGAAACCATACAGACTTTTTTTTTTTCCCCATTTCATACATCATTTGCTGAAATGCCCTTTAAAATGGAATGAAACATGGAGCTTTAGGAAACAAAATTCTGTCCAAAATAAATTATCTTCTCCCTTTGTATTGGGACCCAACGGTCTCAGCTTATTAAAGACATCGAAGACTCTCATAAAGCAACTCTAGCCGGGAAGGCAACTGAACTCCAGCTTAACGGGAACCTTCATTACTCAGACAAGAACACCCAGACCCCGACCATGTAGTATGGGTCCCGCAGTCAAGAGCCCTCTCAGGGAACTCAAGGAAGGACTGTTTTGATGGGGGATGTACAGCAAAGTTGTATGACCCATCCTCACCTGATCTTGCGTCACTTGACCAAAAACAAAGCATCCTGTGTAGGCAAAACATGCTTTATTAGTTAGGGTAATGTGAAGCTTTAAATGATGAATTCCCAAATCTCAGTGTTATTAACAGATAGCTCGTGTTATGTCCAAAATGATTGTTTCTGGTTGGCTGGTGATGTCCCCCAAGAGCTGGTGCGGAGACCCTGCCCCTTTGCACTTTGTGCCCAATATGTTTGCGACACTTGTGTCCAGGTTCACCAGGACATCGTCGTTCTTTAATCAGAGTAGAGAAGGTGGAGAAAATGGATTTATTTGCTTGGGCTGCCAAATACCACAGACAGGGAAGCTCAAACAATGGGTACCTATTGCCTCACAGGTTCTAGAGGTTGGAGTCTGAGATCCAGGTGTGGGCAGGGCTGGCTCCTCCCGAGGCCTCTCTCCTGGGCGTGTAGACGGCCGTCTCTTCCCTATGTCCTCACGTGGTCGTCCCTCTGTGTGTGTCTGTGTCCTGATCTCCTCTTCTTATAAGGACCCCAGTGCTATGGAATCAGGACCCACCCTAGCGACCTCATTAGGGATTCTATCCAAATACAGTCGCATTCTTAAACACTGGGGCTGAGGGCTTCACATATGGATTTGGGGAGGACACGATTCAGTCCATAAGAGAAGTCATGCCCACTTCTGGACTCTTGAGCCAGAAATAAATGCATGACGTCTGTACACACTTCGTCGGCCAGACTGCATCCCATGGTCCCATCTCAGTCCCCAGGTTGCGGGTAGGGAGCTGTCTAACAGAGATACGGCTGCAGAAGCCACTTCTCCACAGAGACTCAACTAGTAGACAGGGAGCATGGATATTTGGTGGACGGGTAAGAACTTGAGCCTCTACCACACTTCAGAAGACGCTTTTTTGGCTCCAAACCCACAAAATTCCATCCTGTACCTGGGGTCTCCATCCCTAGAGAGAGCCTGTCATTCACCCCTGTCATTCACTTTTCTTCTCTGTTGCTCACATGTTCTTGCGCAAACTGTCCCTGGGAAGACGTTATGCTTCAATGATGTATTCCTATATTAAGCTCATGCCTTTAAATTGCCTTCAAACCAGGATGCTGCTTCGATCTATTTATTTTATTGACTTTAATTAGATGTATGGAGGGGGGAAATCCCTCAGTTATTGGCATGATTGGGACACACGTGCAATTAGATGCCACGATACCACCTCCAGGGAGCTTGAAGGGCAGGCTTGGGGCCCCCAAAGTGAGCCTTGAAAAGGAACACTAACTGAATGAGAACCATCTTCAGGATGGAATTCAAAAGAGCATTCTCCACTCAGCAAATATGTATTTAACATATGCGTTACCGAACTCCGGTTTGGCTTCTCACCTCTCAAAAGCCAATAATCAAGAGACAAGTGTTGGTTGGAACAGGAAAGGTTGCTTTATTCAGGAGCCTGGCAACCTGAGGAGAAGGAAGACTTATATCCAAGAACCAGCTCCAAAGATTCTGCTCGGTCACGACAGTTTTGAAAGGGAGAAAGCGGAAATAATCTCAGTTAATCGTCAAGGTAGGGGGTCTGATTAGTTGCCATCTCCCATTTGTTGTTGACTCCTTGTGATCCTTCTATTTTTAATTCTTATTTATTTTTTAAAATTGAAGTATAGTTGATTTACAATGTTGTTAGTTTCAGGTGTACAGCAACGTAATTCAGCCATATATATATATTTTTTTCAGATTCTTTTCCATTATAGGTTATTACAAAATAGTGACTATAGTTCCCTGTGCTACACAGTAGGTCTTTGTTGTTTATCTATTTTATATATAGTAGCGTGTATCTGTTAATCCCAAATTCCTAATTTATCCCTCCCCCCACCTTTTCCCTTTGGTGACCATAAGTTTGTTATCTATGTCTGTGAGTCTGTTTCTGTTTTGTAAGTAAGTTCATTGTACCATTTTTTTAGATTCCACATATAAGTGATATAATATATTTGTCTTTCTCTTTCTGACTTACTTCACTTAATATGACCATCTCTAGGTTCATCCATATAACTGCAAATGGCATAATTTCATTCTTTTTTTATGGCTGAGTAGTATTCCATTGTTTGTATGTACCACATCTTCTTTATCCATTCATCTGTCGATGGACATTTAGGTTGTTTCCACATCTTGGCTATTGTAAATAGTGCCACATTTCTATACACTAACAATGAAAGATCACAAAGGGAAATCAAGAAATCAATCTCATTTACCACCACATCAAAAAGAACAAAATACCTAGGAATAAACCTACCTAAGGAGACAAAAGACTAGTACTCTAAAAACTATAAGACGCTGATGAAAGAAATCGAAGATGACACAAACAGATGGCAAGATGTATCACGTTCTTGGACTGAAAGAATCAATATTGTCAAAATGATCTTTCTTTAAGAGGCTGTCTTGTTCACACCGTCTTCTCATGTAATTACTGAAGGGAAAGCTGGGGAAAAGATCTAGTCATCCATTAATTACTTATTCTTCATTCCTACTTCTTTGATCTAAGAAAAGAATCAACAGGTTAGACAAGGCATTGTGTGATCAAAAGATGTGAGAGGTGTGCTTGGGCTGGAAATGAGTGAAGCATGGGGACACCTGGTATAAAGGTTAAGTTAAAATATAGCTTTGCTAAAGTGACAAGACAAGGGGCCTCCTGCAAAAAGTTGCTTCTTTATAGCACAGGGAACTCCACTTCACTGTACAGTAGAAACTAACACAACATTGTAAATCAACTCTACCCCAATAATAAAATAAAATAAAATAAAAATGTTGCTTCCTGCAAAGAGCTGCTTACACACACTGTATTCAAGACCCATGCCAGGCATTGGGAATAGGAATATGTGTAATATCCAGGGCACAGTCTTTGACTGTCTGATGGATAAGAGAGGATGTCTAGATAGAACCACAGACCTTCAAAAAAATCGCGGTAGCAAAATGAGATAAGTGTTACGAGAAAGATGTGTGCCGAGATAAGGGGCAAAAAGGGATTCTCTTACACTCTGCTGTGCTCTACAAGCAGAGAGCCTAAGAGATACTTCTCATAAAAGAAACCTGGGTGGTTTAACAAACAGAGACAAATGCTATTCTCTTTCTGTAGGTCACTCTGATAGGAGAATGATGAAGTAAAACAAGGAAGCCCAGACAGTTTGGAGTCCAGGGCCCAAATGCCATTCTCGGATCCCATGGTTCCCAGAAACCGTAATCGAGCAGGACACTATGGGGCCTTTCTGGGACAGATCCCTCCCCCTGTGTCCTTTGCCTGCCCCTCTTGTTTGTAGAAAAACTTTAGCCTCCTAGGCCTTCCCCGAGTTCCAAAGAATACATTTAATCAGAGAAGTAAGAAAATGCAGAAGGAAAGGAAAACAGTCAAGCAAGGCAAAAATAATAATAGTTTAAGCTGTTAAACAAAATCAAGGACCTTTAGTTCCTCCTCAAGGGTTATAGAGAATATTCTGAGCCACATCCTGTGAGCTGTCTTGTAGATACTGAAACCCCCACCAGGTGGAAGAAATTAGCTCCATGATGACCAGACCTTAGTCATGGCATAAGCTGCTCCATCTTGCACAATTCCAAGAACTGGCCTCAAGGAACTGGGAACAAACTGACCTTGGAACTGAAGATTAACTGTACTTAAAACAACATGATGCTTATCAGACATCCACATGGCCGATTTCAAGATGATTGTCGGACCCGACTATTTTGTTCTACGCATAGCCCCTTCCTCTTTCCCCTCTATAATCGCCGAGCAAAACTTGGGGGGTTGGGAGTTGGTTCTTCGGGACATGAGTCCCCCTTCTCCCAGGATTGCAGGCTTCCTCAGTAAAGCCATCTTTCCTTTTACTCAGTCCTTGTCTCTCAGTATTGGATTCTTGAGCGACAACCAACAAAACCTGAGTTCAGTAACAAAAGGACGGTGTAATCTGACTTCTTCTAATTCATATCAGGAAGGGTGGGAAGGAACACCGTTAGTAACCCAGAGAAAGCTCTCTAGCGACCTGGAAGAACAAGATTTACCTGGGCTGAGTGTGCAGGTGGCCAACCCTGGTCGTCACCGGACTCCTCCACCGTGAAATTTGACTTGGTTCAAGTGTTCAGAGAGAGAAGAAAGACCCCAGAGGGTTGTCTGTGCTTTCCTAATGTCACATTGAATTCATTTCCCTGACTTCAGTTAGAAAGAGAAGGCTTCCTGCCCTTGGGGTTGCGTCTACCTGGCTAAGGAGGAAAGTGTTTACATTCTTTCCATGACTTGATCCATTATGGATGACCTTCTCTTTATCCATATAGGGAAAGCAGGCATCGCCACCCTAGGATTCCATAGGTTAGCCCCTTCGCAAAGCAGGGCAGTTGACCAAGTGTGTTCCAAACCTACAATGGATTCTGACTCAGTATTAAAACGGAAGGAAATTCTGACACGCATTACAAAGTGGATGGACCTTGAGAACACAAGGCTAAGTGAAATAATACTAATAATACTAATACTAATAAATCGTCAAAAGGACGAATACTACATGATTCCACTTACATGAGGTACCTAGACTAGTACTAAGGTCATCAGATTCAAAGAGACAGAAAACAGAATGGTGGGTGCCGGGGCTGATGGAGGGTAGAATGGAGAGCAAGTTTTTAATGGGTATAGAATTTCAGTTTTGCAAGAAAAAAAGAGTGCTGAAGGTGAATGGAGAATGTTGGTTGTGTAATAACATAAATGTACTTTACTGAACTATAAACTTAAAATTGATCAACGTGGTATATGTTATGTGATGTATATACATTTTTTTAAATTTTATAAATTTATTTATTTATTTTTGGCTGTGTTGGGTCTTTGTTTCTGTGCGAGGGCTTTCTCTAGCTGCGGCAAGTGGGGGCCACTCTTCATCGCGGTGCGCGGGCCTCTCACTATCGCGGCCTCTCTTGTTGCGGAGCACAGGCTCCAGACGCGCAGGCTCAGTAGTTGTGGTGCACGGGCCCAGTTGCTCCGCGGCATGTGGGATCTTCCCAGACCAGGGCTCGAACCCGTGTCCCCTGCACTGGCAGGCAGATTCTCAACCACTGCGCCACCAGGGAAGCCCCCGTGATGTATATTTTATCACAACTAAGCATCTTAAGGAGGGGGAACTACTTCAGAAACACTGATACAAAATGCAAGGCATTCTTTCTGGACAGAAAGGACCTTCAAGCACTTTATATGCTCCTGGGTCCATGTATTCACGGACGTCCTGTGGCCAGTCTGTCTGCCAAATATTGTTGTGATAGTCTGGCCTCAAGGGAGTTCCTTATTCAGATGAGAAGGTCATTTCTGAATGCTGGTTGCAGCGATGTGATTTGCTCTTCGATTAAATGGCCCACATGTACTTCTCTGCTGCCCTCTTCCCTCCCCTCAGAAGCAAGGCTGGATTATCCCATGACATAGAAGCCAGTGGTGGGTGATGCAAAACCATTCTTTCAAACTCCTGAGATGATTGAAAGGAATCCTTGGGCTGTGAATCAAAACAATTCTGCACAAAACTTCTCTAACCAGGGGAAGAACAGCCACAAAGCAGGCAGTGCCATTCACGAAACTATAGCCACTCTCCGGAGTAATGTTCCAAGTATAATTTCCCCCCAGAAAAGAGTCACCGGCTTTATTAGAATGAACAATATTTCGCATGCTGTACTGAATACTTTTTACATGATTCACATGAAAATAACCACCAGCAAATCCAGCATTCCAAATGCAATTCCTTTGGCAACCAGGCATTTTCTTACCCTTGTAAACCCATCCCTGAAAAACCCTGATTACTTTTCTTTGAAGTGTATCTGCATAGTAAATTCTGCCACTTAAGCAAACACTCAGGAATTCACAGCCCCAAGCTTGCTCACTTAGCCCACAGGGATAGGACTTTAGAACCTAATTCCATTTAGACTGTCAAGTATTTGAAAACAAGAAGTTACGGGACTGCAATTTCTAATCCTGCCAAGAACAGCTATTAATAGTGGTGAACAAAATATAAAAACATACATTTTTTAAAAGTGCATCAGCAAATTGGCAAGTTAGTAAAGAATGTTCAGTTTCCAAAACTCTGCCCAGTGAAATAAAAAATGCCCAATGGGATTGCTGTGAGTTTTAGATTTATTCAGGGACTTAAGAAGGACCATAGCTTGAGAGACAGGCTCTCAGGTAGCTCTGATGAACTGCTCTGAAGAAGTGGCAGTGAGGGGGTCATTATATGCATGATTTTGGGGAAGGGGTATACCAATCAAGCACACGTTTCGATAGAAGGTTACTGCTAGTCATGAGGAACAGATAACCTCAGTGCATGATTTTAGTGCTTTTCTAAGCATGACCAGATGCAAAAATCCAAGATGGTTAGATAATCTAACCATCCAAGGGCCTCTTTTGCCTGTTTTCCCAAAGCACAGAATACCTCATCCTCATCCTAACCCTGAGATCTTTTCAGGGCGTACTGTAGGTCAGTGACTGCAGTAGCTAATAAGTTAATCCTTATAGAACCAGATGGTGAGTGACATTTTTTTTGTTTTATTTACAACTCTAAGTGGAGATAAGAAGTCAGACATGCTGGGAAGCGTAGAATCTACAGAAATTGAACGACTCCAGCTTCCACAGACCCACAGAGTCTGATATGAGATTCACCCAGCCCCCCTAAAAAAAATCTCCCCAAAGAAAACTCTCCCAACTGACCACCACAATTGTAGGAAATAATAATAAACGCTTGGTTTTTCTTGCTTTTGTTTTTTGTGAGTAGAGTTGGTTTACAATGCTGTGTTAGTTTCAGGTGTACAGCAAAGTGAATCAGTTATACTTACACATATAGCCACTCTTTTTTAGATTCTTTTCCCATATAGGTCATTACAGAGTATTGAGAAGAGTTCCCTGTGCTCTACAGTAGGTCCTTATTATCAATACTTATTTATTTTATATGCAGTAGTGCATATGTGTCAATCCCAATCTCCCAATTTATCCCTCCCCCTTGCCCCCTGATAACCATAAGTTTGTTTTCTGCATCTGTGACTCTATTTCTGTTTTCTAGATAAGTTCATTTAAATGCTTGTGGTTTTAAACCATTAACTGGTGGCTGAATTGTTAGGCAGCAGATCTAATTGTGCCCTTTTTGTATCTGAAATAACCGAACACACATAATTTATAACCCACACACTTTATACTATTGGAACATACATTTTATCCTCGTGATTTGTCGATTCCATATTTGCCAATTCGCCTGCTCCTTAAAATATGTTGGAAACCCCCAAATCAATACTTGGTGGCACTTTCACAGTCCTCGGGCATGGCTTATAATTACCTCTGTTCTTCGCTTCACTGGGAGAAAGTTCCCAGAATCACGATACCCCAGTTCTGTGCTTTCCCCACCCCACAAGAGAGGTTATAAGTGATGCCGGGAAAGAGAGGGTGCCCAGGCTTCATTACAAAAGCACTTGTCCTGGCACTAACATTTATGTGACCATAGTCTTCAGAAAGCTCTGCACTACAGGCAGTGAGGAAACAGAGGAATCCACAGGGAACCTTTATTTTATTTTTTTAATTTATTTTATTGAAGTATAGTTGATTTACGTCAGGTTAATTTCTACTGTAAAGCAAAGTGATTCAGTTATTCATATATATATATTCTTTTTCATGTTCTTTTCCATGATGGTTTATCAGAGGGTATTGAATAGAGTTCCCTGTGCTCTACAGTAGGTCCTTGTTGTTTACCCATCCTTCATATACCAGTTTGCATCTGCTCATCCCAAACCCCTACTCCATTCCTCCCCCATCCCTCCTCCCCCTTGGAAACCACAAGTCTGTTCTCTCTGTCTGTGAGTCTGTTTCTGTTTTGTAGATAAGTTCATTTGTGTCGTATTTTGGCTTTTTAATTTTTTTTAAAGATGCTGGGTTTTTTAAAAATTTATTTTATTTTATTTATTTTACTTTTGGCTGCATTGGGTCTTCTTTGCTGTGTGCGGGCTTTCTCTGGTTGTGGTGAGCAGGGGCTATTCTTTGTTGCTTTGCGTGGGCTTCTCATTGTGGTGGCTTCTCTTGTTGCAGAGCACGGGCTCCAGGCGCACAGGCTTCAGTAGTTATGGCACGGGGGCTCAGTAGTCGTGGCTTGCGGGCTCTAGCACGCAGGCTCAGTAGCTCAGTAGTTGTGGCGCACAGGCTTAGTTGCTCCGTGGCATGTGGGATCTTCCCGGACCAGGGCTCAAACCTGTGTCCCCTGCATTGGCAGGCAGATTCTTAACCACTGTGCCACCAGGGAACCCCTGTGTCGTATTTTAGATTCTCCATATAAATGATATCATATGGTATTTGCCTTTCTCTGTCTGACTTCCTTCACTTAGTATGATAATCTCTAGGTCCATCCATGTTGCTGCAGGTGGCATTATTTCATTCTTTTTCATGGTTGCGTAATATTCCATTGTATATATGTACCACATCTTCTTTATACATTCATCTGTCTGTGGACATTCATGTTGTTCCAAATTAATTGACTTTGAGTTCATTTACAGGAAGGTTATCTTGGGGGGGGGCGGGTCTGACACTACATTACTGTTTCTTACAGTGACTATTCTTTTTTTAAATTTATTTTATTGAGCTATAATTGATTTACAATGTTGTGTTGATTTCTGCTGTACAGAAAAGTGATTCCATTATACATATATGTGTGTGTGTGTCTGTGTGTGTATATATACACACACAGACACACACACACACACACACACACACATCTTCCTTTTCAGATTCTTTTCCATTATGGTTTATCACAGGTTATTGAGTATAGTTCCCTCTGCTCTATGGTAGGACCTTGAGGGAAACTTTGTTTTAGAAATAAATGTCCAAGTTCGCATCTTACTCCAAACTTAAGACTCAACATTAAGAAACCTTTCCCCCTAAGCCAATCATAGAACTGCTCCACTCATTAATTAGCAAGCCTGCTGTAGCGTATGTGCATTAGTTTTACGTTTAAAGAGACCTTACTCTTTTCATAGGAGTGTCTGAAAAGCAATTACAACTTTTAAAGGAGATGTTATGTGCAGATAGAAGTCTACACTGCTCAAAGCTATGTGAAATCCATGAGAAATCTTGTGCTGACCGTTGAGTGGCTTCTTGCTATTTTAATCACAAGGTCTCCTGAATTGCTTACAATGAGTGTATGGGTAATTATGTACTGTGATTATAAAAAAAAAAAAGCGAACCTGATGCTGATACCTGACTTGCTCTAACTGACTAATATTTGACTTTTCTACCATAAAAACATACCAAAGAATATCGAACCAGGATTTACCAGGAAATACGGCAGAATCAAAACTTCCAGTATTTTTCAATATACAAAGGAATTTGTGTGAACAAAATCTGAGGTCCACTCTTCTGTCAAGGCACAGCTCTCTTCCAGTGGTTACCATGCACACTTCTGTATTCCGGATATTTCCTTCCCTGCCTTAAAACTCACTGTCCTATATTCAGATCCCTCTCACTGAGGCACTCCCTTCTAAGAAAACCATGTTTTGCATTTTAAAATATCCTTCCCTGAAGCAATGGCTTCAACCAAAATAGCATCCTAATATAGAGAGTTCTGGACTCTGCAAGTTGATGGCGGGGAGAGAAAGCCCTATTGATAAGCATGGCTCTCTTCGAGCATCCTTCTCTGCCTACGAAGAGATGACACTCTTCATTTGGTCCTTTCCTTATCAACACTGTCAGACCATGAACATCAGCTTTGTTGTAGATTCCTCTCCCTTGGCACTTCAGTAAATTGACGGCTAGATGGGCTGGCAATGCCATTGTTCCTAAACAGCCCTGGATGCTGTGAGAACTTCACAAACTAAATTGTGTTAATAGCATTTCCCTCTGTGTGTCCATTAACTAATGCTCAGTTCTAACTGGCGGCAAAACCCCTACTGAGATCAACCAGAGCTTCATGAATATCAGGGGAGTCTTTATAATCAGCAGCCTCTGCGTAGAGAACACCAAATCAGTGATAGAAAAAAGAAAAAAACAATTACAAACTAACAGAGCATTCACAATCAAGGGGAATGCTCTGGGTAAGCGTCAAAACCTTAGAAATTCCTTGATAATTCATTGTGAGAGCAGCTGTGGAAATGGGGCCATTTGGAGGCATACATACGTAAACATCTCTCCATGCACACGTGGGGCCAGATTCTTCTGTCATTCACAGCCCTCAAATTACCCTTTTAGTGTAATTGAAATAACAGAGCGCCTTACACTTCTTTCCTGTCATGGAAATGGCTGGAAATGATCATTGTCATCTTGGTGATCCTACTCAACTTACGTTATCTCAAAAGAAACGGGGAGTGGGGAGGGGCGGAGATAGTTTTAGAAGAACAGAAGTTATTTCACATATCCAGCTACATGTTTTAGGATGAGAAGGTTTCATAGCATTTAGCATTAATATGTTCACTTAATCAGATCATGTATTTTCAGGGGCCATTTTAACATGGAGTTTAATTCTCCCCATGGGGATTTTAATGAACATTTAATTAATAATTCTATTCCCACCTTCTTGTTCCACTATCTTTCCAAGATATACTTGGTGCCAGGCATACATGTATATATACATATAATCTTCAAATATTATTGTACGTGAGCATCCCAATATACCCTTTTCTCTCAACTTTTACGTGTCATATTCTAGATATACCTGAGCACTTTTATTTATCCAAGAGAAATTAAACATACCCTAAAAGACTAAAGCTAAGAAAATGCCCACACTCTCATGCATTGATGGGGGAGCACTTATACCAATGAGGAGACACTCAACAGTCCTAGGTGTCTTTGCCACCAAAAGACATGCACCAACATTTGTTGAATCTTTGGTCATTATTGCCAAGAACTGGAAGCAACCAAAAGTTCATCAACAGAGAATCGATAAACACACAATGCAGTCTTCATACACAGAAATACATCACAGCCTTGAAAAGGAAAGAAATATTGAATGAAAGTAGAACTGGTAAAAAGAACAAGAATAAACCTTACGGAGATATGCTGAACTGTTACCAAACACAAGTTTGTGTGCCCGATGCACACTGAGGCCAAACAAACCAAAACCTTTCTCTGCTCCAAGTTTGGAGCAGAGAAAGGTTTATTGCAGGGCCGTGCAAGGAGAACGGGTGGCTTATGCTCAAAAAACCTGAACTCCTTGATGGTTTTCTGGGAGAAGTTTTCATAGGCAAAATTTGGGTTGAGGGCTGCAGGGCATGTGACTTTCTTCTGATTGGTTGGTGGTGAGGTCACAGGGCAGGACTCCAGGAATCTTGGGCTCAGCCTGAAGTTACCATCCTCCACCTGGGTGGGGCCTTAGTTCCTGCAGAAGAACTCAAAGATACTGTTACGTGTATTCCTTGAGGAGGAACCAGGACCCTGCCCCAAGGCTGCACTATTGTGTCTTGACTACTCCTCCCTTGTCTCTGCATCCCCTCCATTCTCTGATTAGCAATGTTTTCAATCTGCCGTTTTGAACTCAGAGAAGGTCTAGGAGGCTGAATGAAGCCTATTTCCTACAAACAAGAAATGGGGGACAAGGAAAGGCCCTCTGTCCCCCTACAGGGTCCTGCTCAGTTTCAGAACCAGAAACCAGGAGTACATACTATGGGGCTCCATTTATACAAAGCTTAAGGACAAGCAAAACTGAACCATGGTTGTAGAGGCTGGAATAGTTATTACTCAGGGGTTGTGGTATTACATGGCCTTGAACACTAGGGAGATTTCTGGGTTGCCAGGAATGTAGTATATCTTAGTCTGGGTGATAATTACGTGAGGGTATACATGTAAAACTCCATCGAGATGTACACTTGAGATTGATGTGCTTTCCTGTGTGTGTTGTACCTCAATCAGTACGTTTTTTTTAAAAGAAAAATACAGAAAAAATATTGTTTCACATTTTTAAAAGGAAAGTGAGGATGAAGAAGATAGATTCTGAAAACTACAGATTGTTGGACTTTTTACGCTGGGTCCCAGCAGAATTCTAGAATTATTTCATACAGAGTTTCTGAGAATTGGGACTTATTCTGGATTTACTAGGAGAAAATCATACCCAGGTATTCTGTGTCATGATACATTGCCTGGACTAATTGCTTACATCCATGTCATACATTGATGGTTAGTTTTATATGTCAACTTGACTGAGCCATGGAGCACCTGAATCATGGGTCAAACATTATTCTGGGTAATTCTTGAGAGTGTTTTTGGATGAGATTAACATGTAAATTGGTAGACTGAGTAAAGCAGATTGCCCTCCACGATGTAGGTGGGTCTCATCCGATCAGTGGAAGCACTCAACAGAACAAAAAGGCCGACCCTCCCCAAAGCAAAAGGGAATTCTTCCCGTCTGTGAACTCAGACTGAAACATCACCTCTGTCTACTCATGAGACCTTCACAGGTTTAATCAGAGAAACAGAACCAAAAACCTCTGGGGCAACAAAAGCACACATAGTGACGCCATGCCTGTCTACTGCATTGCCAAGATGATCAGGGGCGCTCTTCGGAAAGCTGGTTACACACTAAGAGCAGACCCAGAGCATATAAGGTCAGCATTGCTCTTCCTGTGGGGGACACAGAGGGAGCTGGGTGACTGTTCGAGGCCACAGTTGGAGTATAAGTATTTACTTTTCTAATTCCGTGTTGCTCTAAAGCCCTATATGCATTACCACAGTCTATCGAAACCCTAAGTATCTTGATCAGCTGACCAAGATGTCCGCAGGATGCTTACGTATCATCTCGTACGATCCTACATATTTGGGGAGAGAAAGTTCTGAAATTGACTTATCACAGTCTATCAAAACCCTAACTGTGTTGACTACCATAACAAAAAACTTTCACTTCATACGGTCTGTGGGTCAAATTTCTTAGAGTTCTCTGAAGAACAGGGCAGGAAGTTCATAAAAATGATACGCAGCAGTGCCAGATTAATTCTGCAAAGTTAACTACGTTTGAATAAAATGCCATTCTATGTCCTCAAGTGGGTGGACCTTTCTCTCACACAGAAAACCCATTCGGATCCCTCTCCTTGGGAACCAGTTGCTTTTGTGTTAATTATGCCTCCCTGGTTAAAACACGTTGACCAAGTGACGTGGCCCTGCATGGGGGAGCGAAGGGTTATTGTTGTCACATGCAAACCCCAGGCTGCCGGGAGAGCAGCTGATTAAAGGCTGTATTTGTTTTCTTGCAGTCTTAGGATTTTTTTCTTAGTCAAAACGCTTATTGTTTTCTCAGAGAGAAAGGAGAATGAATCCAATGTTTGAGATAAGATTGTGAAGGATCTTTATGACTATAAAGAGAACATAAAGAATCCTAAACACAGAAAGCAGAACACCAAGCAGTGTTCTTCACCCACAGCCAATGGTGCCTCAGGCAAATGCAAGTAAGCTGTCTGCACACACAGGTCCCAGAGCACAGGGCAGAAAAGCAGCTTCTGTCATCACCACCATCACCATCACCACCATCACCATCACCATCACCATCACCACCATCACCACCATCACCATCACCACCATCACCATCATCACCGCCATCACCATCATCACCATCATCACCATCACCACCATCATCACCACCATCACCATCATCACCATCATCACCATCACCACCATCACCATCACCACCATCACCATCACCATCACCACCATCACCACCATCACCATCACCACCATCACCATCATCACCGCCATCACCATCATCACCATCATCACCATCACCACCATCATCACCACCATCACCATCATCACCATCATCATCATCATCACCATCACCATCATCACCATCGTCACCATCACCACCATCACCATCATCACCACCATCACCATCATCACCATCACCATCATCACCATCATCATCATCATCACCATCACCATCACCATCATCACCATCATCACGATCATCACCATCACCATCATCACCATCACCATCATCACCACCATCACCATCATCACCATCATCATCATCATCATCACCATCACCATCATCACCATCATCATCATCATCACCATCACCATCATCACCATCACCACCATCACCATCATCACCACCATCACCATCATCACCACCATCACCATTATCACCATCAGCATCATCACCATCAGCATCATCACCATCATCATCACCACCATCACCATCATCATCATCATCACCACCACCATCACCATCACCACCACCATCACCATCATCACCATCATCGTCATCATCACCCTCACCATCACCATTATCACCATCAGCATCATCACCATCAGTATCATCACCACCATCACCACCACCATCATCATCATCACCACCACCATCACTATCACCACCACCATCATCATCATCACCATCACCATCACCATCACCATCATCATGATTAATATCCTGCAGATTTTAGCATGTTACACACAAACTCACATATAATGGATCTAAAATAAATCAACTCAGGAGGTGCCTGGAATAGGCAAATTTGTAGAGACAGAAAGTACACTACTGGTTGCCAGGGGCTGGGGGAGGAGGGAATGGGGAGTTAGTGTTGGATGGGGACCGAGTTTCAGTTGCTGAAGATGAAAAAGTTCTGGAGATGATGGTTGCACAACAATGTAAATGTGCTTAATGCCCCTGAACTGTGCACTTAAAAAGGGTTGAATAGAAATTCTGTGTTATGTGTATCTCACCACAATTAAAGCACGCACGCATGCGCGCACACACACACACACACACACACACACACACACACACACACACACACAGAGTTGGATTTATCCTTGACCCTGGTTTCCAGGCACCCGTGGGGAAGTGTCCTATCTTTGTACCTCGGTAGCTGAGCCCCAATCCCCCATCACAGGCTACATGGTGCATTTATCTTTCAAGAATACTTCATGTTGTCTCCTTCCCTAAAACTCCTTAATACTTTGTCTCAGTCATCCCTTCTTGTTAGTTATGAAGCCATGTTCTGGAGCAAGACCGTACAAGTCATTTTCTTTGGTGACTGGGAAGACGTGCTTTTATCTGAAACTGGGTGGAAAACCTCCTTGGGCAAACAGGAGCTGGTATTTGGCAGCTCCAACCCTGGCAGAACCCCAGCGCTCGGGAGGCTGATACTGCATCATCGGTGGGTCTGATAATTAACTCTCTGAAGAATGGGTCTCTCCTGGGAGCAGGGACACTCTCTCACCGCCAGGAGGAAGAAACCGGTGTGATTTCCCTTCCTAATCCCTCAGGGCTCACAGGGCACACCTTACAGTTAGCCTACATGTGAAATACACACAATGCTTCCATATCAGAAACTTATCTTAAACCAACCTCTATGCAGAAAGCTTTAAAACATGGCACCTCAGTACTTCAAGGGTGTCAGAGACCTAACCCCATGTGGAGAGCTTTAAACTTGACAGACCAATACTTCAAGGGTTAAATGATTAGATTTTAAGAATGCACCCACTTGACATAAGAAAATATTCATTCTCTTTTTCTACTTTATGCAGAAAAAGGCAATCAGAATTATGTTGGAAACAAGCTGAAAGGAGCTGACCAAATTTAACACGGGATGGGGGCTGGTGCTCTTTTCTTTCAAACACAAAAATGCTGTTTGGAGAAGGAAACGAGCTTAGCTCTACCATATTGGAGAGACGAGGTCCTGATAAAAATATGTAGTCAACCAAGGACTTGCATTTGTGGAACCCCAGTGAACCACCCCCAAAGAATATGACATTTGGGGATAATCAACTGTTTTGGTGTCCTTTTTCTAAAGGAGGAAGGAAGGAAACAGCCCTCAGTTCTGCCTCTTACCTACCTCTCCTTTTATTACGTGTCACGTGACCTCAAGACTGACAGTGGCCTAACCTCCTGCACCGCCAACATCACCCAGGAGCAGGTTAGGAAGGAAAGCATCCCACCCAGACTTCTGAACTCAGGATCTGCATTTTAACACAGTTTCCCTGTGATCCCTTTGCAAGTTAATGGTTGCAAAGCACTTAACTGTTATAGAGCATTTCCTTAATCTGTTACAGACCCCTTGGTCTAGACCGGGTGTTCTCAACCGAGGGCAGTCCTGCCCCCATGGGGACACCTGGAGACGTCCTGAGACATTTTTCGTGGCACAACTTGAAGAGGGGCTACTACTGGCGTCTGGTGGGTGCCAGAGATGCTGTTCAGCCTCCTAAAAGGCACACAGTCCCCGTGACAGGTCCCTCCCCAGGCAATCCTAAAAGTACCACAGCGTAGGAGGTTCCGAGGGCTACCGTAAAAAATTACCACAAACAACGTGGCTTAAAACAACAGGAATTCATCCTCCCCCATCCTGGAGACCAGACGTCTGAGGTCAAGGTGTCCCAGGGCTGCGCTCCCTCCAGAGGCTCCAGGGGAGGGTCCTTCCTGCCTCTTCCAGCTTCTGGGGGCTCCAGGCGTCCCTGGGCTTGTGACCACGTCCCTCCCGTCTCTGCCTCCGTCTTCCCGTGGCTTCTCCTCTGTGACTGTGTCTCTCCTCTTCTTATAAGGACACCAGTCATATTGGATTAAGGGCCACCCTCTAACTTCATCTTAACTTACCTCTTAATTAAAATCACAAAGGCTCTCTTTCCAAATAAGGTACATTCACAGGTACCTGGGGTACCTTCAACCTATTCTTGTTCGGGACACAATTCAACTTCAACAGCCCCATCACACAGCTCTCCTTGGTCCCCAGCAAGTATCCATCCCCGTCCTTACACAGGCTTTCCTCTTGTGTATCAGCGGCTCTCTGCATCTGCAGGTTCCAAATCCACAGATTCAACCAACATCAGATCAAAAAAATTTGTTTTTTTAATTCCAGAAAATTCCAAAAAGCAAATGAATTTGCTGCATGCCACCAACTATTTACAGGGCATTTACCTTGTATTAGATATTAAAAATCATCTGGAGATGATTTAAAGTATATGGGAGAAAAAAAATAATAATAAAAAAATTAAAAAAATAAAGTATATGGGAGGATGAATGTAGGTTATATGCAAATCCTGTCTATTATTTATTTTAAAATTGAAGTTTAGTTGATTTACAATGTTGTGTTATGTTCTGGTGTACAACAAAGCCAATCAGTTACATATATATTTATATACATATATATATTCTTTTTCAGATTCTTTTCCATTGTAGGTTATTACAAGATATTGCACATAGTTGCCTGTGCTCTACAGTAGGTCCTTGTTGTTTATCTATTTTGTACATAGTAGTGTGTGTATGTCAATCCCAAATGCCTAATTTATCCTTCCCCCACTTTCCCCTTTGTTAATTGTTAAGCTTGTTTTCTATGTCTGTGGGTTTATTTCTGTTTTGTAAATAAGTTCAGTTGTATCTTTTTTTAGATTCCACATATAAGCCATATCATGCTCGATTTTATATAAGGGACATGAACATACACAGATTTTGGTATCTGAGGGGTCCTGGAACCAATCCCTCACAGATACTGAGGGACGCCTGTATCACCAGTGATAGTCATAGTTATTATTTGTGAAACACGCATTATGTGTCAGGCTCTTTTTTAACTTCTTTGCAAATCTAAGGACACGTATTTCTCACTAAAATCCTATGAAGAAAGTACTAATCTCTCTATTGTATAAATGTGGATACCAAGGCGTGGAAAGGTTAAGACAAATCTACTCCCAAGAGAAATGAAAACATACATCCACAAAAAACATGCACCCACATAGCTTAGCAGCATTATTCATCATAGTCTAAAGGTAGAAATAACCCAAAATGATCCACCAACTAATGAATGGATAAACAAATGTGGTATACCCATTAATGGAATAGTATTCAGCCATAAAAAGGAACAAAGTCGTTTACATGCTACAACATGGATGAACCTTGGAAACATACTTTGTGAAATAATCTGGTCACAAAAGACCACATAGTACATGATTCTATTTCTATCAAAGTTCAAAAGAAGAAAATCTATAGAGACAGAAATTAGGTGTGTGGTTACTTAAGAGGGGAGGCTGGGGGAAAGTGAGGGGGAAACTATTTTAATTAATAGTTAAAATGTACAGGGTTTCTTACTGAGATGATAAAAATGTTTCTAAAATGTTTCTAAAGTTGTGGGGATGGCTACACAACTCTATGAATATACTAAATACCATTAAACTGAATACTTTAGATGGGTGAATTAATTTTATGGTATGTGAATTATGTCTCAATGAAGCTGTTAATTTTTTGAAAAATATCCAGGAAGTATTAGTCCGCTAAAAAAAAAAACAAACCCACAATTAAAATTTTAAAGTAGCAAACAATTTTACCTAATGTGGTAAAGGAAATGGTTTGAAACAAATTCAAGAGTTTAAAGAAAAATTTAAAAGCCGTGGGTTAGTAATTCAAAGCCAAACTCACACCTACCTTCACATTTTTTAACAAAATAATAACTCTGCCCTTTTTTTTTTTTTATAAAGCTACTTCTATAATCAAAACCTTTATCACCATCTCCATTTTATGGCTTAGATTTCTCTCCATTCTTCTCAGAGCCTGTCTGTATCTCCTTTTCTTTTTTCGGCCCCGCTGCGCAGCTTGCAGGATCTTAGTTCCCAGACCAGGGATTGAACTCGTGCCCGTGGCAGTGAAACTGCGGAGTCTTAACCACTGGACCGCCAGGGAAGTCCCCTGTATCTCCTTTTCTCTTTCAACTTCATCCCAATTGACACGCTTCACACAGACCTAGCTCGCATGACCCAAATGGCAAGCTGCTATTTATTTACATCTGAATTTCCAGAGCTGGAAGGAATCTGAGATAATCTAGCCCTGGTGTCTTGAGGCATGAGTTTAAAAATACCTGTGATAGGGACTTCCCTGGTGGCACAGTGGTTAAGAATTCACCTGCCAACGCAGGGGACACGGGTTCGAGCCCTGGTCTGGGAAGATCCCACATGCCACAGAGCAACTAAGCCCATGTGCCACAACTACTGAGCCTGTGCTGTAGAGCCCGCGAGCCACAACTACTGAAGCCCGCGTGCCTAGAGCCCGTGCTCCACAACAAGAGAAGACACTGCAACGAGAAGCCCATGCACTGCAACGAAGGGTAGCCCCTGCTCGCCGCAAATAGAGAAAGCCCGCGTGCAGCAACGAAGACCCAACGCAGCCAAAGATTAGTTAATTAATTAATTAATTTTTAAAAAATACCTGTGATAGAAATAACCCAAACGACCATCAGTGGATGAATGGATAAACAAAATGGGGTCCATCCATACAATGGAATAGTACTCAGCCATAAAAAGGAATAAAGTACTGAGGCATGCTGTGATATAGTTGAACCTCAAAAAATTCTGCAAAGTGAAAGAAGCCAGACACAGAAGAACACATATTGCACAATTCCATTTATATAAAATATCCAGAATAGAAAAATCTACAGAGACAGAAACCAGATTAGTGGTCGCCAGGAGCTGAGGGAAAGGGGAATGGGGAGTGAGGGCTTTATGGGTATGAAGTTTCCTTTTGGGTTGATGACAACCTTCTGGAACTAAATAGAAATGGAGGTTGTACAACATGACGAATACCTAACTATCACTGAGTTGGGTCCTTTAAAATGGTGAATTTCACATTATGTGAATTCTACTTCAGTAAGACAGTCCTCCACCAAAATGTCAAAGTCTTAAGTAGCATCACCCCAGTCACCCCTAAAGTTAAGAGCAGAGAGAATCCCAGTTCCCCCACGCCTACCCTCTCCAGCTGCTGTGGTCAACAGCCAAGCAGGGTCTAATCTTCCTTTACATGTGTGCGTAGCTTGCTGTCAACAGATTTACCTGTGCATTTTCGGGGGGAATTTCTGCAAACAAATATGCCTGTGAGACTGTCAAAAATCTGACACGTGTATAAATATTATTATCTTTACAACCTTCCCTAGGTTACCTGGAAGACAGTAAAGAAACCATATCAGGAGGTGATGTAGAATTAGGAGAAAATTGATAGGTTAAAATCTATACTTTTAGGGAATGGAAACTGATAACAGCCACTATGGAGAACAGTATGGAGGTTCCTTAAAAAAATAAAAATAGAACTACCATACGACCCAGCAATCCCACTCCTGGGGCTATACCCTGAGAAAACCATAATTCAAAAAGATCCATGCACCCCAGTGTTCACTGCAGCACTATTTACAATAGCCAGGACACAGAAGCAACCTAAATGTCTATCAACAAATGAATGGATAAAGAAGATGTGGTACATATATACAATGGAATACTACTCAGCCATAAAAAGGAACAAAATTGTGCCATTTGCAGAGATGTGGATGGACCTAAAGACTGTCATACAGAGTGAAGTAAGTCAGAAAGAGAAAAGCAAATATCGCATAATATTGCTTATATGTGGAATCTAGAAAAATGATACAGATGAACTTATTTGCAAAGCAGATGTAAGACACAGGCATAGAGAACAAACGTATGGACAGCAAGGGGGAAGGGGGGGTGGGATGAATTGGGAGAGTGGGATTGACATATACACACTACTATGTATAAAATAGGTAACTAATGAGAACCTACTGTAGAGCACAGGGAACTCTACTCGGTGCTCTGTGGTGACCTAAATGGGAAGGAAATCCAAAAAAGAGGGGATAGATGTATCCGTATGACTGATTCACTTTGCTGTACAGCAGAAACTAACACAATGTGGTAAAGCAACTATACTCCAATAAAAATTTTAAAAAGATCCATACTTTTAGATCACATAATGGCCCTGGTCTACCAGGAGTAGCAGACGCTCCATGGATGTGAAGAGGTAACACCCCTTATTACCCTGTCAGAGAAACTTGGAAGCATCTCCAGGGGCAAAGCCGGCCCCGTACCTGTCCCAGCACGTCCCTGAAGTTTTCCTCTATTGATTCGGCAAACAAGCTGCAACTCATGAGAAAAGTCCTAGAGCCTGCAGATGCCATACAGGGTGGCATCTCTTCTTCCCTCACCAAGACCACCAGACAGATGGGAGACAATGCATCCGCGAGGGCTGGGGCGGCCGGTAGGATCTGCGTTGAATACCCCCAGGCAGATCTGTGGAGGCAGGAGTGGTTCCCGGGAGCTGGCAGGGAAGTGAGAGGACTGGGGCCTGGTGACCACCATCGCGTAGCATATATGTTCTAAGATCGGTACAACGCTGTGAATGTGCTGCCTGCCACGGAGGGGTCCACTTTACAACCGTTCAACCTTTAAATCGTACGTGTGTGCATGTCACCACAAGAAAAACAGAAAACGAAAACACGCGGTCTCAGAGATGGGACACCCATCCTCCCCAGGTGTGAAACGTCCCGCCAGCCTCAGGAGGCTACGGAGAATGTCCCACACTGGCACCGGTTTCAGCGTGGTTTCCTATTCAGTCTGTGTATCCACGGTGCGGTCACCATGCCCTTTTAGCCCAGCGTCTCATCGTATCTAGGTCAAGGGCTAGTCGCCAAAAGGAAACAGAAGCCTGTGCACTGGTCCTCGGGGGTTAAGTTTCTCCTGGTTCCCAGCAGTGCCTGCATCTCATCTGTCTTCTGAGCGCCTCTGCGCTGCAGACCCTCCTTTCAGGGCAGCTACCCAGGGGGTCCCCCTGTCACCCTCCCGGCAGCCTCTGGAGCCAGGAGCCCACGTGTGCACACCCGCCCAGCGGGAAAGGTGGTCCCCCTGGATTTTCTCACCCTCCTGAGGGTCCTATTTCCCCAGCCGGCTGGGGGAAGCCCAGGGCATAACAGGACCCCAAGTTTATCATTTCAATCCCGGAGCATCTCCTAAACGGCCTTTCCTCTCCGCTGGATGGAGCTGCCTTCCAGAGATGCTCTTCTGCATCCTCCCGCCCACAGGAGGAAACACCAGGCTTGCCCGGGAAAGCCATGTGCGTACTTCCTCCCAGCCCCAAACCACCGCTTTTCTCAATCACAAGAAAACCACCTGAAGAAGAACCCCTTGCAGCCGCGGATCTGAGCCAGAGAGCGCTCATTGTACAAGCGCTACACTTACCTGTCGGGCAGGGGCTGGGGGACCTCGCGCCACCCCCATCACCTGCAGGAGGTCATCGTTTCCTTCAAAGCCCTGGAGTGGGGGTCGGGCGCTGGCCACACCTGTCTGCAAAAAAGCAGCTGGGTCTCTGCAGACAGATTCATTCAGGGCCAGTCTTCAAAAGGGTCCCTGTTCCAGGACCCCTGTGAGATTGGATTCCATCCAGGGCTCTCCTGCTTTGTTGGGAGAACTCCCGGGGTGCACGGGGCGGGGGGAGCTTGAAGGAGCCAGGTCCCTGGCACAGCTGCCTGCCCTCTCCCTTCTCGTTTTTCAGCCCTTTAGAGAGGCATCAGTTTACAGAGCACAGGAGAGAAACAGAAGGAGAACAACATTTCGGGGGAAACGGCAGCTCTGGCTGGTATGTCTGCCCCAAACATCCTGTGCACTGGGCAGAAACGGATGGAAAAACCAGCACACCTTGCCCCCCAACGCCAGACAAACGGGGCCCCTCACTACTGAGCTTCTCCAAGGGCCAGACCTTAGAACTGTCAACTACAAATTGGCACTTGCCGTCTACCTCTACGAGGATTAAATCAAGAGCCGCTGCAGCTGCTGACCTTCAACACCCCCGGAAAGTAGTTCAGGGTGGAGACCAGGAATGAGGAACTCTGTGCTCTGGAAAAAACTGGCAGAACAGGTCTTCAGATAGTTAGATATTTTCAGGAGACGGTTTTATGAGCCCAATGCTTGCATCTTCTCGTATCCAGAAAAGCACTAAAATCCTTCCTGGTGACATCTGCTCCGCGTGACTAGCAGTAACCTGCACGAGACTAGCAGAAACCTTCTGCAAAAGTATGTGCTTGATTGCATGCACTCCCCCTTCGCCAAAATCCCATATATGCTGACCTCCCCTCCTACCTCTTTGGAGCAGTTCTCAGAGCTGTCTGAGGTGCTGTCTCCCTGGCTATAGCCCTCATTTTGCCCCAAATAAAACTTAGCTCACAATTCTCACGTTGTGCAATTTTTTTTAGTTGGCAGATCTAAGCTGCTGTGAAACACCTTTCTTGGATCTGCTTATTTCCTACGTTGGGAAACTGGCCAACACGTGTGGAAAATTCCTCCAGTGACGCATTCAGCTTGCCCACGGGTAATTTACGGTGCCACCGATTCACGCCCACGTCCCTCTTTGCAAATTAAGCAAGCTTTCCGGGGCACAAGGAGGCAATGAAGGGGGACAAAGGTCCCTGGTGACTCTTCTCTTCAGGCACCCTTTCCATAGGTAGTTTCAAAATCAAGTTAATCATTTTGCAGACACCAGAAAGTGCTTTCTTGGCTGGTGTTAAAGTGTCTTTCAAATGGCTTGCATATTTAAGATTGGTTTTGTCATGGGGGATAAATCCTGCTTAAAAGCTTTCACTTCATGTTATGCATTGAATGAGATCAAAAACTAATAATATATGGGTTCTTTATTGGTGCTGTCATAATATGCAACAACTTTTTTCAGCTCTACTGACTTATAGTTGACAAATAAAATCGTAAGATAGCTCAAGGATACATCGTGGAGATTTGATATACGTAGACGTGGTGAAAAGGTCGCCACCATCTAGTTAACACATCCGCCACCTCACGTATTTATCCTGTTTCTTTCTGGGGGTAAGAGCTGTGGACAAAAAAACGTTTCCTGCCCTATCAGGAGTCGTCAGTTATTTCAAAGCAGAAGTTAAAAAACATCTAGTGAAGTAGCTTTGCTGGTCCACACCCACATTTTAGAATCGGCTGAACAGAAAAATGTCCATTCGCTCTATTCTAAGACCTGCTCAAGTCAAGGGCAGTGAGGGACCCACGGACACCGGCCCCATAGACACATTCTCAGGATACCTGGGGTCTCCTGACCGCTTGGTTCAAATGTGGGTCCAAAACTACAGCTGAGTGGGCGTTTGTAGTGGTCTGTTGCAGCCTGTTCTCATGACTCACGCTGGTTATGTCGTGTAAAGCCACTGCCACGTTAGCAGAAACTGAACCACCAGCCCTGGGGGCATCCTGGGTGAGGTGTGTGCGTGCGAGCCACTGGTCACAACATCTGCATCAGCTAATCAGTACATAACCTTGCTTTGTGTGTGTTTCTGCTTGTCAAAAGGCTCCTCATTTAATCTTTATTTTTGATGCATTCACCTTGAACTCACAGCCAGCAGCACTAAAACTCTTGCCTGAAGGAAGCTGATCTAACGCACCTATTTTCTCTGTAAGCCCTCTCGCTACCTGCTCCCCCTTAGGAGCCCTGGACGGAACTTCAGCACTGCTTGAAACAGCAAAATCACCAACCAGAAGCACAAAAATGCAAAAAAATAAGTTGGCACCAAATAGATGAGAAAAGGACATTGTTTAGAGTAAGAGCTGAAACAAGAAGGCAGAGGGTCACCTTGCTCAACCTCACCGGGGAACTGACATTTTTCCCCAATCTGTGCAGGTCCACGAATGACCGGGGAAGTGCCGCCATATTGGTTTGGTTTACAAAGAAACTGTAGCAAGTGGTCCAGTTTGCAAACAGAGGATCACACAGGTAATGAGGGTAGACTGTACTTTGAGGACCCCCAGATAAACCTTGACCCCTCATATTCATGCCCCCGTGGGTCCCCTCCCCTGGAGCTAGGGTGACCCTGTGACGTGATTTATCCTACCTGCACAACATGGCAGAGGGGGGCTGCACCCATGCCAAGTCTAAGAAGAGCTGGAAGCTTCCGCTTTTGTGATACGGGATAAATCAGCCTCCATGTGCAAAGTCCAGCTGCCCTGAGAGCCCCCCATGCCGTGAGAAGCCTGAATTAGCCACGTGGAGGAGAACCAAGGCCAGGCAGCGTCCCCAGCTGAGCCACTAGCTTGCACCCATGCACCCAGGCCAGCGCATGGCGCCATCTTGGAAGTCAACCCTCTTGCACACTCAAGCTCCCCCTTGCTGTCTATACCCCATGGGGCAGACCATGGTGTGCCCACAAGCCCCGCAGAATCCCCAGCAGACAACCAGGATACTCACAGGCATAGCTCTCTCTCATCCATTCTCTCTGTACCTGAGGCACACCTTTTCCTCGGAGATGGTTACCTTGACTTCCAAGACTGTTTACCCAATTCCCAGGGGCTTTCTGAGCCTTCTCAAAGCGAAGCATCTCTTCCAAGAATCAAAGAAACCAAACAGGATGCCATAGGCATCCCTGAAATATCCCCAGACAAGTTTTACCCATCAAGCAAAGACATGCACCAAGAGGCTCCGCGTTTAAAAACAAAACAAAACAAAAAACCTGTCACTGTTGTTTTCTACTTTGTTTCTGAAACAGCTACGTTTTCGCAGCTAGGTGGGACCGACACGAATTTTGTATTGACCCTAATATGTATATTTTAATGTGGCTACCCAAGTGCTTTCTTAGAAGGTTCTCTCCGGATGGGGAGATGTGTCCTGAACGCACTGCCACGCTCTTGTTCCGTGCCCTGAAGTTCGATCAGCTCAAAGTATGTCAGTGCCACTGATTCTTCATTAAACAGAACCACTCCCTCAAAACCCTGGAAAGGTAGGAGGACTTGATATAAAAGATAGTGACACAAGGCTTTACGAGTAGAGTTTCCCCTTGTATGCTTAACAAGGGATGGGCAGCACAGAGGAGGCTGTGTTCACCTCGGGCACGGCACCACGCATCCCCCAAGGGCCCATGATGGGCAGATCTAGACAGAGCAGCCCCCAATCTGTTCTAAAGCACAAGGCTCTGCTTAATCACATGGGCACCATGACAACGGCAAATCACATCTACATGCTTCTCCATGATTAGAAATTCAAACTGGGAAACAAGTCCCCCATTGCCTTTACTTGAAATGAATTCTCTTTTTAACTATTTTTTTAAAAATTTAAGTATAGTGAATTTACAATGTGGCATTAGTTTCAGGTGTACAGCAAAGTGATTCAGATTCTTTTCCATTATAGGTTATTACAAGATATTGAAGGTAGTTCCCTGTGCTGTGCAATAGGTCCTTGTTCAGAGTGAATTCTCAGTCTCATTAATTACACGGGTCGTTCCAGAAAGTTCTGGGGCACATCCTGGGGTTGTCTAGGGATGTTTAGGGCAGCTCAGCTTCCCACATACGACCAGCGATGACGTCTGAGGCCAGGTTGCTGAGGAAAGCCCGTGGAGCTAGAGAAGAGACGCTGTTGGAACTAAGGGAGAAGCACAACGCCAGTCTCGCTCAAGACAAAGAAATAAACCAAAGCCACCTGCAGGGCACCAGTGTAGGCAAAAGGCGTTAGGACTAACGTTTAGGTCGCCGAGAGGGGTACCCACCCAACGTCCCAGCTCCTCCACGTGCCTCACGGAGAATGGCCAAGAGGCAAACTCATTACACGTAAGCGTTCTCGTGAAAATGATAAGTCAGAATCCCTCTTAACCCCTTGTAAAACGTCTCCTTGCTACCGCTCTTGGGCTCCTTTAAAACATCACCTGGTTGGGGGAAGGGGAATTAACATCGGGCATGTGTTTCTCTTTGAGCACAGTGAAATAGGCAAAGTAAATAATGCATCCAAAAAATTATGAATGAATTGCTGTTGACTCTGAGGTTTGCTTTATTCTATGCCTCCTGGTGTGACTAGGTAAGTCTGATCAGGAGAAATTACCTTCAGCCATGGCCTGGCTCAGAACTCTTTGTTTGGCCCACAGTCAAACAATAATTCACTGCTCTCGACTGCAAAGCAGACTCAGGAAAAGGGTTGGAAACTGCGTATCCATTTCAAGAATAAAAGCAAAGCGTTGGCAGAACTGGGCTGTAAAACTCATAATCCAGGGCAGCCTTCCTGGGACTCTTGTTACCTTCCTATCACCTTCGAGGTACGTGGTAGACAGAATGGATGGTGACTTATCGGAACGGTCCATATCCTCAAATACACCCAGTTTCCAGCGCAAGTGGAGCGAAATGGCCATGCAAGAGAGAGTGAGCCCTCACCCAACATGTTTTAAGCAGCTACCTGGGAGTATCCCACAAAGCATCTTGATATAGAATATTTCATCTCTGTCTAAACAAGCTTTGGGGACTTCCCTGTTGGTCCAGTGGTTGGTACTCTGTGCTTCCACTGCTGGGGGCCTGAGTTTGATCCCTGGTCGGGGAACTAAGATCCCACAAGCCAAAAAACCCAAACAAACAAAAACAAAAACAAACCAAAAACCAAGCAAACAAAAACAAAACCAAACAAAAACAAAACAAAACAAACAGACAAAAATAATAAGAAGAAGAACAACAAAAAACACCCCTAAGGTTTGGATCTGCTAAGCTAGCATGACAGAACAAAATTTCTTCCACATCAGGGTATTTGGCATTTGAGTAGCTGCTGCCAGACAGACAGAATGTCGTATGTCAGACAAGTGGGAAGGGCTGTCCAGGCTGTCTCCTTCTAGAAAAGGACCGCTGACTCATTTCTACCCGAAAAGAGCAGTGTGTTAGTTAGAGATTGCCGTGTCACAAATTATCACACTCATTTCTTCTGTCACGGTTTCCGGGCAGAACATGGCTGGGTCCTCTGCCCAGGGCCCCAGGAGGATGAAATCAAAGGGTCGGCCAGAGCTGAACTCTCCTCTGAAGTTCAGGGTCCTTTCTCAAGCCTACCAGTTGTAGACAGGACTCAGTTCCTTGTGGTTGTAGGGTTGAGGATCCCAGAGGCCACCTGCTGTTCCCTGCCACACGAGCCTTCTCCGCCCCAAGGCAGTTTGCTCCTTCAAGGACAAAAACCGAACATCTCTGCTGCTTCACGTCCCTCTGACTGTGAGGCACTCGCCTGATGAGGTCAGGCCCACCCAAGACAGTCATCCCTGTTGATCAACAAAACGCCACCCGTTTCGAGACTCTAGTTACCCCTGTAAAACCCCTTCACCTTTGTTGTATAATGTGACTTAATCACAGGTGTGGCATCCATTCTAGTCATAGCCCCACCCACATGCAGGGGGAGATTAGACAGGGTGTGTGGACCAAGGGGTAAGAATTCGGGGGATCATCTTAGAATATGTGTATCACAAGCATAATTATTACCTAGCTTTTACTTCCTACTTGTTAACAAAAGAATGTATAATGCCAAGCACTTTTAAATATCCCAAAATCAATAAGGAAGAGAAGAAAGCTTGAGGCGCCATCTGAACTCCACCCACACGCATACAGCCATGCTCCCAGGAAAGCTAACGACTCAGAAAAGGCATCACTCAGTTTGAACAAGGACTGGATTTGCTTGGAGGCTAACACAGATCTGGAAGCGCCCGCCATAGCTTCCCAATACCAGAGACTAATCCAACAGTGCTTTCCACACCGAGTCCAAAAGCAATTCCTGATTCTGTGTTTGATTTTGAACAACTGCACACACAAAGTTCACCCAGACCAGCAATGTCATCTCTGAAAATGAAAAATAAGAGTAAATAAGTCTTCTTGATCAATGAGAGACGGTGAGCAGTAGTTTGAAGCGAGATCTTAGTTCCCTGCCCAGGAATTGAACCTGGGGAGCCTGGATGAAACCCCCTGCCCCCCCGCCAGGAATCCTAGCCGCTAGACCAGCAAGGGCTAGAGGCTAGAAGCAGAGTTCCCCTGGTTCTTACCCCCAGTGAAAAATGCATTTCTCACAGAGGCAAAACTGTAAAAACAGGCGGAAAGTTTATGATTAGAGACCCAGCACAACAACAAGCGGGAAAGCACACAGAGAAACGGTTTGTTTAGTTAAGACAGAAGCAGGGCAGAGATGCACACGCGGAGAGAAAGGGTGTGGGCGTCCCCCCTAATGAGGAGAAGCCCTTTAGTAAAGAGGCGGTTAGTTCATTCATATAGGGCAGTTCTGTCCCGGTTTTGTTTACCTTTGGCCAATTACCTGGTTTCTTTTTCCACACCTGCCCTGCCTAGGACCCTCCTCAACACGGGTGCAAAACGTTTTCCCAAGATGGATTTCAGCCCAGAGGCCTATGGGATGGCCTTAGCCTCCCTCCTTTTTGAGCCCCCAAGGAGCCTTTATGCGCATGTGCAGTGTCTCCCTTGCCCCAAGGATGGGAAGTGTATGACCTCTTGATCTTTTACTGAAACAGGGTTTAGCCTCTTTCTGTTCCGGCCACAACTGTTATCTTAAGGCATCCACAGGAGACAAAGCCTGGCTGTTTATCCTGTTTCTGTTGTTATTTCCATTTTGAAGTACAAACACGAGGCTGGTTGTAAATATCTAACCTGGAGCCCATCTATTTCCTGTCTCAGGAAATGCAAACAGGAGGCTAGTTAGTTGCAAGTGTTCCCCGGCCTGAAGCCCATCTTTTTCTCGCCCCAAGAAATGTAAACAGGAGGCCAGATGTAAATGCCTAGCCTGGAGCCCATCTATCTCCTGCCTCAATCTGGTCCTCTTCTTCCTAGCTATGGGTAGGGAAGAATTAAAATAAAATGTAGCCTGGGATGCTTTCCACGAAACTGGCAAGATTGCAGCCCCAAGCAGGGATAAACTCCACAGAAGTGCAAAAGCAAATCCCATGTGCAACTGATAGACCCCTGACTGTGACTCTGCAGGTTCAAGTCCCTGTTGGTTTCTCCATCTGCTGTACAAAGAGATGTTTTGGGTTTTTTTTTTTTCCTGCATCTATTGAGATGATCATGTGCTTTTGTCTTTTGTTGATGTGGTGTATCACATTCATTGATTTGCATGTGTTGAACCATCCTTGTGGACCTGGAATGAATCCTACGTGATCATGGTGCTGGAGCCTTTTTCGGTGTGCTAGTATTTTGTTGAGGATGTTTGCATCTATATTCATCAAAGATATTGGCCTGTAATTTTCTTTTTTTGGTGGTGTCTTTAGTTTTGGTATCAGGGTGATGGTGGCTTCATGGAATGACTTTGGGAGGGTTCCCTCCACTTCAATCTTTTGGAACAGTTTGACCAGGAAAGGTGTAAGTTCTTCTTTGTATGTTTGGTAGAATTACCGAGTGAAGCCATCTGGTCCTGAACTTTTGCTTGCAGGCAGAGTTTTTTTAATTTAATTATTATTACAGATTCTGTTTCACTTCTAGTGATCAGTCTGTTCAAATCATTTGTTCCTTCCTGAATCAGTTTTGGAATGCAGCTTGTTCCAAAGCCTCTCGGGGGCCGACCTCTACCCAGTCACCTGATGACTCTTTTCCTAGAGTTCCCTGGCCCTCCAGTGATGAACCTCCAAATAAGAAGACCCTCAGCCACTTGCAGCTCACTGTTCACTGCTGTCACACCGACCCCAGTCCTCCTATAAAGTGTGCAGGTGGAGATAAAGGAGCCTTGGGCTCCTTTGCTAGTTCTCACCCCCTAACGGACTGCAGGTCAACAGAAACCAGCCTTCCTGCCTGTCATTTTGCCCATAAATTAAAAGCAGACCTCTGCAGTCCCAAGGTCTTTCTTTCTTTCTCCAAAAATAAGGCCTGGTATCTGTGCCCCAGATCTTTTCTGAGAACTGAAAAAAAAAAAAAAAAAAAAAACCAAACCCCAGGAAACTGTCAAGAACTGAACTACTCACCCGACCTAGGAGCAGGAAACAAGATCCCCAAATGGATAAGAACCTTGGGTCCCTTCATCATTTAAAATATAATCATGTGGATTAAATGGTAGCTAAAAAAATCTTAGCAAGCCCGGCCAAAACAATGGTATCTCAAGTAGT
Source organism: Balaenoptera physalus (assembly GCF_965194825.1). Classification (NCBI taxonomy): domain Eukaryota; kingdom Metazoa; phylum Chordata; class Mammalia; order Artiodactyla; family Balaenopteridae; genus Balaenoptera; species Balaenoptera physalus. The sequence goes on along the minus strand of NC_138904.1, from coordinate 2,309,186 downwards.
CATTGTGTGACAGACAGCAGGTCGCAGTTTGAGCATCTTTTCTCCCTGGGGAAAGAACAAAGTTGAATTCACATCAAGGCCCGGGAGGATCTAACCCAGCACGTCCTGGACAAGGGCAGTGGAGAGCATTATCCAATCCTAGTTCCACAAAGAAAGACCAGATTTCAGGATGGCTTCAAGCCAAAGAGTGTCCTGTGGGCTGTGGGATTCTGGGTCCTGAAAGATGATGTGGGAAAACTCTGTTACACTTTTCCCCTTTCTCTTCCTGCAGCCCCTCCTTTTTTTTTTTTTTTTTTTTGTGGCCCAGCGGCTTGCAGGATCTTCATTCTCCAACCAGGAATTGAACCCAGGCCACGGCAGCGAGAGCACCGAGTCCTAATCCCTGGACCACCAGGGACTTCTCCCCCTGCATCCCCTCTTACTGCTAAATTCTTTAACCGTCTCTGTCTCTCTTTGTCCCACTCTGCCTGCCCTCACTCTGAGCTTTACCTGGTCCATTTTCTACCCTGCAGTGGACTCCTAATGGCCTACCTAACATCCACTTTCTCCTTTGTCCCTATTATCTGAAGCCTAATTTTATTTTAGGTGGCCATCGGCCTAGCTTAAAGACTAAGACCCACGGTCTCCCCTTGCACAGCAGGGTCTCTAATGACATGTGAGCAGAGGCTGTGGGGTGGTTCCTCCATGAAAGCTTCTGAATGTAGAGCACCTTTGGTCTTCCGCGTCCAGCGTCTTGGACACGATGACTAAAGCTTGAGGCGCCGTCTTGAAACATGAGTTGACAGTGAGATGGGAAGCACAGAGTCAAGAGGACTGGACAAGAAAGACAGAAGTATCCTGGCCTCTGATGATGGTATAACTGGCACACGGACCCTGGTCTGTCTCCTTCAGCGCGTCCCCAAAATAAACCTCTGCCTTACGGAAGCTCATGGGATTTTCTTGTCCTTTCTTTTAGTTTTTCTAAGTTTTATTTATTTATTTTATTGAAGTGTAGTTGATTTACAATGTTGTGTTAGTTTCTGGTGTACAGCAAAGGGATTCAGCTCTACATTACATATATATCAATTTTTTTCAGATTCCTTTCCCCTAGAGGTCATTACAAAATATTGACTAGGGTTCCCTGTGCTCTACAGTAGGTCCTTGTTGGTTATCTGTTTTTTATATAGTAGTGGGTATATGTTAATCCTGAACTCCTAATTTATCCCTCCCCCACCCCCTGGTTTTCTTTATATGCAACTGAATCTACTTTTCACTGACACCCAATCACCATATCTCCTTTCCCAGCTTGACTTCTTATAAGCAAGGAAAGGAGATATGGAAAATAAGGACAAATTATCTTGGTGAGAAATCCAAGATAAGTACAATGAATATTTTTTTAATCTCATTTAAAATGTGTGTCTAAGTTATACCTTGCGGTTCGTACAAATGCCATTCTCTTTTTCAGCAGAACAGCAGGAAAACCAGGGTTGTTCCTTGCTTATAATGCGTAATCGTAGAGGCAGCTCTCTCACAGGAGTTACAGAGACGCATTGAGTTGAAGGCCAGTTTGATCGATCGCCGCTTGTTCAAGGGAGAAATTTAATTTCTCCTGCGTTTTTCAAAGCATATGTCACGAGAAGTGATTTTTCATCCATTCAGTAGACTCCAGCCACCCTCAACAGCGAAGCGTTGTAGAGATAAGGAAGGTCCTCAAAAGGAAGGACATAATAGATAAGGAAGAGCATACTAGATTATCAGGCACTTGATTGATTTTTGTAAGTATCGTGCGGTCAGTAAACATCCTCTGAGCTGAAGTGGGGAGGAAGAGGATTGTAGCAAACATCATTTCACAGACGCTCCCTGGGCGGTTCTGGAAGAGGGCCTCCACCTCCTGTGCTTTTCCAGGAACCCTGGAGAACTGTGAGAGTCTCCTTTGTGGAAAGCCTGTGGTTAGGGTCAGATGTTGCATCCATGCGATCTCCTGAGAACAAAACTGTCCACCCTCACACTCACCCTGAACCTTGAGAGATGAAAACGCACACGTGACTGTCTGCTTCTTACGCTGTTGCTATCCCTCCGTCTTCATGTATTTCCACAAGGCAAGTCGTTTGATGGTCCAGGCAAGCTTTCAGTTGCTCATTACAAGAACTCCCTAAAAGACCCATCAACCCCCTGCTGAAAAGTATCCACAGGGAGCGTGCCGTGTTTTACCTCCGTTGATTCCTGTACATCAATATGAGTTGCTGACAAATCTTTTCAATTCACCCAAGTGTTCAGAGGGGACTATTTAATCACGCACACATCCATAAAGAGCAAGCATTAATTCCCAAGTCAGAGTGCCCAATGCATAAAAAGAAGAGAAACGTTTTCTGAATGTCACCATAGTTTACACGTCTGAGCCCCTCCGAATAAAGTCAACGGAAGACCAGTATCTGCAGCCTCAGGTCCTTTATTTTCTCCACCTCCTCTCACCCCTTCTACATTTCTTATCTTCCGACTTCCAGGAAATAGATGACATGGCTGAAGCATGTTACCTGAACGGACTCTATCAGCTCATACCTGCTTCCGTTGCTTCAAAAAAAACATGGACGTAGCTCGGAAATTAATGCCTCCAAGGAAGCAATTAAATTCTTCAGCTGAGGCTCACCCCTCGTGCACAGCTTGGGGTTTTATCATTCTCTCAGCTCCACAGGTTACAGGATGACTCTTCTATCGATAGATGCAAAAGCTCAGATTCTAAATTTCGACCATGTGGTACACAACGCTGGATAGAACATGCCAGCCGGGAAACAGAACCTCAGTATATTCAAACACTCTCGTTCGGGAAACTTTTCTATCACAGATGAATATATTTTCATTATTGGTGGGAACCAAAGTCATTGGGAGCCAGATTATTAAATGAGCTCCAGTCATGAGCTCATTTAATAATCCCGTCATAGTGCTTAAAAAAGAATCACAAGACCTTCTAAGGCAGTGGTTTTCAAGGTGGGTTCTTGGACCAACAGCACCAGTACAACCTAGGAACTTGTTCCAGATGCAAATCCCCAAGCCACGTACAAACCCCCAGACCCACCAAATCAAAAACTATGTTTTCACAAGCCCTCGGCGTGTTTCTGACCCACACTGAGGTTCGAGAACCACTGTATGAGGTGTCACTTTCTTGTAAGTAGGTTCACATCATGTTTGGTGTCTGGTTTCTGGAATCACATTAATGTTTAAGCACAGCAGAAACCGCAGTGAGCTGAAGCCATTCTCGAGATAATGACTCAGCTGTCCGTGTGTCTCGTGAGACGAGCCTGCCTGTACGGAGCAAGTGCTTAGCAGAGAGAAAAGAGCTCCTGCAGAAGACTGGGACAAAACAAATTGCCTTTCCAGTGTAAAGCGTCGTCTTGAAAATGATGCGTCTGCCTTGAACTTGTCTGTGAGGACATTTGGGGTTGGAGGGTTATTGGGTATGGTCATGGGTATGACCTCCTTTGCACCTTTCCTCCCCAGGTTAGCTGATGGTGCCTGCAGCCTGGCTTAGCCTCAGACCTCACCTGGTGCGGTTATCCTAACTGTACAGGGGGTGACAGTCGCTTGCTTTAAACGAATCGAGGTGGGTGTATACCCAAGGGAAATGAAATCTGGATCTCAAAGACATATCTGCTCTCTGCTGTTCATTGTAGCATTGTTCACAACAGTCACAATATGGAAACACTCTATAAGTGTGTGTTGATGGATGAAATGATGGGGTGTATATATAATGCAGTATTATTCAGCCTTAAGAAAGAAGGAAGTTCGGCCATTTCCAACAACTTGAATGAATAAGTGGACTAAGCCAGATACAGAAGGACAAACACTGCATGATTCCACTTTTATGTGGAATCTAAAGAAGTCAGATACATAGAAGCAGAGAGTAGAATGGTGATTGCCAGGGGCTGAGCGGTTGGGGGAAATGGGTGATGTTGGTTAAAGGATACAGAGTTTCCTTTAAGGACACAAAGTTTCAGTTATGTAGGCTGAATAAGTTCTGAGGATCGAAGGTACAGCATGGTGACTATAATTAACAATACTGTACTGTATACTGGGAATTCGTGAAGAGAAAATTCCCATGCTCTGTCCTGCCCCAGACACACAAAGGATAAGTCTGTGGGTAGTTGGATGTCTTAATTAGCTCAACTATGGTCTTCGTTGCACTATGTATCAAAACATGTACACATTATATCAAAACATGTACGCTATTTATCAAAACGTTGTATACATTTTGTATACGTTTAATATACACAATTTTTTAATGGAAATTGAAGTATTTTTTAATCTAAAAAAAACAAAATACAGTGAGTAAAGAGACATCATGTGAATTTGCACTTGAAGGCAGACATGCATTTGGTATTTCATTTTTACCCAGGATGATAGTTCTGTTTGAGAATCTTTTCTTGGATGGAACACCTATCCCTTTGCCCCCAGGCCACCATTGCAGAGATGATCCCGCTGTTGCGTATTCCAAACCCCTCATCTTGGCTGCGTTCTCCAGGTACGTGAAAGAGAGCTAACCTTCCACCAAATATTGCTTTCAGAAAGCTAAATTCTGCCTTCAGGCCTGCTTGAAGCCACCCTCAAGCAGACACTGTCAAGACAAGTGGAAACCAATGTCACTATTAACCATTTCCACAAGAGGGCATAAAATTTTGACTTCTGAAGCTAGCTCAACCGTGAGATTGCTTTGACATACACAAGCAAAAATGAGTGGAAAACAGCAGCAAAAAAGCCAGCAAACGACAAATGCTGCAGAGGGTGTGGAGAAAAGGGAGCCCTCCTACACTGTTGGTGGGAATGTAAGTTGGTGCAGCCGCTATGGAGAACAGGATGGAGGTTCCTAAAAAACTAAAAATAGAGTTACCATATGACCCAGCAATCCTACTCCTGGGCATATATCCAGACAAAACTCTAATTCAAAAAATACATACACCCCTGTGTTCCTAGAAACGCTATTTACAATAGCCAGGTCATGGAAGCAACCTAAATGTCCATCAACAGATGAATGGATAAAGAAGGTGTGGTACATATATACAATGCAATATTTCTCAGCCATAAAAAAAGAATGTGATAATGCCATTTGCAGCAACATGGATGGACCTAGAGATGATCATACTAACAGAAGTAAGTCACATGGAGAAAGACAAATATCGTATGATATCGCTTATATGCGGAATCTAAAAAAAATGATACAAATGAACTTATTTACAAAACAGAAACAGACTCACAGACTTAAAGAACGAATTTATGATTACCAGGGGGAAAGGGTGGGGGGGAGGGATAGATTGGGAGTTTGGGATTGACATGTACACACTGCTATATTTAAAATAAAATGTCTTTCCATGAAAAAAAAAAAAAGGTGCTTATCACAAGAAAAAAAAATTTGTAACTATGTATGGTGATGGATGTGGTGATCAATTCATAATAAATACACATAACAAATTTCTTAAAAACCCAAAACAAACAAAAAAACAAACAAAAGGCAATATCCATGTGAAAAGGGGGTCCAACCACCTTTGCTGAGTATCTCCTGCCGTCCTGATCCACTGTGACTCAGTTTAACTTCCTCCACCCTGATCCAAGTTCCCAGAGAGTGACTTGGATGGATAACGTGAAAAGATTACCTTACCCGCTGGTTTCCAGTCAATCAGAGGGGTGGGTACACCAGCAGAAGCGAGGAGGGAAAAAGAAGAGGGAGGCTGACCGCATCCACCCCCGTGCAAGGTACCCCTTCCCACAAAGCCCCCTAAGCCTCAAGATTCTGGTAACTCTTCCCTCCTGCTCCTTCAAGACCCAGATTTTTGCATTCTTGCCTGGAGTTTCCCTGTGTCCTTCCCGTACTTTAGAAACTCGTTCCTTTTTACAATCATTCTCAAATCACAAAACCTGAGGCTGCCGTGTATTCCCGTGCAGGACTCTCCCCCCAGCACCCCTTAGCCTACACCGCATTTGGAAGAAAACTCACGGGCTGATTTAGGTTTTCAGACGCAGACTAAGCTGCGTGATTATAACCCCGTAATATAAAACCCATTGGCTGCCAGCACATTCATTTTCTGCCGTATTTGTGGGTAAGCCTGTTGACTGCGGTTTCTTTCTGATTATCGAAAAGACCATTGAAACGCCGTTAGGTGATTTGAGATGGTGTCTAAAGAGTGTTTTGATTTCAAATGACTTACAGGAAACTCTCGACAGAAAGTACTTAAGGTTTGCTTGACGAGGACAGCCTGTGCATTATTTACATGCTGTATGAAACCTGTAATTACGAATATAATTGATAGTCTGATGCTCGCTGCAGGAGATAAAGAACAATTTCTACAGTCATGTTCTGATTTCTACTTTGGTTCTTAAGACCGGTGGGTCACAGGTAGGGACTTGAAACTTTTCAGCCAAGGCAAGGGCACCTAGGAAAACGATAACTGTATTATGAGAGATTTAAGACTTGAGAAATTGATACACATTTAAGCAGCCCAAGCATTGTGACTCTTTAATGTCGTGTAGTAGGAAAGCTCCTACTTAAAGAGGCTGATTTGGGAAACTAAGCCTGCGTATTGATAAAATTAATGGATATTCTAGTTATTTCCCCCTGCAGTGAACACTAAAATGACTCAGTCTTTAAGTTACACTTACCATCTTTCATGGCATTCAACCACTGCGTTATAACAGTATCTCATTGCAGCTCTGTGGATGTGGAAAGTATTGGGCAAAAAGGTGAAGACCTACTCAAACTTTATATACAAAAAGTGATCATTTTTAATCTCCAAAGCCATGGGCACATGAGGGTTCTGTCGGAAAGGCAGCAAAGTTTATCAGGTAGAGAAGTGTTGGCAAATGTCTTCTGTAAAAAAAAAAAAGAGAATGAATACTTTGGGCTTTGTAGGCCATACAAACTCCTTCGAAATTATCCAACTCTGTCGTCATAGCAGGAAACAGCCATAGATAGTACCCATGTGCAAATGAATGTATGTGGCTGTGTTCCAATAAAACTTTATTTATAAAAGCTGACCGTGGGCCAGATTTGGCCCACGGTTCATAGCCTGCTGACACTTGAAATAGAGCAATGTGGCCATTTCTAAGAGTTTACTGCGAGCTTGCAGCTTATATGTGATGCAATGGAACCTCATTTAAAGCATCCTTTTCCCAAATACGCAGTTAAATTTTCCATTTCACTTTCAAAGCGGGTACCTCTGCCTCTACACCAGAGCTTGACTACAAATCTATTTAAATTCTTAATGAGGAAGGTTCTGGAGGCCTTCAGGGATGAGCTTTGCTGTTCTCTTTGGCTTCTGCATTAGTGACCTCAGCTTCTCAGGAGTCTTCCAGAACAACACCCTGGCCATTACCAGCGATTGAAATTCCAGCTCTGAGCATTTTGTATGCAGCAATTAAAGTCAAACCCATCAAAGGGAGTCTTGTCTGTGCTCGGTCTTCGCTTCTTAAAATACATACAGAAAGAATGGATATATGTACATGTATCACTGAATCACTTTGCTGTACACCTGAAACTAACACAACATTGTAAATCAACTATACTCCAATCTAAAATAAAAATTACATTTAAAAAATACATACAAAATCTGAACCAACGCAGAGGTCCCACCTAACGGGACCCTCGGAAATTCACAGATACGGTAACTGTCTGATTCTTCCGCTCTGATTTGCATCAGTCTTTTTTTTTTTTTCTATAATGAAGCCACTATTGAAAGATGTCTTAAAAAAAAAGAAAAGAAAAAGATTACTTTTGGATTCCAGAAGCTTTAATGCTAGGGTAAGAGGAGAAATTGCAAATGCACAAATGGACAGCCCATCTTAGCTCCATTAAAGGAATCATCCGTGACAGGCGTCTTCCTGGCTTGAGCTGAAAGCAATTCCATCAGCCCAGCCCACCCACTGCCTTGCCCAGCAGGTCAGCACCCTCAGGACGAAGCGATAGCTCTGATGAGGACTGGCCTGTCAGTCAGCAAGTGGGGGCGGCTCTTCCTTGAAAAATCTCCTGAGCTGCTCTTACAGCTCTCCATTCTAGAACCTTGGATTTGAACCATCAAGGTCTCCGGTACCGGGACTTCCCTGGTGGCGCAGTGGTTAAGAATCCGACGTATAAGCTGTGTGTGTCTGTGTATAAAATATATATTCTTTTATCTGTATAGACACAAATATAACACATATATACACATACTTCTATGTGCATGCACATGTAAAATACATATCTACAGATAAAAGAGTGTGTGTGTACGTATACCCATATAAACATGAGCATGCATATACACAGATATTTTTATCATTGATTCAGATACATATATTTGTTTATAATACATAGATGGAGCACATATAAATATATAAAAGAATGTAAGACTATAAATAGAGAGGAAACTGATTGAATCTGAATCAGCCATGTGTAGATAGATATAAACAGAGAGAGATTAGATATAGAAGTAGATAATAATAGAAGGTGGATAGATACATAAATACATAGATGATAGATATGATAGCTATAGTAGATAGATGATAAATGGACGGATAGACAGATATAGGTAGATTCATAGATAGTAGATAGATGATGATCTATGAAAGATATACAGATTATAGATAGATGATAGATACTTAGATATATGGATAGATGGAATCTCTCATGCAGAGGCCAGTCTTCTCAGCCTCGGCACTACTGGCATTCAGGGTTGGATTGTCCTCCGTGGTGGCCGCTGTCCTGTGCGCTGTGAGAGCTTGAGTAACATCCCTGGTCTCCATCTACCAGGTGACCGTAGCCCTCACCTGCACAGATCTGACCTCCAGACATCGCCAAGCATCCCCTGGAGGCAAAGTCGTCTAGACTTGGCTGTAGAACAGGCGAGTCCCTGGGACCCCCGGTGACGTGTCCCTGTTCTCCGAGACCCAGTGTTCCCCACACACTCGGCCACCAGCGTTTTCCGTGGTTATAGGATACGGACGAGGCCTGAGGGCCCCCTCGCTGGACTCCTATCCCTGTGACGTTAACCCCACCACCCTGCTTTGCATGGATGAGGAAACCACGGCAGCAAGAGGACCGTCAGCTAGCCAGGATTATAGTCTTAAGTTCATGTGGCTGCAGAAGACTTGCTTTCTCTGCTTTGCCATTTTTCCCTCCAGGATGAGCCGTGCTTTGGTCCCTGATGCTCTGGCTCCTGCAGAGACTGGTTCTGCAAAAAGGAGAATGTCTCCCACGGGGCAGCTGCCTTCAGAGCAGCAAGCTGTCCCTCGGCTCCCGGAGAGAAGCGCTGGGGTCGCGTTTATTCCCAGCTCCCATCTGCCCTGTGATGGTCAGACCTGCTTGTCACAGAGAGGCTACACTTGTGCCCTCATCCCAGCCTCACGGCACAGATGGTGATGGACGAGCTAGTGGGAGAGCCTGAGGCCACTGGCGGGGACAGAAGTATGAGCCCATGGCCAGGTCATGGGGCTGGACGGACGGCCTTAGGATGGGGTGGAAGGTGGCGCAGTGTCTCTGGGACACTTGGAGCCAGAAGCACCATCTGCCTTCGGCCGGACCGTGCAGCTCGCAAGCCCCTGACGTCGGCTACGAGGGCCAGCAGCTCCTGGGGAGTCGGGACCGGGGACCAGAGGCCTTGGGACAGCAGTGGACAGTGCCCGCCAGGCTGGCCCCTGTGCAACGCCTCCTGGAAGGCACATCACCCCTCGCAGAGCCTGGATGTCCCGCGGGCATGGGGGATGTGGGGAAAGTCATAAAGACAGCATTTCCCTGAAGGGATGGTGTCACGTCTTAGGTTGGACCAAAATAACTGCATGTGACCAATTCTAATTCCCTCACGCATCTGGGATCATCCTCCAATTACCACAGACCTGCAGGCACACACAGACACACAGACACTGCACACGCATGCGTGCACGCACCACACACCTGCATGCAAGAATACGCGTGCCATACACATGGGTGCACATATATGTGCTAAGCACGTGCTGCACAAGCGCACAAAGCATGCCACGTGTGTGTGCATGCCACACGTGCAAAATGCACACATACCACATGCATGCATGCACACGCTAAACCCAGCACAGTACGCACGTGCACACACATATACACAGGCGTGTGCACACATCCACGCCAGGCGTGTGCACCACGTGCGTGCAGACACATGCCACACATGTGCACATGAATGCACGCAGACACGCGCACACACCCAGGCACATGTGCACGCACACACACACACACACACACCACCACAGCACCTGCCTCTGGGAAAATCAGATGATCTGCATTTTCTCCACACGCCTGAGTAGGATATGAACAAATGAATGATACCAACACACCAGAGGAGACAGGATGGTGTGTGAGGAGGGTCTCAGCCGTAGCTCCTCCAGGGTCTCTGCTCAGCAGATCGGCAGTAGGAGGTCCTGGGCTGGCCTGATGCTCCCCCAGAACTACACCCCGTCTCCGTCCCTGCTTCCAGGACCGTACAGGAACCTGGTCCTTCCGTCCCTGGAAGAAGGCTCATCTTGTAGACTTTTCTCTTTGTGCAAATCAATTGTACGTTGTTACTCCTGTTTTGAAAAACCCCACAGTGATGCAACTGCAGTGGTGAAAGCATCATGATACTAATTAATGTAAATCACTCTCGTGCCTTCTTGGGTTTTCTCTCTTCCGTGAAATTAAAATGAAAGATTCCAGGAAACGTCCCAGATAACCAGTCAAAAAGTGACGGGCTCTGAGGCTGTAAAGACGCTGCAGAGACAGGTCAGGGCGGGTTGTAAGTTTGACTGTCATTTCTCAAAAAATCTCCCTGAGGGGCTTCCCTGGTGGCGCAGTGGTTGAGAATCCGCCTGCCAATGCAGGGGACATGGGTTCGAGCCCTGGTCCGGGAAGATCCCACATGCTGCGGAGCAGCTAAGCCCGTGCGCCAAAACTACCGAGCCTGCGCTCTAGAGCCGGTGAGCCACAACTACTGAGCCCGCGTGCCACAACTACTGAAGCCCGCACGCCTAGGGCCCGTGCTCCGCAACAAGAGAAGCCCCCGTTCGCTGCAACTAGAGAAAGCCCGCATGCAGCAACGAAGACCCAACGCAGCCAAAACTAAAAATAAATAAATAAATTAATTAATTAAAACAACAGCAACAAAAAAACCAAAAAGCCTCCCTGAAACGAAAATATGGAAGTACAAAAATCCTGCGTGGTGAAAAAGGCATGTGGGTGGGGTTAGGAGGTTACCAAAAATAAAAAATGTCGACTGTTTTCTGAGAGACAGAAAAAGGAAGTGAGGACGTGAAATCCAAAGTCTGGAGCAAGGGTGGTGACATTTGTTCTTTGGATTATGCTCAACAGTTTAAAACTTTTAAGCACACACTCAATATGTATGCAAATGTACCTGTCAACATATTACATATTAGTAAGGTTTATTTTCTCCCATTTAGTAAATAAAATAAATAGAAATAGAAATTATCATATTTTTCCATACCGAAATAAATCGTCTTTCTTCCTCAGTGGGGGAGTGCATACTCTTCTTTTTAATCCACTAATTTTTTTTTTTAATTAAAAAAATTTTTTTTGTGGTTCAATAGCAGATTTTATAGTATTTATTTCTTTAATTTATTTATTGGAGTACAGTTGATTTACAATGTTGTGTTAGTTTCAGGTGTACAGCAAAGTGAATCAGTTATACATATACATAGATCTACTCTTTTTTTAGAGTCTTTTCCCATATAGGTCATTACAGAGTATTGAGTAGAGTTCCCTGTGCTGTACGGTAGGTCCTTATTAGTTATCTATTTTATATATAGTAGTGTGTATGTATCTATCCCAATCTCCCAATTTATCCCTCCCCCCTTCCCCCCGGTAACTGTATGTTTGTTTTCTACATCTGTGAGTCTATTTCTGTTTTGTAAATAGGTTCATTTTTACCATTTTTTTAGATTCCACATATAAGCAATATCATACGATATTTGCCTTTCTCTGTCTGACTTACTTCACTTAGTATGAGCATCTCTCGGTCCACCCATGTTGCTGCATATGGCATTACTTCATTCTTTTTTATGGCTGGGTAATATTCCATTGTATATACGTACCACATCTTCTTTAGGCATTCATCTGTCAACGGACATTTAGGTTGTTTCCATGTCTTGACTACTGTAAATAGCGCGGCTGTGAACATTGGGGTGCACGTATCTTTTCGAATTATGGTTTTCTCAGGGTATATGCCCAGGAGTGGGATTGCTGGATCATATTGTAGCTCTGTTGTTAGGTTTTTTTTTTTTTTTTTTTTGTAAATTTATTTATTTATTTATTTATTTATGGCTGTGTTGGGTCTTCGTTCCTGTGCAAGGGCTTTCTCTAGTTGCGGCAAGTGGGGGCCACTCTTCATCACGGTGCACGGGCCTCTCACTGTCGCGGCCTCTCTTGTTGCGGAGCACAGGCTCCAGACGCACAGGCTCAGTAGTTGTGGCTCACGGGCCCAGTTGCTCCGCGGCATGTGGGCTCTTCCCAGACCAGGGCTCAAACCCGTGTCCCCCGCATTGGCAGGCAGATTCTCAACCACTGTGCCACCAGGGAAGCCCCTCTGTTGTTAGTTTTTTAAGGAAACTCCATACTTTAAACCACTAATTTAGAAGAGTCTGTGAGGAGAGAGAGAAGGTAGCAATCCATGGGCACCTTGAAGACTATCTCAACGCGGCCAAGAGACAGATTATCTAACCCCCAAAATCATCCCCATCCTCAGGGGCTTCTGCCAGTGGAAGAGCCCAAGTACGGTGACATCTTACTTTCTCAGATCCAGAAGTCAGGCACTCAACTGCCCAGAATCCGCACTGTCCTGTAAGGCTTATACCTTTCTCTCCAAGCAAACGTGTTTCCTCTCTAGTTTTGAGCACAGATATTCGTATTGAAGTACAGATATCCGTAGGAATACCTCAGTGGTTGTTCTTGACACCCTGTGCTGCCGGCATCAGTAAAGGAACGTGAGCCAGAACCTGCCCAGTCATCCCTTCTCGGGACTCAGGCAATGATCTCCCCAGAAGTGGGAGCCACCAAATCAACTCCAGAGAACCATGTGACTTTTATCAGCTGACTCGATCAAAATGATCGATTCTTCCAGTCTATCCCTGGCCCCATGACTCTCGGGGCTGTGGGTGTATCCCTTAAATTTGTGATTTCAGCCAGGTCACCCCAAGGATGGGTGTTTATCTATAGTAAGTGTGTCTACATGCTGATCTCAATCATGCTATACTTGTGCACTAATAAGTTATAGAAAAAACTTGTTTGAAGGAATTCCCTGGCGGTCCAGTGGTTAGGACTCGGTGCTTTCACTGCCAGGGGCCCGGGTTCAATCCCTGCTCAGGGAACTAAGATCCCACAAGCCTTGCGGCACGACCAAACAAGCAAACAAAACAACAAACTTGTTTGATTCTACCTGAGCTTGAATATCTTCGTGTGAGCTGAAAACATGACCAAAAGACTGTGAGATTCAAGTGTTGGTAAGATAAGCTAATCCACATCGAGACCCCAACAAATAACCCCATCTGGCAAGTTCGCTATCCCTATAAGCCAGTTTCTAACGCAAATATGTATCAGGTATATGATATCCATTTTTGCCATCTATACACTGAGTACCAGATAGAGAAATGGTCATCATCTTGTAACTCGTCGATGGTTAATGGTTCCAAAAGGAAATTGAATTCTGTTGTTAACATCCATCAAGACAGAAAGCAGATCATTGGTTGCCATGGGCTGCAGGAAGGGGGATGGGGAATGAGTGGTCCATGGGTGTGATGGATGTCTTCTTTGGGGGGATGAAATTGCTTTTGCACTCCGTAGAGGGGACAGTGATACCGTGTCATGAGCTTACTAAATGCCAGTGGTTAATTACATATTATGTGAAAGTCTCTTCGATTTAAAAAAAGAAAAAGGAGTGGCACACTACATGCCTGCCTTGTCCGGAACCGTGGTCAAAAGAAGCGGGTATGAAACACAAATCCGTCAACCATTTGCTTCAGCATATTTATCCTGACTGCGTTCATGAATCACATATAATTTCCATATATCGTAGGCAGGTGGCAGCCCCACCCACAGACCCTGAAACAGCAGGGCTTGTGCGATAGCCAGGATTTCCATCTGCCACGTTGGCAAGGATGCCCACAGTGGGCTGAGAGCCCATGGTCTGGCTCAGTGAGACGGACTGTCCCATCCCTACAAATGCAGGGAAATGAATGAAAACGGGCTGCGGTAGGCACTGTGTATTTTATAGTCTCCTTCATCGGAGAGTTATGGGAAAATAGTCATCGGGGTATAGATACGCCACCGATGTACCACGCTGGAACCAAGTAATTACAATTGACTTTCCAATTGGTATAGATTAAAAATGTAAAACCATCAAAACACAAAGCCACAGAGCGAGTCAAAGATCAGGGGTGGCCAGGGGTCTTGGGGAGGGAGGGATTTTAGGACACTGAAATGATTCGGTATGATGCCGTGATGGTAGATGATGTCGTCATCCATTTGTCAGAACCTCCAGCATATACGCTACAAAGAGTGAGCCTTAGTGTAAACTCAGATTTCAGTTAATAATAATGTAGCAGTATTGGTTTATCAGTTATAACAGATGAACCACACGAATGCAAGATGTTAAAGGTATGAAATGTTATAGGGAACACGCTTGTGGTTACCCAGCGGGGGTTGGAGGAGGGATGGATTGGGAGTTTGGGATTATCAGATGCAAATTATTATATGTAAGATGGATAAATAACAAGGTCCTGTTGTACAGGACAGGGAACTATAGTCAATATCCTGTGATAAACCATCATGGAAAAAAATATGGAAAAGAATGTGTGTGTATATATATATATCTGTATAACTGAATCACTTTGCTGTGCAGCAGACATGAACACAATATTGTAAATCAACTATATCTCAATAAACTAAATTTTAAAAATATGAGATATTGTGCGTGAGTGGGAAGAAAGAGGGTGTATAGGAACTCTCTCTACCTCCTGCTCCATTTTTCTGTAAACCTGAAACTCCTCTAAAAAATAAACTCTATTAGTTTTTAAAAATAGAATAAAGCTTAAAAATAAAGATGAAACGAAATAAAATAAACCTATTGCTCTGCAAGTTTAAGTTACGAATTACTCCTTCCATTTGCCCCTCATAACTCCTTCAATGTTGAAATCAACATATTGGCTTATCCCACTATGGAGAACAGTATGGCGGTTCCCCAAAAAACTAAAAGAAGAGCTACCATATGATCCAGCAATCCCACTCCTGGGCATTTATCCAGAGAAAACTCTGATTCGAAAAGATGCATGCACCCCCGTGTTCATAGCAGCACTATTTACAATAGCCAGGACGTGGAAGCAACCTAAGTGTCCATTGACAGATGAATGGATAAAGAAGATGTGGTAGAAATACACAATAGGATACTTCTCAGCCATCAAAAAGAATGAAATAATGCCATTTGCAGCAACATGGATGGACCTAGAGATGATCATACTAAGTGAAGTCAGTCAGACAGAGAAAGACAAATACCATATGATATCACTTATATGTGGAATCTAAAATATGACACAAATGAACTTATCTACAAAACAGAAACAGACTCACAGACAGAGAGAACAGACTTGTGGTTGCCAAGGGGGAGGGAGTGGGGGAGGGATGGAGTGGGAGTTTGGGGTTAGCAGATGCAAACTAGTATATACAGGATGGATAAACAATAAGGACCTACTGTAGAGCACAGGGAACTACAGTCAATATCCTGTAATAAACAATAATGGGAAAGAATATAAAAAGAATATATATATATATATGTATAACTGAATCACTTTGCTGTACAGCAGAAATTAACACAACATTGTAAATCAACTATACTTCAATAAAAAAGAACATATTGGATTATGACAGGAAAAGAATTGTAGCTCTGTGTAGTGATGACAGAAGTTACCTACAGTTATCGTGGAGCCATTTCTCAGGTTATACATATACCAAGTCATTATGCTGGACGCCCGAAAGTAACATAATGCTACATGTCAACTATACCTCAGTAAAGGGGAAAAACAAATTGGATGCTCAGAAGTTTGACAGCAATGTCGAAATGAACTGACATCCTAAAAGAAGACATCTCATAGCAAATACATTAATTAGGGTTCTGCACATGTTGGTGTTTCTCAATATCATCCACTTTTTAAAATATTAAAGTCTCTATGAACTTTAAAAGAAAATGTGCTTAGCACACAATGTCCTTCCATTTCATTAGGGCATATTGCACGCTGTTTTCTATATATGTTTTTAGAGATCTGTTTATAAAATTATTTTTTTCTAAGAATGACAGAATCTTTTGATAAGCCAGAGTATTTATCTAAAATTATTGGAAACTCCTTAACCAGCGTTCTTTATTTCCACAAACAAGCCAAATGTGGGTTTTAGTGATATGAAAGGGACTGATAAATATTGGGAAAACAGATGACAGCTTAATTACAAATAACGTCCAGAGTTGCTTAACCCAAAGTAGATTTACTTAGTTAGATGCTGAAATTTTTTAAAAACAGAAAATCACCAAGCAGCTTACAGGATCTGAGTAATGGTGTATTCAGTCAGCTGGGGCATGATCACGGATGGTAAAATTTAACATTTTCATGACTCTTCATGCAAATGGAGAAATCATTTTTTTTTCAATATTCTTTTCCCATACCTACCAAAACTGATGCCATATTCTGCAACACCCAGCAAAACAGGATTGGTTTATGTTAGGCACATAGAACTATTACAAATATATAAAATAGTAATAAATGTTATCATTAAATTTATTTATAAATCTGAATTAAACTGCTATTGATTATTTACTAATGACCAAACATAAGAAGTTTTCCTTATTATTATTAAGCAGTGTACCAAACATTAAATTTATTATTATTATTATTATTCAGTGTACAAAAGATAAGACGATCTATTATCATTGTTATTGTTAAGCAATGCTTATTACTCACTAAATGCCAAACATTATAATAAGCTCTTTACATGAAATATCTTGTGCTGGTTTCACCACAATCACATGAGTTTGTTACGCAGGCATAGCCAGAATCCAACTCCAGGGTGGTTGGATTTGAAGGCCAGTTTTCCTAACCTTGACAGTCTGATGAAAACATAAACATTCAATTTTTTAAAATGCTGCTATTTATAACCACAGCCACCTTTGAAGAAGAGGGACGCTCCTTAAATAGAAATCTTGGCGTTTTTCTGGGTCTTAGGAGGGCCTGGATATGTGCCTTGTGGAGAGCAGGATGGATTTTCAGAATCAGTGAAGGAGAAGAGCTTCCGGGGGCCAAAGGCTATTTACAAATGGATGCTTCAACTGAGAGAAAAAGTGTTTGCATTTCTCCACTGTAAACTATCTCCACCTTCCCTGGAAGGCAGAAGAAAAGGAGTATTGAATTCAATTTTGGCTTCAAAATACACAAATAAAGAGAAACAGAGAATAAAAGATGGATGGATGGATGGATGGATTGACGGTGGATGAATGGATGGATGGATGGTTGGGTAGATGGATGGGTGGATGGATGGTGTGTGTGTGTGTGTGTAAAACGTGAATTTGTAGGAACAAGATTTATAGGAAATCTAAAAATCCCACTCTATTCCCTTATTTCTATTTCCCTTCTATTCCTCAGCATGTGCTGGAGCTATTACAAAAACAGATACATTTGGCTGAATCTGTTTTCATTGAGCCTTGTCTCGAAGTCATAAAAAGTAATCAACGGGAAACAGATCAAAACGCAGAACATTAGCAGGAAGGCCCAGAAGATGAAGCAAACGCATCAGCCTTCAAATGACAGGCCCCAGGGAATCTAGAGCTGAGGCTACACAGGGTTGATCCAATCTTCACATCAGACTCTCTTCCTGCTTTGCAGCCTTTAACCGACAAGCAGAGATGATTCCGTGCCATTTCTTAGCGACACAAGCCCAGACTGGCTTAGCTACGAACTGAGGGAGGTGGCATTCGTGTCCAAAACAGGCGCAGATTGTCTCTTTCGGGAAAAACATCCAGAGGGAATAGAGGGGGCGGGGTGGGGGGGGGGTTGGTCCCTGCGGGCTGGATGTACCGGCTCCCAGTAGCCGTGCGGAGCCCGGGAGCGGAGGGCTGCCTCCTGGGCAGGTCTCGGTGCTCGGCTGGCGGGCGTCTGGGCTGTGCCCAGGGTGAGCTCGGGGATGGGCCCTCCTGCACGGGGCACCTGCAGGGAAAGTCTGTACCTCGCCGTCTTGCAACCTACCCTTCCGGGGGGCGTCCACCACACGGGGACAGTTGCAGTCACTGGAACACGATTCTTTGAACGGGAAACTGGCGTTCAAGATCATCCAGTTGGACTTCCACCCACAATCCTTAACTCACCCCAAAGGAGGGAAATGTCTAAGCCTGGATGACTGCTCCAATCATCTGGCCACGCTCAGTAAGGCAGGGGATCGTGGCTACCTTTCGGAGGCTTGGGGCTCTCCCTCTTTTGTGCTCATTACCTTGAAATATTTCATTCCCCCACCCCTTCTGGGGATATAGGAAAAATGAACAGCATGTAGGCCTTGCTCTGTTATCTCAGTGTCTCTCTCAGACTCCCAGGCAAAGGCCCCCAGTGACCTTCACTCAAAAGCAAGGAATAAAATCATCTGATTGTTCCATACGTTCTTAGCCTATTTATCCCTGAGAAAAATGAAGTGAGACATTTAGAACGACTGACCACGAATCAGCATGAAAATCACGTGCATCACAAATTCACAAGCCAAGACCAATTCGTTACGTTTGGCAACAAGATGAGAAGAAAATAAGCGACTTACTAGTTATCTTTATAGAGTCGTGGTAATTTTCTCCCATAGGGTCCATTATTAGTAATAATGAGGGATGTAATATATATTTGAATTTTTCTTCAGGAAGGAAGGAAGGAGAGAAGGAAAGGAGGGAGGGATGGAGGAAGGAAGGAAGGAAGGAAGGAAGGAAGGAAGGAAGGAAGGAAGGAAGGAAGGAAGGAAGGAACTGTTAGGTCCCATGGAATCAGCATGCAATTGTGAGTAAGGCTGTTATGAGCTGAACTGTGTCTTCCCATAACCCCTCTGAGGACATATTTGGAGACAGGAACTTTAGGGAAGTAATTAAGATTCGCTGAGGGCATCAGGATGGCACCCTAACCCCACAGGGCTGTGCCCTTGTAAGGAGAGGAAGAGACACCACAGTTCTCTGTCTCTCTCTGTATGTCTCTCTCCCTCTCTGTCTACTGGCATGTGCAGAGAATTGGCAAGCTGAGGACACAGGGAGAAGACGGCCGTCCACACGCCAAGGCAAGGGGCCCCGGGAGAAACCAGCCCTGCCCACACCTTGATTTGGGATGTCCAGCCTCCAGGGCTGGGAAACAGCAATTTTTGTTACTGGAGCCCCCAACCCATGGTATTCTGTTATTGCAGCCCTACCTGAAAAATACAAAGCACCTTACCTGTTTGCATCTTTAAGACCAACCCCGACCCTTATACCCCTCACACGTCATAAGCCCTTAGTAACGTTTTACCGAATTGAGATTTAAAAAAAAAAAAAATTCCGTTCCCTGAAGTGCACACAAATCACTTGGCGAAAAAAATAATAGGTTTAGAAAAAGTGAGAAAAAGACAAAACTCAGGGACTTCCCTGGGGGCACAGTGTTTAAGAATCCGCCTGCCAATGCAGGGGACACGGGTTCAAACCCTGGTCCGGGAAGATCCCACATGCCGCGGAGCAGCTAAGCCTGTGCGCCACAACTACTGAGCCTGCTGTCTGGAGCCCGTGAGCCGCAACTACTGAGCCTGCGCACCTAGAGCCCATGCTCCGCAACAGGAGAAGCCACCGCAATGAGAAGCCCGCGCACCGCAACGAAGAGTAGCCCCCGCTCGCTGCAACTAGAGAAAGCCCGCGAGCAGCAACAAAGACCCAACGGAGCCAAAAAATAAATTAATTAATTAAAAAAAAAAAAAGACAAAACTCCAAGCAGAGGTATTCAAGGGGGAATGAACGACTGGGATCACGTATTGGAGTTCTTTGTAGTGTCTGAAATGCGTGGTGCGTTTATTCATTCCAGGGTTGTTGAAGGAGGTGCCATCCATCACATCCTGTGTCAGATTTCATTCCAGAAGTTCTCTGAGTGCAACATGATTACTCTGCTCTGCCCTCACCCTAGGAGGTCTCACATTAGGTTATAATCATGCGTTCATCTCTCTCCATCCTCACGTGCTGACCTCTCAGAGGACAAGAACGGGGTTTTGTCCACACCGAGGGTTGACACACTCTTCCTGTGAAGGGCCAGATGGTAAATGTGGGCCGCCACGGCGTGGGGCAACACGTACCTTGGTCTGGAAGGGTCTAGAAATGGATGCCCCGTGGACGGGTTTCCTCCTGCAGAACGAGAAAACTTGTGTGAGTTGTCGCATGAGCATATCATACTATCTCAGAAAAATAATTCCGTCTGCCACAGTCAGGGCGTGTGACGGTCCAAACAGAAACCCAGAGGAAGGCTGTGGTGAGTACACAGGTACCAGCCCCGCGCGGTCCTGGACCGGAGACTGACGAGGGCGATGAGGAGGGAAAGGTTCCAGTTTGAAGGACCTGATAAGAGCACAGTCAACAGGATGTGGTGACAGACCGCATTTGGAAAAAAGAGAAGAAAGGCAGAGATAACGTCTGAATTAGGGTCCAGCAGGGCTGAACAGAAACGTGTATATATATATATTTTTTTAATATTGAGAAAGGGAACCACCAGCTTGGGTGATGGCGGCAAAATGTGGTAGCAATGAATTCACCTGTTATTATTTTTACTCTAGAAAATCAGTTTTCAACCCTGAGCCTTTACAAGGAAGTAATAAGAATTAACAAATCTTTCAATTATCACTTTAAAATCATGTTCATATTCAGAGCACATGTACTTGCTTTAATAGTCAAGATGCTCACATTTCGCCAAAACCAGATAAGATGCTTTCTGTTGGTGATTGGTTCAGTTGGGGGTTATTTTATAAATACGTTAAAAGAATGAGAACGTACACTTCTACAAGGAACAAATAATTATTTTCATTTTAAAAAGGGCAAGATACTTTTAGACTAGCTTTGCATACATGAAGTCTAGTTGACGTCTTTCCTAGAGAAAGATTAAGGTCAACATATTGGAAATATGTCCTGTCATGTATGGGATATATTGCTTAGTAAAACGAGAGAGAAGGAGAGAAGAAAAGCTGGTTCTCAACCTATTCTACCACTAATTGTGACTTTGAGGTTTTTTTCCTCCATGCATATTTCTCTATTTCTGGTCTCTTCTGGGTCTGAAATTCTGATTCACTTGCTGCAGTTACAAAATCACCGATAAATTCTCACCACAGAGTGTAAATAAACCAGTCGATAGAATTATTTTCTTTTCCTTTCACGCATGCATGAGTATATGATATTTTGCAGAGTTAAAAAATAATAATATGAATACGCATGTGCAATGCAGCATAAAGCAAGACACACATCCCATGTGTTGTAAGCTTCTTGTGTGTCCCTCCAAAGCCCTCACGGTTAAAATATCCTGAATGTATGTTCCTCATTAATTTGTTTTTGTTTGTTTGTTTTTGTTTTTGGCCACACCACGAGGTTTGCGAGATCTTAGTTCCCCAACCAGGGATTGAACCCAGGTCCTCAGCGGTGAAAGCACCAAGTCCTAACTGCTGGACAGCCAGGAAATTCCCCCTCTTTGTTTTGTTTTATGAGTAGTTTTGTCATGGGTCTCATCTCTAAACTGTAAATTATGTTGTTTGCCTGTTTTTTTTTGTTGTTTTTTTTGTTTTTTATTAATTTATTTATTTTTATATTTATTTTTGGCTGTGTTGGGTCTTCGTTTCTGTGCGAGAGCTTTCTCTAGTTGCGGCAAGCGGGGGCCACTCTTCATCGCGGTGCGCGGGCCTCTCACTATCGCGGCCTCTCTTGCTGCGGAGCACAGGCTCCAGACGTGCAGGCTCAGTAGTTGTGGCTCACGGGCCTAGTTGCTCCGCGGCCTGTGGGATCTTCCCAGACCAGGGCTCGAACCCGTGTCCCCTGCATTGGCAGGCAGATTCTCAACCACTGCGCCACCAGGGAAGCCCTGTTGGCCTGTTTTTGATCTTTATATAAATGGCATTGGGTTACATGTCTTCTCCTCCAACATGCCTATTTCCTTCAACACTGTTTCTGAGAATTATGTTGTTGATTTACTTAGCTGTGTTTTATTCATTTTCTTTGCTGTATATTATTCCACTATCTGAATATCACGTGGTTTACTTACTTCTTTTTTCCCTCTCGATAACCATTTGGAGGGCTTCCCGTCTTTTTTTCCTAGTACACATTTGTAAAAGTCTTTCCAGGGTAAGTAATTTGTGGAATTACTGAGTCATATGCATTTCCTCATCTTTAGTTAGTCGTGCCACGTGGTTTTTCCAAGAAGCTGTAGCACATCTACAGGCAGAGTATGAGTGTTCCCATGTCTGTGCTCAGCTTTTGCTACTGTTGTTACCAAACCACACTTGGGTCCCCTCACCCACGTGAAGTAAAACCAATCTACTGACACTGGATTGTGGTGAAGGAAAGTGCAGTGCTTGTTGCAGGCATCAAGCAAGGAGTCCAGGCAGTTAGTACTCAAAAGACCTGAACTCCCTGATGGCTTTCAGGGGAGGGTTTTTAAAGACAGAGTGAGGGAGGGGGTCTGTGGGTATGTGGTCAGCTCGTGGACCTTCTTCTGATTGGTTGGTGGTGAGGTCATCGGCAGTCCACATCTTCAACCTTCTGGTTCCAACTGGTCTGGGGTGACCATGCTGGTGGGCAGCATGCAGTTAACTTCTCCCACCTGGTGGGGTTTCAGTATCTGCAAAACAGCTCAAAGGACATGGCTCAGAATATGATCTATAGCCCTTGAGGAGGAACTAAAGGTCCTTGACTTTGTTTAATGGCCTATTATTATTTTGTCTTGCTTGACTGTTTTCTTTTCTTTCTGCATTTTCTCACTTTTCTGATTAAATGTAATCTTTGACTAAAGTTCTTCTACAGACAAAAGGCAGGTGGAGGACATGGGGCGGGAGGAGGCGGGGGAGACCTGTCTGGGAAGGCCCCATAGGGTCCCGCTTGGTTACACTATGAGATACCAGTTCTGGTTTTAATTTTATATCCCTGATGACCGCTGAGTGAGCTGCTTCCCTTTGTTTAATTTGTAACATAGATTTCCTTTTCTTTGAAATGCCTGTTGGAGTCTTTCACCCGTTTTTCTATAATCATGTGGTCTTCTCAAGTGGACGTGTAGGAGTTCTTTATGTATTATGAATACTAATCTTCTGTGGATTATTTATAGCAAATATGTTCCCCCAATCTGTGTCTTGCCTGGTCACTCCTTTATAGGAGTCGTGAGGCAAAGAAGTTCTTCGTTTTCATGTCATTGAATGCATCAGTCTTTTCCTTTCAGAGTTTCTGCTGATTGTCTCTTGGTTAAAAAATTCTTTCTTTTGCAAGGTCATAAATATATTTGCTTGTATTTTCTTCTAAAGAGTTTTAAGGTTTCACCTTTTAAACGTAACTGCTTAATCTTGAATCCTTTGATTTTTTTTTTTTTTTTGAAGCATTGTTGATTTACTTGAAACTTTTGATTTTGAAGTATGGCTTGGTCCTTATGGAGAACGAGTGGTCCCAGCGCCATATTGATTAGGTCATGGTTTACCCATGGATTTGTCACACACCACCATGCCTTCCATTGACTGTTTTGAATCCCAGCACCCAGGCACCACTGCATTCCTACTATTGCATCCTTAAAGATAACTTGTCATCTGCAAGAATAATCTCCCCCCTTGTTTTTCTTCTTCAAATTTATTTTAGCAACATTGGCTATTTGTATATCAGTTTTAAAGTCAGGTAGTCAAGCTTTTGAAAAAAATTTTGCTGTAACTGTGAGAGAGAGAGAGAGACTGCTTGCATCTTTATGCTACCAAATTTTTCAGACTTTCAATATGATACGTTTCTTAAATTATATTCTTCAGCTATGTCTGTCAACAGGACATTAAATCTCTGCAATTTTCTTCATTTGTTCTTGTGTTTCTTTTGGTAGAACAATCCAAAAGACTTTATTTTTTCTTGTTATTATAAATGGTTTATTTTTTTCATATGATGAAATACTCTTGTTCCAGTGTATTGAAAGGAAATTGACTTTGCTTCATGATTTTATAAATGGCAATTTGCTAAACTCATTAATTCTATGTTTTATCTAGAAACTTGTTTGTTTGTTTTCTTCTGTATACATGTAGAAAATACCATCTGCAAATGATATGATTCTCCTTCTTTCCAGTTCTTGTACTTTATTTTTTTCTTGTTCTGGTCTGATTGTACTGGCTAGAACCTGCAAGACAGTGTTGAATAGAAACGATGTTATCCCTGAATTGTTCCTGATTTTGAGGAGACCACTTTCAAAGTTTCACTATTTGGTATTATGTGCAATCAGTTGTTTTGTAGAAAGCCTTTATTCGATTAAGGAAGTTTTTACTTATTCCTGTTTTGTTAAATCAGGAATGGATGCTCAATTTTATCCAAGTTATTTTCTGCATCAGTTGATATAAGAAGGGCTTGTTTTTACTTCATTTTGTTCTTTCCTTTAATCTGTTCACATTTAATGTGCAATATAAAACAAACTCACTTAATGGCTTACCTAACTTGTTTTGCCAACACTTTGCTTTGAAATTTGCAATTTTTACTCACAAAGAGTGAGATTGATCTGTGATTTTCTTTCCCATGCTTTCTTAAGTTTTGGCATAGAAATATTACTGGTTTCATAAAATACATTGAAGATGTTGCTTGTTTTTCTATTGTCTGGAGTAGTTTAGATAATACTGGAATTTTCGACTACTTGATTAAAACTACCTGAGCCGAGTATTTTCTCAGTGGGAAGCTTTTTAACTACTGATTTGATTTATTAAATTTCTATAATACTTTTCAGCTCTTACATAGGTACTTGAGTCAGTTTTGGTAAAAAAAATACCAAATTCATAAAACAGTGTGAATGCCTCTATTGTGTCCAAGTTTTTAAATGTACGGGGAAAACGTTATTAAAAATGTTATCTTCTTGGATTTTTTGTTATTGTTATTGTTATAAACACTGCTGCATCTTAAGTTGTATCTGCTTTTTATTATTCATTGGCACATTCTATTTTCTTTTTATGTTCAGTCTTACCAGAATTTTGCTGATTCTACTATTTCTATTTCAGTGTACTTTTAGGTATATTACAAATTAAAATTTAAATTAAAAAAATTGAATGTGTTAAATGTAAATTTTTATTTTGAATTGGGAGATGGGGATTGACATATATACACTAATATGTATAAGATAGATAACCAATAAGAACCTGTTGTATAAAAAATAAAATAAAATTTAAAAAAAAAATTTTTTTTTTGGCATGTGGCCCGGCTTGCGGGATCTTAGATTCCCGACCACGGATCGAACCTGTGCCCCCTGCAGTGGAAGCTCGGGTGCTAATCCCTGGACCGCCAGGGAAATTCCAAATGTAAATTTTTAAATAAAACTAATTTTACCAAAATTCAATTTTAACTTAAAATGGATTTAATTAAAAAGTTTTAAATGCTTTTAATTTTGACTACGTGGATCTTCTGTTTCTTTTCTTTCTTTCTTTCTTTCTTTCTTTTTTAATGTAATGAGCTCTGCTGTTTTCCTTTTCTTTCCTTCCTCTTTCCTTTGTGGTGTTCTGCTGTACTCTTTCTAACCTCCCAGGTCGGCCACTGTGCTCTTTTAATCTGGTGCCGTCTCTCCTTTCCTGGCACAAACACTGTACCTTTCAATGTAACCTCTGTGCATCCCACGGCATCTAAACTGTTGACGAGAGTACCAAGTAGCCCCAAATGGAACTTGCCAATGTTTTCTCAGGAAATGGAGACTGTCTATGTAAATATAAGGGCGCAGTCGAGTTTCAAAAATAAACATTTGCCCCATGTGAAGGTCACTCTGTTCTACCTTCTCCGCAGTGAATTTGGAAAGAACGGACACTTTGTTACGCTTTTAGCAAAGCATCCCTGTCCGGGGGCTGGAAGCAGCGACAAGATTCCCTGAGCCCCTTAGGGGAGACTTCTGTCCTTGGAACAAAAGAAGTGGGCAGATGGATTCCCCGTGCCTTTAGCCTGTGCTAAAAGCATCTGTGACCGCATGACTGGGTGACCCAAAATAGCACAAACGAGACCGTGTGGGAAAGCACAAAAGGGAATTAGCCTTCGTGCCTGTGTCTTTGCACGTAGATTAGATGATTCATGGAAGATACTTTATGCACCCCACCTGATCTTCTGGGTGGAGGAGATGGGCACTTGCTTTGTGCTGGTTTTGAAGAGGGAGGGTCACGTAGGTGGCCCCTCCCAAGCTCCCTTGCGTCTTTTCTTTTCTTTAAAAAAATTTTTTTAAATTGACGTATATTTGATGTACCATATTATGTTTCAGGTGTACAATATAATGATTCACAATTTTTACAGATTATACTTCATTTATTGTTATTATAAAATATTGACTGTATTCTCTGTGCTGTACAACATACCCTTTTACCTTATTTATTTTATTTTATTTTTGGCTGTGCCGCGCGGCATGTGGGATCTTACTTCCCTCACCAGGGATAGAACCTGTGCCCCCTGAAGTGGAAGCACGGAGTCTTAACCACTGGCCCGCCAGGGAAGTCCCAGGGCTTATTTATTTTATACACAGTAGTTTGTATCTCTTACTCCCCTCCCCCTATCTTGCCCCTCCCCCTTCCCTCTCCCCACTGGGAAGTTCTCTAGATCTGTGAGTCTGCTTCTGTTTTTGTTAGAGTCACTACTTTGTTGTATTTTGTAAGTGATATCATACAGTATTTGTGTCTCTCTGGCTTATTTCATTAAGCATCATACCCTCCAGGTCCATCCCTGGTGCTGTATCCCTTGCGTCTTTTCGGTGATGCTGGGGGAAGGGGGTCCTCTTACCTGGTGTGCTTCCCCAGGCAGGACACAGGGGGAGGATTAACTGGCCTGGCTGAGTATCATCTTTGTGTGCTGATCACCATCTTCCTTTAAAGTGTTGTTCATCACGCATTTCTTTTCTGCATTCGCCTTGATCTTTTTAAGCATCGCATTAAAATAGCACGGCTCCTGAGGTGGCCATGGGGACTGACTACTACTGCATCACGTAGAAGC
This sequence comes from Balaenoptera physalus, assembly GCF_965194825.1. Lineage (NCBI taxonomy): Eukaryota > Metazoa > Chordata > Mammalia > Artiodactyla > Balaenopteridae > Balaenoptera > Balaenoptera physalus. The sequence continues at coordinate 2,282,019 of NC_138904.1, read as the reverse complement.
GTGCCAGGAATCGGGTTTTCTTTTCGTTTAGAAAGCGCACCATGTGTTGTATTTTTCATGACCCTTGAACCCAGCCTTGCATCCCTAATTGCCACTTGGCCAACACTGGTTGAAGTCTTGCTAACGCTAATATCACATTTACAAACGCATTCCCAGGCCTGATTCATGACATAGCATATACACATCAATCTGTACTTTCTTCTCAGGTATTTTCTTTAAGTTTCTTGTTCCTTTTTTTCATTATTATTATTATCTTTTTTATCTTTTGGCCGCTCCGCGTGGCACATGGGATCTTAATTTCCCCACCAGGGATCGAACCCTCACCCCCTTCCTTGGGGGAGTGGAGTCTTAACCACCGGACCACCAGGGAAGTCCCTTCTTGTCCCTTTTAGTTCAGTGAAAACAAAAGAAACCATCTGTAAATGCCGTGAACTGTAAACCGTAAAATGTTCTGACCTGCTGGAAGAGTTTAATTTCAATAAGTACACAAAATATAAATAAAAGTTTAATATTATTTCCCTTTTAAAAAACACATGGATTGTCATTACTGAGTTTTGAGCGCTCTTGTGGGCTCAATTACACCCCCAGCCTCCCCCAAAGATACCCTGAAATCCTAACCCCAGTATCTCAGAACGGGACCTTACTTGGAAATAGGCTCTTGGCAGGTAGCATCAAGTTAACGTGAGGTCCTAGTGGAGTGGGAGGGGGCCCTCTCTTAATAGAGCTGGTGTTTTGATGACCAGATGGTCCAGTGGAGACACAGAGACACAGGGAAAAAACCGTGGGATGATGGACGCAGAGAGAGAAACGATGCAGCCACAAGCCAAGGAACTCCCAGGAGTGCTGGTAAACCAGGAGAAGCCGGGGGCAGACAAGAAAGGAACCCTACCCCCCGCCAAGAGCATTCAGAGGGCACCTGCCAGGCCAGACTTCGGGCCTCTAGAACTGTGAAAGAATTACGTTTTTTCCCCCTTTAAGCCACCCCAGTGGGTGATGCGTTCTCCCTGCAGCCCTAGGAAACTCACTGAAAGATGCTGGAGACCAAAAGTCACAGAGCGCATGACGGCATTTGTATGGAATGTCCAGAATGAGCAAAGCCGTAGAGACTGAAATCACATTGATGGGCCTCAGGGGCTGCAGGAGGGGAATGGAGAGTGACCGCTTGATGGGTACGAGGTCTCTTTTTGGGGTGGTGAAACGGGGGGTGCACAACATTGTGTGTGTACTAACTGCCCCTGAATTGTATGCTTTATGATGGTTCAAACAGCAAGTGGGAGAACATGTGGGTGCTGTCAGAATCTCTCTCTGTGTCTCTGTGTCTCTCTCTCCCTCTCCCTCTTTCTCCCCCTCCACAAACTGTGACAACCAAATATGTCTCCAGACACGTTGCCAAGTGTCCCCTGGGGGTGGAGGGAAAAGGTCAGCCCCAGGTGACAATCACTGGTCTAACGTCTAGTAACCACGACAAGGAGTTCTCCCCTCTCGACAGCTGCACTCACCCACCTGTCTGCCTCATCCATCATTTCACTGATTGTTCACATCGATTGCGTTGTAACGGCCGGCTTTTTCTTTTCTGTCTGTTCTGTTATTCTCTCCCTGCTGCCTGAGCACTGCATCTTTCAAGGTTCAACTGTTCACGCACTCGTCTAGTTTCTGCAACGTAACTTCTTTTTTCTATTCACCCAAAACACACGTACAAGAGACCAAAATGCAGCCCCTGCCGTGGCACAAGCTGGCTGGGGGCGCTTGCGGTATTCACTCCACTCTTTTTCCACCACGAAGAGTCTGGAACCCGGCACAAGGCCTCTCGGATTCAGGACAGCGACCCCAGGCTTCCTTGCAGCTGGAGTGGCGTAGGATGGCCGTTGGTTGGGCATAAGGAAAGCAAGGAGCACCCGGGGGCAGCTCCCGTGAGCCTCTGCGGAAGAGCTGGGTGTCTGTCACATTCTTCTTTGACATCTCCAGCCTCCCTCTGAGAAGCCAGATGCCGTCCTGGGCTGTCAGGATAAAGACCAGCCTCCAAGCGGGCACAGCTCCCCACGGGCATTGGGCTGCCTCCCGGTGGACTTTCTCTTTCCTAGGAAGAGAAAATATCCATCTCTTCTGCATCACTGTGCCCTGGGGTTTCTGTTCCTTGCAGAGGAAATGAATCCTACCCAAGGTGGAACCCACATCTGTTTTACACTTGCTGGCATTGCTGAGACTGCGTGGCCCTGTTCAGGGTCAGGTGGTGAAAAAGCAGGTGACCGTGAAGACACCATCAAATCTATAAAGGCGAGAATGGTGGCGGGTGGATAATAAATGTCCCTGCTCTTTGGTGAGTCAGCTGATGCCCCAGGCTGACCCCCCAGCCCACCCTGCTGCCCTCTCAGACTTTATCTGGACCACTGTGGGTCTCAGCGTTGGATGCAGTTACAATCACTCGGGGAGGTTTAAATTGTTCTAATGCTCAGGGAGCCCTCCAGAGACCTGGGGTTCATTGATCCAGGTGCGTAGACGGGGTTGAGAGTCAGCACAAATTTGCTGTGTCCTTCCTTGTTCCTTCCTCCTCATTCACGCCTGCCAGCACTGTGCCAAAAGAGGGAGAGCCGCTATACGTGTGGCACCATCTGTTCTGAAAGATGCTCACACGCATTTGCTTAACGTAAGTGGCAGGGTGAGAAATGAAAACATCTGTACACACACGTTCAGAGCACTATTCACAACCACCAGAAGGTGGAAACCACCCAAGTGTCCATGGATGCTTGGATGGATGGACGGATGGAGGGAGGGAGGAAGGGATGGATAAACAGAATGGGGTCCATCCACACAGTGGAATATCACACAGCCATGAAAAGGAGTGAGGCTCTGACCCGGGCTACAGCGTGCATGAACCTTGAACATGTTATGCTCAGTGACAGAAGCCAGATGCAGAAGGACACACAGTGTGATTCCATTGATAGGAAACGTCCAGAACAGGTAAATCCAGAGAGACAGAAAGTGGGTTAGTGTTTACCAGGGAGGGGGTGAGGACCGACTGTTAATGGGGACGGGCTTTCTATTTGGGGTGATGAAAATGTTCTGGAATTAAATAGAGGCGTTGGTTGCACAACTCTGTGAATGTACTGAAAGGCATCACATTGTACACTTTGGGTGAATTGAAAGCTATGTGAATAGTATCTCCAAAAGTTGTTAAAAATGCAAAGCGCTAGAACTTTTTTTTCTTCCCATCTGCAGACCATAACTAAAATTAAAATGATACAAAATAATAAAATACAAATAGTGAATTCTGGTGGTTTCACCTATCTCCTTTCTCAGTTTTGTTTGTATTTCAACTGGGACCTTCTGGAGGATGTTGGAATCCCAAGAGTCCCCACAAAGAAGGTCATTTCAGGCACCACGCAAGGGCAATATTTTTTTTTCCTAACACCTCAGCCCAATTCAAGCCTGACACCATCATGAGACATTTGCCCAGCTGGATTAGATCTCCTGGTTTTTACTTATTGCAACACTTCATACCCCAATAATAATTCCATCTGATCATTGGTTGACAAAATGTTTTCACATATATCGTTTAAGCCTCAAAACATTTCTGCGAAAGACGTCTCATTCCTAATGTTTCCAAGGAATAAACAATTTAAACCCTTGAACTTGGAAAATGTAATTATTTTCCAATTTAGTATTCTCATCATACAACTTGGCTCACAGCAAATAATATTCATTTAATCATAAAAAAAAAAGTTGGGATGACTCTTCACTTCTCTTTGTGACAAACACACCTCAGACTTTATTTAATAAAGGGTACCTAGAGTAAAACAAAGCAAAACAAAAGCCACCTTTTTTTTTTTTTTCAAACCACGGCGACAGCATTATAATTACTAATGCAAATACACACACACATACACACACACTCCTTTCCTTGCAAAGAATGTGCTCCTATTAGCTGGAAAACTTCTGATTATATATAATTATATAGTAATTAGGCTTGTAATGGCACTTTTATCATGCGTTGGATTAGATGGTTAGCATAATTATGGCAACCGTTTCGATCTGTATTAAAACCATGTAATTGTTTGGCGGGGCTGGGTGACACAGAACAGAGCTGATGCTCCCTGGAGAACATAGATGCTAAATAAATCCTCCCCCGTGTCCATTGAAAGTTCACTTCAAACATGGTTGTTTCAGAAAAAGCAACTCTTTAAAAAGCATTGAAATGTAGCTCAGAGGCGCCTTTCCTGGTAAAGCATAGAATGAGAAAGAACCAAATCGGCAGATGCAAAAGAGTTTTGCATGAGTATTTTTAATGTTTGGTTGGTTGGAAAAAGGCAAACTGTCAATATTTCAGAGGTTTGACTTGATTGAAGTCTATTTGAAGAAAGCCTGTATTATTCATGTATTTTATTCTTTAACAGAAAGGGAATGTTTCAGATACACTTTGTGTTTCCTTGTTAGGAAATACATTGAAAATCATGAGTGTGGTGGGTAGAATCCTGAGATGGGCCCAGTTGTGGGTTCAGTGGGTCCAAAATATATGTCTACCCAGAACCTGCAGATAGGAATTCATTTGGAAACAGGGTCTCTCTGCAGACGTGATGAAATGAAGGGTCTGAGATGAGGTCCTCCTGGAGGAGGGTGGCCCTACATCCAATGACAGGGTCCTTCTAAGACACAGAAGAGGAGAGACACAGACACAGAGGAGAAGCCCTGGGAAGACAGAGGCAGAGACGGGAGGGATGCGGCCACAAGCCCAGGGACGCCTGGAGCCCCCAGAAGCTGGAAGAGGCAGGAAGGACCCTCCCCTGGAGCCTCTGGAGGGAGCGCGGCCCTGGGACACCCTGACCTCAGATGTCTGGTCCCCAGGACTGACAGAGGATAAATTTCTGTTGTTTTAAGGCATCTGGTTCTGGTCATTTGTGAAGGCAGCCCTAGGACATCTCATACCGTGGCACCCCTGGCCTCTAATTATAACAATCAAAAACACCTGCAGACGTTGCCTCCCCAGGAGGCAGGGTCACCCCTGGTTGAGACGCCCGACTCTAAGCCTACAACAGTCCAGGTTTGAGTCCAACAGAAATGAGCTCCACCTTTTCTGCCAAGAAGCAGAAGCCTCACTGAGTCCCACTGGCCTGGACAGCATCCCCTGCCCTCACGCGAGCTGACCCGAGGAAGGAATGAGACTCTGCGTGACCCCAGGACTTGGTGTCCAGCCCACGGCCAACACCGGGGAGGGGTGGGTGCGCTCCAGCGTCTTCCAGACTGTCAGGTGTTTCGCGCTTCCTATATCCAACCCCAGGATGCTGCTCCAGAAGAAGGGCCCCATCCGCCGCAGGGATTCAGGTGGTGAAGCTTGGGGGTCTCCGTGAAGAAGCAGCCTTCTCCTCTTAGCCTGGCGCGTGCTTGGGAATCTCCCAGAAGGCACGTTCAACACAGCCGCACCCCCAGAGCTTTCCGTTCATCGCATCTGGGATGGACCCCAGATTCTGCAGGTCCAAAAAGTCCCCAGGTGATGCAGCGTTGCTGGTCCTGGCTGGCTTTGAGGACCACTGATTATCGGAAGAGGGAAGTTCTGTGTGGGATTCATCACTGAAAGGAATGTGCAGCCTTTCAGCGAGAAACCAAAGCTGAAGCCAGGACGTGGAAACAACCTAAGTGTCCATTGAGAGATGAATGGATAAAGAAGATGTGGCACATATATACAATGGAATGTTACTCAGCCATAAAAAGAAACGAAATTGAGTTATTTGTAGTGAGGTGGACAGACCTAGAGTCTGTCATAACAGAGTGAATAAGTCAGAAAGAGAAAAACAAATACCGCATGCTAACACATACATATGGAATCTAAAAAAAAAAATGGTTCTGAAGAACCTAGGGGCAGGGCAGGAATAAAGATGCAGATGTTGAGAATGGGCTTGAGGACACGGGGAGGGGGAAGGGTAAGCTGAGACGAAGTCCCAGCCCCCTGATTTCCAGGGAGAGAAGAGGGGCTGGAGGTTGAATCAATCATCAATGGCCAATGAGTTCATCAGCCGTGCTTAAGTAGTGAAGCCTCCCTAAAGACCCAGAAGGATGGAATCCAGAGAGCTTCCAAGTTGGGAAGCAAGATCACTTCCACGTGACATGATGCCAGTCCCCAAACGCCACAGGGACAGAAGCTCCTTTGTTTGGGACCTCTCCATCTGGCTGTGAATGTGTACCTTTTAATATCCTTTGTCACAAACCGGTACTCTAGAGAATAAACGGGTTTCCTGAATTCTGTGAACCACTCTAGCAAGTTAATAGAATCCCAGAAGGAGGTGGTGGGAAACTTCCATTTATAGGTGGTCGCTCAGAAACACAGGTGACACCCGGGATTTGGCACTGGCATCTGAAGTGGAGGAAGTCTTGCGGGACTTGAGCCCTTCACCTGTGGGGTCCGACCTTTTCTCCAGGTAGATGTGTCGGAATTGAGTTGTAGGACACCCAGCTGGTGTGCAAGCATTGATGTGGGGAACCCTCCCCCCACACACACACGTACACCTTGGAATTGGTACTAGAATCATTTTTATTGCACAGGAACTATTCCTGCACCATTGTATTGGGTTCAAACATGTTAGTGGCCAATGCATCAGTAACAGGTGACCAAAGTGTGGGCTATAAATGCGGCAGCCTCGTTTGTTTAATCTTCTTAGCTCCCATTCTCTGCCAGAGGAGTAGGACACCCCAAGTATCCGCTGCCCCTTGGCCTGCACCCCAGTGTGAAGACACGTGGGGAAGATAGTCACCCAACCAGAAACTTGGGATCCAGCCGAGTAGAACCCAAGTCAGTCCCGCTAAGATCAGTGTTTACGATTTCCAGTTCGTTTGTGTATCGTCCTCATGTCTCTTGAGTCGTGATTCACAACCCGGGGGTTATTTTGCCTCCCCAGGGACACTTGGCAATGTCTGGAGACATTTTGGCTGTGACAGCTATAGGGGAGGGGGAGCTCCTGGCACGTGGTGGGTGGAGACCAGAGAAGCTGCTCCACAGCCCACAGAGCGCAGGACGCCCCTCATCACAAAGTCACGCAGCCCCAAAACTCAGTGGCACTGAGGCTAGAAGACAGTGATTTCCCACACAGTAAAATGAGTGTCCTTTGTGGGGAAGTGAACCACGTGCAATTTCTGTGTGCGCACGTCTCATCTCTTGAGTAACTGCTGTGTTTTAGATCTTCTTGTCCAGAGATAAAATGTTTGTGCAATTTTCTCCATCGCTTGCCAGAGGACAGAGACAACATTTGAATCATGAAACGCCTTTCAAATGGACCGTACAAAAAAATACTTAAAATTTTAATTCTTAAGGATGTACAATTTAGACTTTTTTTTTTTTTTTTGGCTTGATTCGTTTGAAGCATTTTATTTCACTCCAATATCCAAACCATATTTTAGGAAGTGCATTTGGGTTTGCAAATGTGTTTTTGTAATACGGATAAGTGCCTCTGGAATAGAGCTCACGATGGTATTTCTCTAGCTAAAAAAACCAGAAGATCAGACCTCTTATTAGAATCAGAGGTATTTCAGAAGCGATTGAAGGAACACGGCAGTCCCAGAAATCTCGGGAAAATTGAGAGGATGAAAGCTAAACTCAGCATTAAAACTACAACGTGTTTCAATTCCATCTTAAATCAAGGAAGGAGTATTCATTCTACCTGCTGATTCTATGCTTAGGAAAACACACCTCACCCGTGTCTTCGTAAAAGTTTACTTAAATAGTACACACGTAACGATAGATTGTTTTATATTTTTTAAATCCTTTATTACAATAATCAACATAACTTATGTCTGAGTCTTCTTCCTTTTAAAAACTATGTTTAAACAAAACGTTAAATGAATATAGGCGGCGACATCTCTTTGTTCATAGAAGTTGGGGGTGCTTTTTTCATTTGGGTTTTTTTTTTTTTTTTTTTTTGGTCCGGGTGTTAAAAAAGGACCTCCAGGTCAATAAAAGACAGATGAGTGAGATTCCTGACCCCAGATTTTCCCGTCTGAGTCACTGAGATAAGCAATAACGTTTGGAAGAGTGAGGTCTGCTGACGTAAACCCTCTCAACCCCCAGGAACTGGACAGACTCTCCCAGTGATGTCTGGTTAGACAGACAAGATCAAAATTCCACGGGATGAACACAGTTTTTCCCCTCTAAGCCCAAACTGCTCAATTTAAAACAAACACACACGAGCAAAAGAATATGGATGTGTCCACAGATGCCTTAGGGGTGATCAGTTCAAACATTTAAAAATACCTAAAATTTCAGCATCAGCGTCTAAATATTTTCTTAAGAGTAATCATTACCTGGCTTCAACCTAATTTTAGGCTGTAATTTTTTTTTTAAATGGTATTTTAGGCTTTCTTTATTTATTTATTTATTTATTGATGTGGACCATTTTTAACGTCTTTATTGAATTTGTTACACCATTGCTGCTGCTTTATGTTTTGTTTTTTTGGCCCCAAGGCATGTGGGATCTTAGCTCCCTGACCAAGGATTGAACCTGCACCCTTTGCATTGGAAGGTGAAATCTTAACCACTGGGCTGCCAGGGAAGTCCCTAAGCTGTTCTTTTATACAAAGTAATTTCACCACTGAGGCAAGATTTGTTTGGAAGGAGTTGTTACATTGGAAAGAGAACTCTTTAGATTTTGAAGCTGCAATTTCCAGAGAAAAGCTGCATTTGGTGATGCTTTCTCAAAGATGCGTTCTAGTTTTTGCACTAGCCCGGTGACATTTTAGGGAATTAAGGAAATGAGCTTGAGAGAGCTTTAGAAGTATCAAGCTAATGTTTCTTCAACTTCTCCGAGAAAGCTTTGCAAATGCGAGTAATTCCCACATATGCAATGTTGGGATTATGCTACCCAAGTAGGTGCAAACAAAAATAGGTCTCAAAAAAAAAAGCTCCTTATGCTTATAGAGCCTTTGCAACTTAAAAAAATACAAACACAACAATTTGTTTGTTTGTTTTGGTCACTGTGATTTCCGCATTGGATTTCTTGCTGCACTGTTTTCTATACAAATATCATTTCAGCTTCCCCGAATGGAGTTTCTTTCAAACTGGAGAGTTTCACAAAGCATGTGAAACTTGCTTCCCCCAACGCTGTCATGATAAATTGCTTGAGTATTATTGTCATGGAACAGATACCAGGAAAGTAGCTAAGTTTGTAGAATTATTTTTTAAGATTAAATGGAGACTGGGCTTCCCTGGTGGTGCAAGTGGTTAAGAGTCCGCCTGCCAATGCAGGGGACACGGGTTCGAGCCCTGGTCCTGGAAGATCCCACATGCCGCAGAGCAACTAAGCCCGTGCGCCGCAACTACTGAGCCTGCGTGCCACAACTACTGAAGCCCGCGCGCCTAGAGCCCGTGCTCCACAACAAGAGAAGCCACTGCAATGAGAAGCCGCGCACCATAACAAAGACCCAACACAACCAAAAATAAAAACAAATTAATTAATTAATTTAAAAAAAAAGATTAAATGGAGACAAATCAATTTTAGGGGTGTTTTCTTTAAATGAAAATTGTAGCCAAATGAAAAAAGACAAATTTGGGCCTATCTATCTATCTATCTATCTATCTATCTATCTATCTAATTTGTCTATTATATAATAAATGTCTGATACATAATTTCTTTTTTTGAAATGATATATTTATAAGTTTATTAATTAAGACATTGATTGCAATAGTTAAAATTAGAGACAAAGTATACATAAATGGGTGATAAATTAATATATTTATGCTACATCAATACAATGGAATATTATTCTCTTTAAAAAGCAGGACAATCAAAAGGAATGAGGAGACTCTTTATGGACTAATACGGAATGATACTAAGTAAAAAGTGGTTGTTCAGCTATGCTGTCATTGATGTAAATAAGGTTCATAATCCTTCAACTGAAATTCTAAAATTTATAAGTTTCTGAAAACAGAACTTTTTTTCATAAATAATTGGGTTGCAAACCTTGAACTGAACTTGCAAGGGGATACTTTTATAACTTAGTCATATGTTTCAGTAAAAAGTATTAATGTCTGATACATAATTTCTATCTATCTGTCCACCTATCCATCTAGCATCTATCTATCTACCTATCTATCTACCTAAACCTATATATACACACCCACATACAAAAATTATCTCTATCATCTGTGTTGAATAGCAACTCTACATTGTGCTAAGACAGTGATTCCCAACCACAGACAATGCCCTCCTTCTCCAGAGGGGCAATGTCTGCAGACATTTTTGGTTGTCACCGCTGGGGACGAGGACATGGTCCTGGCATGGGGTGAGTGGAGACCAGGGAAGCTGCTCCAGGCCCCACAGTGCCCAGGACGGCTCCACTACAGCAGAGAATTATCCGGTCCAAATATCCACAGTGCCAGGGAAGAAAAACCCTGGGATGTAGATTAGGAGATATTCAGCGGGACCCGTTAAATGTGCACACCAGGGAAGGGTACCCACGGAGTGATGGACAGAACAACACAAACGCTGTAGAAGGATCTGATTAGTGTCTATCTCACCTGGCATCTCTGGTCCTCTGTACCCAGTGGCATGCCCTATACATGGAGTTGAACATAACTCCAGGTACCACCTATTCTAGAAGAGAAATAAAATAGAGAGTCCCTAAACAATTTTTAATGAATTTTCCAATAAATTATGTATTTTCTTTTACAGTGTCTTCTTTTGGGGGGGGGATGGTGGATGAGCCAGGGCTTTTTGGGGTTTGTTTTTAAATTGAAATATAGTTGATATACGTACACAATGTTATATGTCTCGGGTACAACATGGTGATTCACAATTTTTCCAGGTTAAACTCCATTATAGGTTATTACAAGATAATGGCTCTATTCCCTGTGCTGTACAATATACCCTTGTATCTTATTTATTTTATATGTAATACTTTGTGTCTTTTAATCCCCTCCCCCATCTTGTCCCTCCCCCCTTCCCTCTCCCCACTGGTAACTGCTAGTTTCTTCTCTGTATCTGTGAGTCTGCTTCTTTTTTTGCTATATTCACTAGTTTGCTTTGTTTTTTAGATTCCACATATAAATGAGATCCTACAGTATCTGTCTTTCTCCGCCTGACTTGTTCCGCTGAGCGTAATATCTTCCAGGTCCATCCACGTTGTTGCAAATGGCAAAAGTTTGTTGTTTTTTTATGGCGGCATAAAAATGTTAAAGAACCTCTCCGGAACCCCTCCAACCTCAGAGCATGCCTTGTTTACACACCAGGGTTTAGTAAAACACTCAGATGGCTTTTGACTGCAAACTGAAGCAGGAAGTGTTAGAGGTGGGGCTGGGGCTTGGTGGCCAAAGTGGTTTGAGAAGTCGAGAAGATGGTATCAAGAAAAGGGTATTAAAAAAAAAAAAAGGGGGGGGGTGTCAGATGAAGATTCTTGGTTCACTGCTCCGTGGCAGCCGATCCGGTGTGTGTCAGAGTGCAGCCACAGTACTTCAAACGAATGACATCACCTTTTCCCACTGTCCCCGCAAAACAAGCACCTTAAAGATGGCGCAGCCGATTGCATTCTCCAGAGGTGACCTGACATCTCCCATCCACAGGTTCTTATCTTGCCTCTCCCCCAAGGAGTGGAGCCTAAATTCCTTTCCCTTGCATCCGAGATAAACTTACTATGTCTCACGTGTCTTAGCTCCCTAGAGCTGCCAAAACAGTGCACCACTGATTGGGTGATGCATTGGGGCTTCACCCAATCGTCGTGCGATTGGGGCTTAAACATCAGACATGTATCTCTCCCAGTCCTGGAGGCTGGAATCTGAGATCCAGGTGTGGGCAGGGCTGGTCCTCCTGAGGCCTCTCTCCTGGGCGTGTAGACAGCCCTCTCCTCCCTGTGCCCTCACGTGGTCGTCCCTGTGTGTGTGTCTGTGTCCTGATCTCCACTTCTTATAAGGACACCAGTCCTGTGGGATCAGGACCCACCCTAATGACCTCATTGTACCTTAGTTCCCTCTTTAAAGACCCCATCTCCAAATACAGTCACTTTCGGAGGTCCTGGGGGTCAGGGCTTCAACATAGGGATTTTGAAGGCACGCACTTCAGTCCCTGTCTCCACAGAATGGGGGTGGAAGGGACACTTCGAAGACGAGGTTAGGAAAGCCCTTGTAGCTTCCTCCCATTTCTCCAGGAATGCTCCCCGGTGGAAACCAGCCCCAGGGCTGGGAGGAAACCCAAGCCCCATGGACGTGGTCCTGCGGACAGCCCCAGCAGAACCCAGCTTCAAGTCACCCCTCTTCAGCTCTCGATCTGATGACCTCTGCGTGCTCATTCCAAAATAGCACCCCATCCACCTAAATATGCGACTGACCTCATCCCATTTAATGAAAACCATGAAGTAAACCTGAAAATTGGGAAGAGAGAGGGCAGAAGTTGTACTATTTCATTCATATTCATTATGGAGGAGGGGACCAGAAATCCAGTTTGTCTCTGAGATAACTGCATTCAGCTCTTTCCGAGATTCCATTTCCCGGCAGCCTTTATTTTACTTTTGATAAGCTGGTGTCGCACCAGGTGTAGCCTTGAGAGAAACGGCTCCCTCTGGTCCCACAAAGCTCTGATGCGTAGGCTCTACCTGCAGACATCCCGCCTCACACGGCAGGAACTCACAAGAACCAACACCCAGCCTGCAACTGCAAAAGCCTGCAGCCATCTCACGCCCCCGACTCGGGAAATAATAACATGCCCCTCTTAGGAACACTGGCAACTAGTATGAAGGATACTGTTTCTGCCCTCCGTGTCTTGGTCTCACTGCTCCTTGCAAAATTCTGGAAAGATCTTTGAGAGCAAGAAAATCGGTAGCAATAGCTCCAAAAGGAGGTCAGAGTTTTGAGGCTGTCATTCTTTTTTTTTTAATTTAAATTTTAATTTTTTAATTGAAGTATAGTTGCTGAAGTTGCAGGTGTACAATATAGTGATTCACAATTTTTATAGGTTGTACTCCATTTACAGGTATTGTAAAATATTAGCTATGTTCCCTGAGCTGTATAATGTATCCTTGTAGCTTTTTTTTTTTTAAACATCTTCATTGGAGTATAATTGCTTTACAATGGTGTGTTAGTTTCTGCTGTATAACAAAGTGAATCAGCTATACATATACATATATCCCCATATCCCCTCCCTCTTGCGTCTCCCTCCCACCCTCCCTATCCCACCCCTCTAGGTGGACACAAAGCACCGAGCTGATCTCCCTGTGCTATGCGGCTGTTTCCCACTAGCTATCTATTTTCTTGTAGCTTATTTTATACCTAATAGTTTGTACCTCTTACTCCCCTCCCCCTATACTGCCCCTCCTCCCCTCCCCGCTGGTAACCACTAATGCATTCTCTATATCTGTGAGTCTGCTGCTTTTTTGTTATATTCACTAGTTTGTTATGTTTTTTAGATTCCACATATAAGTGATAACATACAGTATTTCTCTTTCTCTGTCTGACTTATTTCACTTAGTATGATCATCTCTAGGTCCATCCATGTTGTTACAAATAGCATTATTTTATTCTTTTTTATGGCTGAGTAATATTGCATTGTATATATGTACCACATCTTCTTTATCCATTCCTCTGTCTGATGGACATTTAGGTTGCTTCTCCTGGCTATTGTAGATAGTGTACAATAGTGTAATAGCCATGTCCTGGCTACTGTAGATAGTGTAATAGCCATGTCCTGGCTACTGTAGATAGTGCTGCTGTGAACATTGGGGTGCATGTATCTTTTCCAATTAGTTTTCGTCTTTTCTGGATATATGCCCAGGAGTGGGATTGCTGGATCACATGGTAGCTCTATTTTCAGTTTTTTAAGGAACCTCCATACTGTTCTCCATAGTAGCTGCACCAATTTACAACCCCACCAACAGTGCACGAGGGTTCCCGTTTCTCCACATCCTCACCAATTGAAGCCATCATTCTGTGGCAAGTGCACAGTTTATCTTGGGTGGGCTCGACTGTGGAACATTCCTGCACCATCAGTCTGGGATGTGACACATTGACAGATCCCCCGCCGGTACAACCTTGTCATTTGGCAAAGAGGAAGGCAACCTGCCAACTGGCTAAAGGTAGACAGATATATCCATATTTTTCGAGTTTTTCTGCAAAAGGTTTATCCCATGCCCTTGGGGCGACAAATGGGAGTGTCTACAGAAACAGACCCTCCACAGTACGATCTCCAGTTCATCAAATTCTCACGGGGATCTAAAATAAGACAAGCTGATGTGTTGGTTTTCTGGGGTTGCTGTAACAAATTACCCCAAACTGGGGGGACTTAGGACAATAGAAATGTATCCTCTCACAGTTCCCAGAAGTCTGAGTTGACGGTGTGGGCAGAGCTGGTTCCTTCTGGAGTCTCTGAGGGAGAAACTGTCCCATCCCCTCTTCCAGCTTCTGGTGGTCCTGGGCTTGTAGATGCATTACCCCAGTCTCTACCTCCTTCTAAGCAATGCTTTCTCCTCTTTGTGTTTCCTTTTCATGTAGGGACATGTGTCCATGCATCACTGGATTTAAGGCTCACCTGGTTCATCCAGACTGATCTCATTTCAAGATCCTTAGTCACATCCACAAAGACGCTTCTTCCAAATAACGTCCCATTAATGGATTGTAAGAGGACATATCTTTTTTGGGGGGAGGGGGAAGGGGGCCACCATTGAACCCAGTACCTGGTCCATGAAAGACAACCTCTAAGCTTCTTGGCCATTGGCTTTTTAAAAATATGGTGGAATCTCAACATTTTGGCCAAAGATTGTGGAATCCCCTACCAGGAATTCACATTTATCCAGATACCTTCAGATTCCTTAATGATCACACGGTAGAAATATTAGACTAATTGACATTTTCAAATCCTAAAATTTAGACCCACAGACTCCAGCCTAAATGGCTTCCCGGTCTGTATTAAAATGCCCCACAGAAGGCTGGGCCCATTGAGGGATCAATTTTTCCCAAAACTATACAGTTTCATCCACTGAACACTCTGTTGTGAATCTTTTGGAAATTTTTTTTTTTTATTGAACTATAGTTGATTTACAATGCTGTGTTAATTTCTGCTATACAGCAAAGTGACTCAGTTATACATATATATACATTCTTTTTTATATTCTTTTCCATTATGGTTTATCCCAGGATATTGAATATAGTTTCTTCTGGAAATTTGAAACTCTTTGTACTGTCTCTAGACAAGCCCACACCTACTCCCCCTCTTTTAAAAGCTAAAGCACTATGTCTGATATTCAGTGAACTCCAGATCTGTGTGTGTCCACACAGCAGATTAAATTTGTTTCTAAATTGTTCTTAGTTCTGTGTCCCTCAAAGATTTCACACCACAGAACATTCCTATCCCATGAAGGTCTTTTCGTATTTAACCTCAAGCTTATCTGTCACACTTGTATCATCTTTCTTTTTGCCCGAGAGGGCAGCCGCGAATTCAGCAAAATTCAAAACAAGTGATACCAAACCCTCGTTTTCTTATAAAGTTCCACTGTTCATTATACAAACACACGGTTGTGTTGTTGTTCTTGGTGGTGGTAACCCCACATATACCCCATGTATGCGCGGTGGATACTACCTGTTGTGCCTTTTATCCTGTGGACAGGTGTTTGATGTTAAGCCCAGGCATGAGGTGATGGTGGCATCCTTGCTTTCTGGAGATGGGTGGAATCTCTCTGCTCTTTCAAGGTTATGGGATGGGATGTTTTAGGGCTCCTTTTGGATTTGTCCAGTATCGCCTGTTTCTATTCAAGTCCATCCACATTTTCTAAGGCTGTTCTGAACGGCACTTCTTTTTTTCCCCTTTACTTATGTACTTTTAAATTGAAGTATTGTTGATTTACAATGTTTTAGTTTCAGATGGACAGCAAAGCAGTTCAATTATATATATATATATATGTGTGTGTGTGTATATATATATATTCTTTTTCAGATTCTTTTCCATTATAGATTATTACAAGATATTGAGTCCAGAGCCCTGTGTTGTACAGTAGGTCCTTGTTGCTTATCTATTTTATATATCTGCTAATCCCAAACTCCTAATTTATCCGTCCCACCCCCTTTTCCCTAATTCGAAAAGATACATGCAGCCAAGTAAATAAAAATAAATTAATTAATTTAAAAAATAAAGATCTTAGGGAAAAACCTGAACAAACTTTTTGGCCAACCCAATATAAATTATATATACACTATGTAAAACATATACATTATGCAGATTATACAAATGTATTTATTATGACTATCGTAGTTTAATATCCATATTCTCATCTAATGCTCCAGGGCTTTATTGTTGCACATGCCTTTTGACACGTGAAGAATTTATTTCCGCGTCACAAGTAGACAAAGAGGCCTGCTTTATTTACATGTAAGTCACCCTGCGGTTTTCTGAATAACGTTCACTGGGTGACCCACGTTCTTTGCCCTGTTAAAATGGAATGTGCATTCTGGAGTCCTGTGAAATGCATTTCTCAATCTCTTTCTTTCCTCTGCAATAGGAAACCACTTTTTAAAATCCTGGCTTTATCATGAGAAAAGCTAGTTTGCCACCTCATTCCCAGTCTTAGTTTTCAGGATTTTAGAGCCCCGTCTCTAAAATCACATGCGTCCTTCCAGATGAAGTTCACTTTGCCCAGTTCCCACCACGCCTCGGAGGGGACAATGCTGGGATACTTTGTGATGCTGGCCTGAATCCTCCATTAAGAAAGAATTCCAGCCACCCATGCCTTCCTCCAAGATCAGGGCGTGTGTTTCTACTTATAGACGCATCCTCCTTACGTCCTTCGCGAGTTTTCAACTTTCCTCTTCCTACCGATAAGTACTGATGACCAGCTACAGCAATCTGTCTCTCCGATAAGAATTAATAAATGTTTTCTTACGTCCCTCCTGGAAGTTAAGATAAACTACAGAACCACAGTTTCTAGGCGAGCCCCAAGATAACTCTCAATCTGTATCTCCTGTGAAATCTCCTGTGTGTTCTGAGGTCTCTGTCCTTATGAAAAAAAAATTGCAACACAACATTTGAAGAATCTTGGTAAAGATTCTCCTAATCCAGACACAACCTTTTGGGACATTTTTCTTCCCTTTATGGGGCGGGGGAGGCATCATCTTGTTATATAATGAAGATCAGAGTGTGTTACAAAATTTGGATGACTGCCTATGATACTTAAAATTTGGTCATAATGCTCCCATTCTGAAGAGTTTGAAAATCCCCTTACATAAACAGACCAGTATACATTCCCATATTTCTGGGTGTTGAAAGTATGTCTATTTATTTCTCTATAATAAAAACTGCCTTGAATCATTGGTGTCATTGTCAGATCGTGTCACTAAAACAGAATATCACTGACTGGCGGCTTAAACAGCAGAAATTTATGGTCTCCAGTCCTGGAGGCTGGAATGTGAGATCCAGGTGTGGGCAGGGCTGGTGCCTCCTGAGGCCTCTCTCCTGGGCGTGTAGACTGTCTCCTCCTGTGTCCTCACAGGGTCGTACCTGTGTGTGTGTGTGTGTCTGTGTCCTGATCTCTTCTTATAAGGACACCAGTCCTATGGGATCAAGACCCGCCCTTGTGACCTCATTGTACCCTCATCCCCTCTTTAAAGACCCCATCTCCAAATCCAGCCACATTGTCTGAGGTCCTGGGGGTTGGGACTTCTACATTTGAACTTGTGTGAGATTGCGGAGCACATTTCATCCCATAATCATGGGTAACTCTGATCATGAGGCTTTTGATATTCTCCAAATTTAATTCTGAAAAGTACATTTCTAGACATAGAATGACTGCACCAAAACATAGGATCATTTCGTAACATTACAACCAAAAGTGTATAAGAATTCCCTCATTAGCATGGAACATTTCACCTATACGATGTCAGGTGGATTTAAAAAAAAAAAAAAGAAAGAAAGAAAAAAGCTGTCACATTTGTTCTCAGTCCAGTCTCTTTGATTATTAGTTATTTTAAAGATTTTTTGTTTCCTCCCTGTGTGAATGACCCGTAGCTATGCCCTTTTTTGGGTTGTCTGTTAATGCCCATTGAACATATATCAGTTTCGCTCATGTACTTTTCTTAGGCACGTTGCATTCTTGTTGTAAATGTGTTTGTATTTTGTTTATAATTCCATAATGTTCTTACATTTTTAGGTTGTCAGATCTGTTTATCTGTTTACCCCTGTGATTCCGTCTCTATCAAGTTGAGGAGGTCCTCCTGTGACCATCCCGGTATTGGAAAACTGGCTCCACTATCATCTTCTAATCTTGTTGTTTTATTTTATTTGGCCATGCCACATGGCTTGGGGGATCTTAGCTCCCCGACCAGGGATTGAACCTGTGCCCTCTGCAGTGGAAGCACAAACTCCTAACCACTGGACCACCAGGGAAGTCCCTAGTCTTGTTGTTTTAAGTTTGTTTTCCCGCTTCTTTATTTTAAAATTTTTTATTTTATTTAATTAAAAACTTTTAAATGTTTATACAACTTTTAAAGGTTACTTTCCATTTGCAGTTATTGTAAAATATTAGCTATATTCCCTGTGTTGTACAACACAGCCTTGAGCCTGTCTTATACTTTTCTCCCGTCTTTAAATCTAGCCCTTCTGAAATGGATTTTAGTTTTCTTTCGTGGTAATGTCTTTGTGGTACTTTTTTTAAAAATTTATTTATTTATTTATTTTTGGCTGTGTTGGGTCTTCGTTTCTGTGCGAGGGCTTTCTCCAGTTGCGGCGAGTGGGTGCCACTCTTCATCGCGGTGCACGGGCCTCTCACTATCGCGGCCTCTCTTGTTGCGGAGCACAGGCTCCAGACGCGCAGGCTCAGTAGTTGTGGCTCACGGGCCCAGCTGCTCCTCGGCATGTGGGATCTTCCGGGACCAGGGCTCGAACCCGTGCCCCCTGCATTGGCAGGCAGATTCTCAACCACTGCGCCACCAGGGAAGCCCTTTGTGGTACTTTTTAATAGCATACAAGGTGAGAATCTAAAGAAGCTTTTAATCCCAAGTAGATAACAGTTGGTACTAGAATATTATTTATAATGTCTAGAGACAGATACGACTTGATTTGATATAATTTTTCTCATGTTGCTTTGTGGTACTTAGAATTCGTGGAAAGCTCCGGACACTAGCACATGAGCTAAAAGGACACTGATTACCGCCTGACCCAAGTGACAGGTCTGGTTTGTGGATTCTAGGATGCAGGTCACCGTGGCTCACGGGGTCCACCCCACTCATTCATTTTCACAACTTGAGATTTTAGGTAGGGAAAGGAAACCACGTTAACATATGATGGAACAGAATGATGTATGCCCTTGGTGAAATCTCTCTTAAGTCATCATATTTACTTCCTAATCATCCTTACTTTCTAACCATCACTATGATTCCTTGGGTAAAATATGACTTTTAAAGTTCAAGTTCAGAAATCCAGTTAAGCAGTAGCCACAGGGGCACAGAATGTTAACTTCTCTTTCGGATGAAGGACGCTTCCTTCCACCATATGTACTCACGTTTCGGGAAGAATGACCCACCTGTGTTCCTCCAGCATCACAGCTTAGATTTTCCATGAATCTCTTCAGCATCTGACAAGTAAAAACTTTCCTGCATATCTTCGGTGATGAGTAAATGCACCATCTTCTAATTACAGGCTGGTCTATCCCAGGCAATGTGTCTATTCTCAACATGTTCCTCTACAGTTCCCTTTGAAATCTCTCAAGAAAAGCCTCCGAGTAAATAGACACGTATAAAAACATTATTCATAGACGTTGGAGCTCCATACATGAATAAGAGCAGTGTGACAGTCAAATGTCCTTGTACTTTTTCAGATTTTTAAACTTCGGTTTGTAGAGAGGGTGGCTTAGGGTTTTGTTTTATTTTAGTGATGGTGGATTGCTTGATTTTACCCAAATGTGCACATATTTAACTATCCAAGATTCTACCTTGGATGAGTTCAATGCTCTCAGCCCATTTGGGGTCCATGACCTCCCTAACCAGGGCAGTGTGTGTGACATCTCCATGGTGGAAACTTCATTTCCATCAGCAGGAAGGCCATTGCTAGAACAAAAGTTATCCACGTATGTTGGGTCAAACGCTTATTCAACAGGTGAAGTTGAAGCTGTCTGAAAAGGGGGTCCACTTTGCATAAAATAGAGAGCCAGGCACCAAAATACAGCCCTTGGGGTGCATGGAGACGCTTTGTGAGTGGTGGGGATTCAGCTGGGCTCCCACCGGGGCAGGCCTCTGATGACTGTGGGTGTACTGATCATAATGATGAAATAGGTACCATCATCTGTGACCCGTCATGACAGCAGAGGTCCATCCGTGGAGGCAGAAGTGCCCAGGATTCTAATAGAACGTAGCCAACTAACTAGGTTATCACGAATTCCTAGCGCGTTAAACCAACGCAAACCCACCACAGGGCCGTCCGGACAAGGGAAAACGAAGAAGCAGAGGATTGCAAACCTACTAAAAGTGAGCGCTTATAAATATTTGAATCACTCCTTGCCAGGAAGACATTCACTGGTGACGAATGAAAGCACAAAACCCCCCTACGTGGCTATGCAACAGATCACCTGAGAAATAGGAACAAAATCACTGAGCATGAGAAATGACCTAGGCTATTCCTACTACACCACGGCTTCGTCTGAATGACAGTAAAGTCTGACCACGGAAATCGGAAACCGTACTCCTGTAACTGAACACTTCTCTGAATCAGAATGTATAATAAAATATATTAGAATGTATATTCCAGAATATATTAGAATGTAGTCATATCACATAAATAATACCTAATATTATACATAAATTGTAGCGTCTGAAGGCAGCTGAAAACTTCTTTTGGAATATATATATATTAGAACATATAATAAAACATTAGACTATATATCTGAGAATAGATTAGAATATATGGGGTATAAATAGTATCTAATATTATATACATAAAAAAATGTAAAGTCTGTGAGGGCAGCTGAAAACCTCTTTTGGAATATATATATTAGAACATATAATAAGACATATTAGAATATATATTCAGAATAGGTTAGAATATATGTGATATAAATAATATCTAATATGTATATATAAATATAAAGCCTGTGAGGGCAGCTGAACACTTCTTTTGGAATATATATATTAGAACATAATCAAATAGCTTAGAATATATACTGTAAAACATGTATCAGAATAGATTAGAATATAATACGTGATATTTAATATCTATTATACACATATAAATTGTAAAGTCTGTGAAGGCTGGTAAACACATTTTAGAATATATATCAGAACATATTGGAATGTAATATATATAATAATATATAGAAATTGTAAACTTTGTGAAGGCAACTGTACACTTTTTATTTTAACTCAGTATACACACGCACACATATATACGTATCTACTCATATACATACATATTTACAAATATATGCAATTCCAAAAGAAGTGTCCAGCTGCCCTCATGGACCACCCTTTTTCTCTCTCCCTTATTCAACACCGCCTACACCTGTTTCGGCGTTGACTTTAGAGCTCATTCTGCGTACGGGGAGCATTTAGTCCGCTGGGTTGCAGAGTTCGGTATTTCCCTGCCCCATCACCACCGACTGCTCATCACAAAGGCGGTACAAATGACCCAGTAATGCCTCGCTTGCAGGGCTTTTTTTCTTTTTTGCCTTTCAAGAAATATGCTGTGGTTTCCAAAGAATTTTTATGAGCCTTCCAGGTGAAAGCGGCTTTGTTCATCAAGGTGTTGTGAAACCCGCCGGGATATTTATGGGAACAGGTGGGCATGCGGTCAAGCCCCGGGCGGGCGAGGAAGGGTCAGATCCACTCCGCCACCCAGAGTTTAACTCTGCCAGCGTCTCTGTTACTTTTTCCTCCCCGGCTGCCATTAGAAGGGCAAGGCGTGCCTTTCCCTGGGTGTGAAACCCGAGCCTTGACCGTCGACCTTAATTAGCCAGCCCGACCGCAGTCACAAGGTCGCATCCGCGGGGAGCGGGCGCGCGCTCCGCGTGGAGACGCGCCCTTGCCCGGCGTGGACCGGCCCGGTCGCCCCTCCGCGGGGCACGGCCTGGTGGCCTGAGCGCAGGGGACCAGCCCTTGTCTAAGCAGCCGCTGGGGCGCACGCGGCCCGCTCCTGGAGCGCATTTTTCGCATTCCAGCTCAAGCAAGATGTGGCAACCAGCAGAGAGCAAGCGTCTCGCCCGGGGAAAAAGCCACCCACAATGTGCAGAGGAGGGCTGGGGCGCGGCTGGCAGCCGGGGGCCAGAACAGCACACCCAGAGCCGGTTCTGATTTCCTGTCACCCCCTCCCAGTTGGCCAAGCGAGGCAGGCCTGGCCTGGTCCCCCGTAAAACGCCTCCTTTCTGAAGTTCTGGCCTCTGCGACAGACCGTCCCCACGCCGACCCGAGGACTCAGGGGCAGGACCCTCCCTTTCAAGGGCGGAATCGCTGGAATCCCGCCAAACAGTAGGGCAGGCACGGTGCCCTCTCGCTGCTCAGACTGTGGTCCGCGGACCTGCGGCCCGGATAGCCCTGGGGGCTGCTCAGAAAGACCGATTCCAGGCGTTCCTTGCCCGGCCCGCTGTGGTCCAAGGAGCACTTTAACCAGATCCCCGGAAAAACAGTGGTCGGATCCGTGTAGGTACATTTGCATTTCAGATGCAGCCCCGACATTTTGGGGGTATAGCTATAACCAAAGATGGCCTGGGACACACTTCCCATTAGGAAAAACCAAACGCTATCGCTGTGTGTCTGTGACCGTCCTGCGTTTCCTTTCCGAAATCGTCCCTGGTGTGTTTACACCAGCGGCCCGGCAAGTTGCATGCGCTGCACTTTGGTAGTTCTCTGATTGTTACCTGCCTCTTAATATTTTTAAAAATAGTTCTTTTGAAATAATTAAAAGATTTATCGGAGGCTGTCAAGAAACGCTCCGGGAGCGCAACTGCGCGCCTGCCCCGCGGTGCGTATCTTACATGACTGCAGTCCAGCAAGCCAGGGCTGGGAGCGGCCTTGGTCCCGGGGGTTATTCGCCAGACGTGGCGACCGCCCGCCGGGACTCGCGGGCACCGCGCGGTCGGCGGAGCGCGCCCCATCCGCTTCCAACTCCAGCTTTATGTTTTAACTTTACTTTTCTTTGAACCACGCCCTCCCGCTCCCCAGCCGGTCCCGCCTCCCCCCAGCCTTCCGGGCTGGGGCGCAGCGGGCGCGGGGACAGGCCCGCGCGTCTCCAGGGGGAGCTCGGCCGAGACTCCATCCCCGGGGCGCCCCGGGGCGCGGAGGCCGCGCGGACACCTCGCCGCCCGCGCCCGCGCCCGCCCCAGAATGGCGGGCGAGGCCCCTGGCGCCCGGGCCCTGAGGTCCCGGCGCGGGGGCGCGGACGGGGCGGGGCGCGGCGGCGCGGGCCACGCCCCCAGCCGGGCGGGCGGAGGGAGCGCGCGGCCCCGCCCAGGCCGCTTCCGCCCGGCCCCCCAGCAGCGCGCACGCAGCGCCCGCGCGGCGGCGGCGGGCGCGGGACGAGAGGGATGAACAGGCTGCCGGGCGCCCGCGGCCAGGACCCCGCCTCGCGCCCGCCCGCCCGGGCCGCGCCCCCCGCCCAGGCCGCGCCGCGCCCGCCCTCAGAGGCCGCTGGCTACTCCCACCGGCTGCCGCCGCCGCTCCTGCCCTGAGCGCCGCCCCGCGCCCCGCCATTGTCCCCGCCGCGCCGCCAGCTGCGCCCGGCCGCCGACCGGGAGGCGGGGGCCGCGCATGGGTGGGCGCCGCTGATGCCGCCACCGCCGCCGCGCCGCCCTCCGAGGCTGCGTCCCGGGAAGCTCGGCCCCCCGCGCCCCCCGGACCTGAGCGCGCCCCCATGGAGGCGCCCGGGCTGGCCAAGGCGGCCGCGGCGGACGCCGACTCCCGAGAGAGCTCGGGGGAGACCCCCGACGGCGCGCCCGCGCTCTTCCCCGGCCCCGGGGCGCCCTCGCCGGAGCCGCCCGCCTACCGCTCGCAGGACTTCGACACGCTGGCCACCGTGGGTGAGTGCGACGCGCGGGGACCCGGCCCGCTGGGGCGCTCGGCGCCGCCCGGGAAGCCGGCGTCAGACAAAAGGCTTGTGTGCGGTCGCCCGGCCGCCGCCCGGGGAGGGCCCTGCCTGGTCCCGCCTGCTCGGGGTCTCCGCGCGGGGCTCCCCCTGCGCCCTGGGTCCCCCGAACGCCCCGAGACTTGGAGGGCTTCCTTCCGGCCCCCGAGAGCCTCCCCGCCTGCGGGCGCTCTGCCCCGCACCTCCAAAGTCTCCTGATTTAGACCCTCCCCCCCGCCCCCCATCAACCTCCCGGGTGTCTGGGCCCCCCCGACGTCACAGAACTTGCTGGGGTCACGTCACATTGAGGACGTCGCGCGCCCTCCCAGGCAGGGGCCCCCGGGGACGGAGGCGGCGGCGGCCGCGGAGACCCCTGCAGACCTCACGTTGGCCAGGCTCCCCCTCTGCCCCGCGTCAGGACGCTCCCGCCTGGACTTGAGAGCGTATCTGGAACTGGGGGGCCCGGTGTCCCGTGGCGTTTTAGGGGCGCGGGGCGGCATTGGGGGTGAGTTAACGCATTTCCTTACCCTGCCGTATTTTCCGTCTGTGTATCCGGAACTGGGCATTTCTTTTATCCGGCACTGATTTCCTTTTTGTCGTCCTCCTTTGAGCCTGACCACTCCTAGGCAGCTGGAAGCGTGAAGTCTCCAGTTCCCTGAGTGCTTGGATCCCAAAACGTGTTGGTGTATGGAGCCCGCCCTGAGTGGGTCAGAATATCCCAACTCCACAAGGGCGCTGCCTTCAAGCTGTGGGCTCAAGCCAGCTTGTGGCTTCTTAGCAACTCTCTGTTGCTAAGGGAGTTGTCCCAACCTGTCAGGAAAGAATCAGTGGGGAAGGGGGCACATACCGTAAATGATCCTGGAGCAGGGGTACCCAGGTACTTTTTCGGGCCCTTACCCACCCTCTCTTGGAAGGGAGGAAGCATTGGCCTCAAGGGCATGGCTTGGGGCTTCATATGACCAAGGGGCACAGCCAGAGTGGCATTAAAACTACTCAGAGTGGCCTTGAAGCCTTCCCTTTTCCGTCAGTAGCCTTTTGCCCGTGTGTAGTTGGCTGTGAGGAAGGGGTGCCCGGGAAGCCTGGTTTGGGACTAGGAAACCCGACTTGGGACGGAGGGGACAGAAGGCACCCTCCCTCTCTCCTGCTTCTCTCCTCCTCTCTCTCTAAGCCTTCTCGCCCATCTCCTCCTTCGTTTTCTCTCTCTCTCTCTCTCTGTCCATCTCTCTCTCCCTTTCCTGTTTTTTTCTCTCTCTTTGTCTCTCTGTCTCATCTTCTCCATCTTCTATCTCCCTTTCTTTTTCTCTGTCTCTCCCTCCCTCCCTCCCTCTGGGGCGCTCTGCAGGGCTGCTTTAAAAGCTCGCTGTGTTTTGCAAGGTAGGAGATGAGGATAGAAACCTAAACCAGTGCAGTCACACCGGTAGGTGGAAACACAATTCAACAATGGAAAGTTGGTGGAGGACCCGCCGGCCCTTGGCACACAGCGCTGGCAACTGGATCTGTTTTGGGCACTTAAGCAAGTCTATTGTGAAAGGTGCCAGGGCATCAGGCAGGGCATGGGCTGGTGGGTGGGCTGCGGACGTGATGTAGCCTGGTGTCTGCAGCTGCCTGGGGGCCCTTTGGGTGCTGCCTAGTGGGCATAGGGTTCCCAGTGAGCCATCTTGTCCTTAAAAATAGAATGTCACTGCCTCTGGGGACCGAGCAGGGCCGGGTGGGGGGGAAATGAGCTCCCCAGTTGTCTTTCCCTTTCTTAATGAAGAAGATACTTACTCTTCAAGGATAACTTCCTGTGGGTTCCAAGGGTGTGAAGGGAGAGCCAGGTCACACACGTTCAGGATGTTGGACCAGCAGGGGCCTGGGGCCCAGGGTGTGTGTGTGTGCGTGTGTGTGTGTGTGTTTGTGTGGCTTTGCAGCTTTGGTGGCTTTTTAAAATCACCTTTTGCCAGAACTTTCTTTAATATTCCAGATTTATCTGTGTATGGTTAATTTAAGAAACTAAGAATAAGCTTTTTAAAAATCCCAAACCCATCAGAGGTGTTACAGTTTCCAGTAACTTTAGACCATAAGGTGTCATGGACAAAAGTGAGGGGCTATGTTGGGCTCTTTACCCACAGTTAGAACACAGTTGGGACCAGCATGGTGCCTCTTCATCCTAAGCTTCGGGCCCAGGAAACTTAAGTTCCCTTTTGACTGCTCCTGGACCCATTCCTAACTGTCCCCCATCGCAAACAGGCACCCCCAGTGGCTCTGAATCGTCTGAGGCCATCTGCATGCATTTCTCTAGCTGAGCAAGGCTGTTTTCCACAACTTGAAACGAACCCACACAAAAAAACACAAAACAAAACAACCACCCCGACAAACCTCTCAGCCTTTCTTAACATACCACAATCCCCACCCCCTTGGAGCCTTCCAGAATGAGTCAGGGTGGAAGGACCAGGCTGGCTGGGCTTCTCCTCCACCCTGAAGTTCTGAAGCTCTGGCCTCACACAGTTGTGCATTTTCACCTGGTCTGATCTCCACTCCGGTGTGTGAGCTCTTCTTTTTCTCACCAACAGCCATTTTTTTCATCCTGTTCTTTTGCCTGTGAGCTGGGCCCCGGGGGAGGCGCCCGTGGGACTGAATTGCTGACTCACAATCCCCCAAGGACGGTTGCAGCGCAGGTGGAACGCAGCAGGTGGGCACAGATGTGCTTCTGCATGATTTAGCAAAACCGGCAGTGGCTGTTCAGATGGCAGGACCCCCAGGAGGGTTGGCACCAGGATACCAGGACCCAGCTGGAAGCAGACGGCCCAGTTCACGGGGCGGCCATGACACCTTTGAGGTAGAATAAGGAGGAGAGTCAGTGATGAGTAAGGTCTCAGATGCCTTTATTCTGTGCTCCTGGATAAACTGTCAACGGGAAGTTGTCCGTGTTTTAGGTTGATTAGCTCTCCGCAAATTCAGACAGCTTGGAAGAAAGCTCAGCTTGTGTTGGTGAAAAATCTCATGGGCATTTTTTATTTTTTTATTTATTTTTTTAATTTTTTTTTTAAAGATTTTTTTTTTTGATGTAGACCATTTTTAAATTTATTTATTGATTGATTTATGGCTGTGTTGGGTCTTCGTTTCTGCGCGAGGGCTTTCTCTAGTTGCGGCGAGCGGGGGCCACTCTTCGTCGCGGTGCGCGGGCCTCTCACTATCGCGGCCTCTCTTGTTGCGGAGCACAGGCTCCAGACGCGCAGGCTCAGTAGTTGTGGCACACGGGCTTAGTTGCTCCGCGGCATGTGGGATCTTCCCAGACCAGGGCTCGAACCCGTGTCCCCTGCATCGGCAGGCAGACTCTCAACCACTGCGCCACCAGGGAAGCCCCTCATGGGCATTTTTTAAAGAGCGTGGAAGGGACCTTGGGCCCTGTCTTGGCCAAACTGATTTCATAGATTGAAAAACAGGCTCAGTCACAGAAAGAATGGTGTGCAGTGCCCTGGTCCACATTCCTGGTCCCGGTAACCAAGCTTGATTTCTTGCTATGAGCACGAACAATGGTGCTATTAAAGATAAACGTTTTGAAATAATGATAGGCGCACGGGGGATTCCAAAACCTGCACCTAGGCCCATGCACCCTTCATGAAGTTTTCCCCCGTGACGTCTTCTGTAGGTGTCACACAATATCAAAACCAGGACGCGCGCCGGCGTGGGGTCCATCCTGCTAAGAGATCACAGACCTTAATCGGCGCTCCCACTTTTCATGGGAACTCTTTTGAGTTTGTGAGGAGGGGGCATGCCTGTAGTTTTGTGCGGTTTTATCCTGTACATCCATCTGGGCAACCACCAGCACCGAGATCAAGGCACAAAGCTCATTCCCTGACCACAGAAACGCGCTCACGCCTGACTCTTTGTATTTTTTTACTATCACATCACGCTGTCAGAAAGTTGTTTTTTCTTAAGACAGAGGAGACCTTCCGTAGTGAGTAATTAAACCTGCACTGTTGTCTCTTATGTTCATTTTCCTCCCTGCTGATAAGATTCTCTCATGCACTCTTGGTTCCCCAGAACTGGCCCTAATTTTTCTTCCTCCCACCTGGACTCCCAAACCATCACAGGAGCAACACGCCTCTGAACTGGGGAGATTTCCCACTGCATGTGAATGACTTCTCCCGGGGCGATGTTGACAGAAGCCATTAGGAGGGAACGTTGCTTATTGTGTAGCGATACCCAGAAAATTGTGTTCACCTTTTAATCTGATTCACCTTGAGTGGGTGTGAATGGTGGTGTCAACTTAAGAGCGTCACAGGAACTTGGAAAGTTAGGTAAAATACGAGAAAAGAATATTTCTTTTTATAAAATTACGGAAAATACTAGAAAAGAATATTTCGTCTTACAGAAGTCCTGCATGCTGTTCCTCCTCATTTAAAAAAAACCTTTTACTTGTTTTTTGGCCACTTCTGGTGGCATGTGGGATCTTAGTTCCCTGACCAGGGATCGAACCCGAGCCGCCTGCATTGGAAGCGCGGAGTCTTAACCACTGGACCGCCAGGGAAGTCCCTGTTCCTTCTCGTTTTTTAAAAATTGCAGCGAAGTTCACATAACACAAAAGGAACCATTTCAAAGGGAACCATGCCGTGGTGCTTTACACAGTCACAAAGTTGCACGACCCTCATCTCTGTGAGGTTCCAGAACATTTTCGTCTGCTGCCCCCTCAGGGTGACCCCAAATCTGTGAGCAGTCACCCCCTGTTTCCTGCTCCTCCGGCTGCTGGGAACCCACATCTGCTCTCTGTCT
This sequence comes from Balaenoptera physalus, assembly GCF_965194825.1. Taxonomy (NCBI): domain Eukaryota; kingdom Metazoa; phylum Chordata; class Mammalia; order Artiodactyla; family Balaenopteridae; genus Balaenoptera; species Balaenoptera physalus. The sequence goes on along the minus strand of NC_138904.1, from coordinate 2,253,274 downwards.
CCATGGGTCTGCCTGTTCCATGTCCTCTTCATCTTACGCACTCTGCTTTCTTACTTTCCATCTCCAAGGGGACGGCGGGGGTGGAAGGAGGGGTGGGACTTTGGGAAGAGAAGCTTAGGAGATGCAGAGCCAGTCAGTAGTTCCCTGCGCAGGAGGAGAAAAGGAAAATGGGCCAGAGGATAGAAAGTATAGGATGGTAAGGATCAGGTGAGGACCAGCCGGGAGGAGAAATGTGCAGTCAGTGAGAGAGACAGGGTCACAGACACGTGCACACAGAACCTGCTGTCCTGGGTTGGCTAGAGTCCCCCTTCTCCCCCCAAATTCATGTCCTCTCAGAACCTGGCAACGGGACCTTGTTTGGAAACAGGGTCTCTGCAGATGTCATGAAGTGAAGGGTCTGAGACGAGGTCCTCCTGGAGGAGGGTGGCCCTACATCCAATGACAGGGTCCTTCTAAGACACAGACGAGGAGAGACACAGACGAGGAGAGACCCAGACACAGAGGAGAAGCCCCGGGAAGACAGAGGCAGAGACGGGAGGGATGCAGCCACAAGCCCAGGGACGCCTGGAGCCCCCAGAAGCTGGAAGAGGCGGGAAGGACCCTCCCCTGGAGTCTCTGGAGGGAGCACGGCCCTGGGACACCTTGACCTCAGACGTCTGGTCCCCAGGATGGGGGAGGATGGATGCCTGTGGCTTTAAGCTCACAGTTTGTGGGAGCCCCAGGAAACTAATACACCTGCCAGACAGAATTGCAGAGTTGATTTCTACGTGGCTTTACAGCTTGGTCCATGAAGCGGTTTCCCCAAATCCTTGGAGGTGGAGGACACTGGGTTACATGTACTTTCCGAGGGCGTCCTCATCCCACACAGCATGTGGGTGCGGCTAAAGCAGAACTCACTGTTTGACAGAGGTCATCGCCCGAGCTGGATGGGGCAGAGTTAGTTCCCATGTGGTCAGGCCAAGGGGCGCCATCTTGAATCCATCCCGACCTTGTTGTCTTGATTGGCACCAGCTGCCGTAACAGAACACCGTCCACTGCGTGTCTTATCAGCAACACAAGATTGATTTCTCCCAGTTCTGGAGGCTGGAAGTTCGAGATCAAGGTGCCAGCGTGGTTGGCTTTTGGTGAGAGTCTCCTGGGTTGCACTGGCTGTCTTCTTGCTGTGTGCTCAGATGGTGGAGAGTAGAAAGCTCTTAAAAGGACACTAATCCCATCCTGGGAACCCCACTCTCATGACCTCATCTCATCCTGATTACTTCGCAAAGACCCACCTCTGGATACCGTCACGTTGGTGGGGGAGGGGGGGATAGGGCTTCAACATGGGAATTTGGGGGGACACAGACATCCAGTCCGTGACACTGGGTTGACTTCTCCTTACATGTCGCCTTGCCCTCTTCCTCCTGAGCTTCTGCCTTTGGGGTGCAGGGGGCTGCCGGAGCACCAGCCTCACCTCGTCACATCCTGGCTTCCTTACAGGAGGGCACCTGTCTCCCTGGATCTGGGGACGACCCTCCTTGTCCCGACTTGGCTCACCCGTGGGGATGAGGGCATGGCGCCATGATGCTGGTCTCAGACCTGCTTCTGGGATGGGTCTCTCCACAGTTGGGGACCACCAAGGAGGCCATGTCTGTCACTGCAAGAAAAGGGCAGAAACACCACGTGACACAGACACAAGCTTCCCCTTTCCGGGGTGACTTGAAGCTTTTGTAAGCGCGATGTTCTTCCTGAGAAACACGTGTTCACGATTCTCAGTACATCTTCAGTCTCAGAAACAACTTCTTGGGGCTTTCTTGGTATTGTCCCCCAAGTTTGTTTGTTTGTTTGTTTTCAAACACCCACATGTCACCACCTTCACACCATTTAGAAACGTTTCCCTTTTTCCTCTTTTCTTTGAAAACTACAAATGCTCTTTCTTGCTGGGAAGAACAGTAAAGAACTGAGAAAGGAAGGTTCACTTTTTCAAGATCATACCTAGTGTTCTGGTCGGAGCACAGACATCTCCCTTGATTTTTCACAGGGACCTCCGGGGGGAGTGAGGCAGGGCGGGGCATTTGGGGGTTTTCTCCCCAGATGGTCAGGGTGCTGGCTGATTGGGTTTCTGGTGAGACCAGAGGGTTCCTGGTTGGCAGATGGGTGTCTTCTTGCCATGTCCTCACACGCCCTTTCCTGGGTGCCTGTGCAGAGAGAAGGGAGTGCCCTCTTGGCTCAGGACTCCACCCATATGACCTCATTACCTCCTTAGAGGTTACATGTCCAAATACGGTCCCACCAGCAGTTAGGGCTTCACCGTATGAATCTGGGGGAGACACAGACATGCCGTCCCTAACAGTGGCTGAGACAAGAATCAGGGGTAACTCCAAGGTTTGGGGGTTACCTGATTGGAAAGCTGTGCCACCCCTTGGAGGCATTGAGGGGGTTAGGGATGGAGCAGTGTTTGGGGGAAAAGGCCAGGAGTACCGTTCGGGACATGGTTAGTTTGATCTGCCTGGGAGACGTCTTTGTCATTATCTACATCATCACCATCACCTTCCGCCACCTGCTGCCACATCCTGCCACCCTCCACCAACATCATGAGCATCACTTCTGACACTAGGGGAACTTTCGTTTAATTGAAATTCACAGAAGGTTGTTTTAAAGTGAACAATTCAGTGGCACAGTGTTGTGCAACCACCACCTCTATCTGGTTTCAAAAGATTTTCATCATCCCCCAAAGGACACTCTCTACCCATTAAGCAATCACTCCCCAGCCCCTGGCAAACACTAGCCCATGTCTCTATGGCTTTGCGTGTTCTGGACATTTCATGTCAATGGAATCATACAGTGTCTGGCCTTTTGTGTCTGGCTTCTCTCGCTGAGCTTCACATTCTTGAATTTTATCCTGGTAGCCTGTGTGAGTGCTTCATTCCTTTTTATGGCTGAGTCATATTTCAGTGTGTGGATGGACCCCATTTTGTTTCTCCTGTTGCATTCATTTGCTTAGAGAAACAATGTACCACAGACTGGGCGGCTTGAACAATAGAAATTTATTTTCACACAGCCCTGGAGGCTGGAAACTGAGATCCAGGTGTGGGCAGGGCTGGTCCCTCCCGAGGCCTCTCTCCTGGGCGTGTAGACGGCCCTCTCCTCCTTGTGTCCTCACGTGGTCGTCCCTCTGTGTGTGTCTGTGTCCTGATCTCCTCTTCTTACAAGGACAGCAGCCCTATGGGATCAGGACCCACCCTTGTGACCTCATTGTACCTTCATCACTTCTGTGAAGACCCCATCTCCAAATACAGCCCCATCCTGAGGTGCTGGGGGTTAGGACTTCAAGATGAAATTGTTTGGGTGGGGGGACACAATTCAGCCCATAACACCATGAACCTTTTAACGCATCATATGGTACCTCAGCCTCTTTGGAGTTCCCATGATGCACTAGTTGAGCCTCACCCCAGGTGGGTTTGGCTGATTGGAACCAAGGTAAGCACCATAATATCATCACCTTCATCATCACCATCATCATCATCACCAACATATCACCATCATTATCACCTTCATCATCATCACCTTCATCATCACCATCACCAACACATCACCATCATTATCACCTTCATCATCACCACCGTCACCATCACCACCATCACCATCATCATCACCTTCATCATCACCATCATCATCATCACCAACATCATCATCACCATCACCATCATCATCACCACCATCATCACCTTCATCATCACCATCACCAACATCATCATCACCATCACCGTCATCACCACCATCATCACCATCACCACCACCATCATCACCACCACCATCATCACTACCACCTTCATCATCATCACCACCGTCATCACCATCATCACCATCATCACCAACATATCACCATCATTATCACCTTCATCATCACCACCGTCACCATCATCATCAGATCACCATCAGCATCACCATCACCACCATCATCACCACCACCACCATCATCACCACCATCATCACTACCACCTTCATCATCATCATCACCACCGTCATCACCACCATCACCATCATCACCAACATATCACCATCATTATCACCTTCATCATCACCACCGTCACCATCATCATCAGCATCACCATCAGCATCACCATCACCACCATCATCACCACCACCATCACCATCACAACCATCATCACTACCACCTTCATCATCATCATCACCACCGTCATCACCATCATCATCACCATCATCATCACCTTCATCATCTTTTCCAAACACAGCCTCATCCCATTTTCCAGGACACACAATAGTGTCTTTGCACGGATTTGGCGCTCGCTCCTTTCGGCGTACCTGTCGTGCATCCCCCCCTCCGATGCTCAGAGCACCTCCTTGTTCTGACTCCGGAGTCAGGGAGCCAGCGGGGTGGGCAGGGCTGGGCCCGCACAGGAAGCCCAGTGCCAGCTCCCCTTCCCTTGATCTCCTGTTGTGATCTCTCTCGTGGCCTTTCCCACCTTTTGGCTACTGTAACAAATTGCCTCAAACTCAGTGGCTTAAAACAACATGCATTGATTAACCTGCCGTTCCAAGGGTTAGGAGTCTGGAAATGGTATTACTGGGGTTTTTTTTTTTCTTTCTTTCTTTTTGGGCCGTGCTGTGCAGCTCGCAGTATCTTAGTTCTCCGACCAGGGACTGAACCGTGCTCTCGGCAGTGAAAGCTCCCAGCCCTAACCACTGGACCGCCAGGGAATTCCCAGTATGGCTGGGTTAAAACCAAGGTGTGGGCAGGGCTGTGTGCCTTTGGGAGGCTCCAGGGGAGAATTCGTTTCCAGCTTCTAGAAGCCGCCCGCATTCCTTTGTTTATGATAATCTTCCTTTGTCGTTGAAGACGTTGTTGTCAGGTCAAACCCTTCTCATGCCGTTTCTCTCCTGTTTCTCTCGGATACTTCTAAGGACCCTGGTGATTCCACTGGATTCACCCAACTAACACAGGGGCATCTCCCTATTAAGGCTCTGCTGATTCACCTCTGTGGTTGGCACCTTGAAACTCAATTCCCCTTTGCCATGTAAACGAACATGTCCCCGGGTTCTGGGGATCAGGACAAGGACATCTTATTCTGTGTATCGTGCACCGATTCTTCTAATCTACTGTGTACGCCTCACCTGAGACATGGCACCGCTTTGGAGCACGTGACGGGTGGATGGCTGCGCCCAGCCTGGCCTCAGCCCTGGTCTGGCGGCATTGACTTCCACAAATGGAGGGACCACAGTAATAATAAAAAGCTCTTCCGTTACTACCTGGGAGGAGAAATGGGAGATCCACTGACCAACAGATGGGGCTGGAAATTGTGTGTGTCTGTGTGTGTGCGCGTGCATGTGCACGCTGGGGAAGGGATTAATGAGTTACCTGAGGCTGTCACATCTGTGCCCTCTTTTGAGGGGCTGGAATGGTGTCACCACTAACTGCCACCTCCCCGGGTAAGCAGCACCAGTTCTCGTGTTGCAAGAGAAACCCCAGTGACGGGACTGCTCCAAGATGAGATGACAAAGCCTTATACCTTCGAGGAGCTTCTGGCCCCAGGATGGACCTTTAGACACACGGCTGTGACCCACGTGGAGGCAGGTGCCGTTAGCCACGTGGAATCCCAGAAACGAAGCTTGCGTCCACCTGGAGGCGGGAGGTAAAGGTGCCGGCGGGCGGATTGTTCTCCAGGAGGCTTGAGCATGTTGGTTGATTGGACAACACGGGTACGTTTATTTATCTTTTTTTTTTTGAGGAACTTGGCAGTCTCCCCCCACCGCCGAGGTTACCCTTGGAAGAATAATAAAAGCAACACTACAAATGCGTCTAAGCAGCTCCTAATAGGAGTGTCATTCCCGCCCTGCGTTTCACGGGGAGGAGGGATCTCCGATGTACGCTGGGTTGGGTGCACAGGATACTGCATCTCTTGCTACATCCTTACGGCACTTCGGTAAACGTCCGCTTGGCATCTGGGTTGCGTCCAAATAGGAGCATATGTTACACATAACTATTCAGTGCCCTTGAAGTTATCCATCGAGAACTCCAGTCAAGCGTCCTGAGGGTCCCCAAGGCTCGTCCCATTGGAACGCCCTGTATCAGCCAAGACCGCGGAGGGAGTGAGGGCGTGTGTTCTAGGATGCAGGTCCTTTCCTCCTCCGGCACGGACGGGTCCTGCTTCCCTGGGGTGTAGGAACATGAGGGGGACATTCTCCACGTGGGTGGCTGTCACCCGTCCTGGGAGTCTCCTTGTCCCCATGTAGGGGCTCCCGTCGGACCCCTCTGGGCCGTCCTTCCAGCCTTTATTTCGTGCCAGGTGCTGCCGTGGCCTCCCCAACACCTGCTTGGCCCATTGCCTCCCGCTCCGTCGAGGACGACTGTGGAGACTAGACTCTGGGCGTCCGACGTCCCCTCCGAGGTCCCCTCCCACTGGGTGATTCCATGCTTGAAAAAAAGACCCACCTTCGGCACCTTGCACGTCTGTTCACCCCACTTACCATTTGGAAATTCACGCTGGCTTTGCCTCCAGTTACAGGAAAAACAAACCGTCTCCCAGAGCCCCTGCTCAGACGCATGAGTTGCTGAACATCATTGCACCCAGCGCTCCCATGTCGTGCGTGAGCTGCTCTCTATATGCATTCTCTCGACGTGGCTCCTTTGGACACGTTTTTGATGAGGCGGCTCCTGGAAGGCGTTTGGAGGGCAACCTCCCCGGGGTTCCTGTAAAACAGTTGACGGTTGATTCGGTCGATGATTTCACCCCGCTGGGTCATTATTTCGGGAGCCACTTCACCGAACAAAAGACCAGACCGAGCGGATCTGAGGGTTGGGTGGGGCCGGCAGGGCTCCGCTGCTCAGAGGACGGCCTTTGTAATGCTGAGGGCACCTGGGGTCTGAGGTTGGAGGGGCAGACAGGGGCAGGGCTTTGTGTGCCCGCGCCTGCTTGTGCCTGGGTGTGTGCAGTCGGGGGGCGGGGGGCTAGCGGGGAGAGGTGGGTAGTTAGCTTATGTTTGGGGACGATTCCAAAAAAAATCATTCAGCACAGATTGAAAACTCTAGCTTGGAGTGTCACCCCCAAATCGAATGGGCATCCAGAAGGCCACCTATCTAGAGTTTCCTCTTTTGGAAATTCTGCCTGGGTGCTAGTTTCCATTTATCCTTACACCTTAAGGGAAAAAAACATTTACCCAGAAAAAAACAAAGCACCGGTGAGTCAGAGTATTGGATCCTTGAATATAAATAGTTATTGTTGGCAGTGATTTTACTCGTGAAGACATTCATTTAGTTGATCCTGCAAAAGATTGGTTAGCATGTTCTTCTGGTGACAGATTCTGAGGTATCCATTGTATCGATTTGGGTCAAAGCAGCAGCTTCTTGTTGCCCTGATTATTTTTTCTCTATTGCTCTCTTGTTTTCTTTTATTATTAGTATTTATTTCACTGCGCTGCGTCTTAGTCGCGGCATAGGGGATCTAGTTCCCTGACCAGGGATCAGATCCATGCCCCCTGCAGTGGAAGCGTGGAGTCTTAACCACTGGACCACCAGGGAAGTCTCTTGTTTTCAATTTCATTGTTTTCTGCTTGTAAAGTTAGTAAAGACCTAACACAAAGACCCGGGTTAGGTCTTTATTTCTGCTTGCTTTTGGTTTATGTTACTCTTCTTTGTGTAGTGGTTTTTTTTTTTTTTTTCTTTCTTTCTTTTTTTGGTCTTTATTTACTTTTCCTGGTAGTAAAGTGTTGTATTTTGATTGAGATTCTGGGCTGCCCCTCTGAGCATCCCAGAGGGCCGTGGAAGAAACGGAATCGTGACCCAGGAGAACTGCTAAGCCGGCGTCCTGTTTTCCCACCACCCCAGGGCAGCCCAAAGGCTCACCGCCTCATCTTGGTCGTTGGGGGGGGTCTTGCGCTCTATGCGCTGTGGCTGGTTGACCCCTCTCACAGGTTTGCTTCTCTCTCCCAGCTGCTGCTGCCTTCGTGACAGTTTCCCCTCCATGAATGAACACCCCCAGCTGCTTCCCTGGGGAACAAGCCGCAGAAATAAGCATGGAGAGAAACGTGTCAGCGGCCACCTGCTCCAGAAGCCTGTTTCTAAGTGCAGCACCTTTCAGGACAGCTGCTCGGCTTCCTTAAAAGCAAACGTGAAAGGAGGGCGCCGTCAACTTCAGACATCAGCCTTACAGTCCCCATCTAGAACTTGGGGTGCCATTGGCGAAACCGTCCGTGGTAAGGGTGGGGGGTGGGTGGGTGTGTGGACTGAGCTCTTTCCCTCCTGGGTTATCGATGGGAGATCGCCTACCTTTGTAGAAGGGGAAACCGACTTCTTTCTGTAGTTACCCAGTGATTTTCTGTGCTTCTGTTTCTCCCTGCACTAGTGCATACCCGGGTGTGCACACACCCACGTGCACTGGAAAGTTTTTGGCTGAGGGGGTGAGAACCCTGCTGGCTGTTGAAAAATACTCTGATGAAACCTGCGACCGGCCACCTCTTTGGGTGGGAAAAGCCATCTCCTGTTGCCAGGCCCGCTGCCTGGCCTTCCTCTTGAGTCAGCAGGGCAGGTAGTTCCTAGGTAGACGGTCCCGAGTGTGCCCCAGAAGGTGGTTTGTGAATTGTCCCTTTAGAATGCTTTTGTTCTGGAAACAGTGCAGCCTCTGACGGTCCGGGTTCCAGGCTGCTTCCTTTGCAGCCCAGAAAAGAGTAACGAATCGTGACAAACATCACACAGCGATAGGAAAGTAGAAGGCAGGCTTCGTATAAAATGAGGACGCCAGCCCAGCCCAGGAATCACTCAGTAGCACAGACAGCAGGAGTCTTGCATGTGGATTCTTGAAGGATCGCAGATTTGCAGGAGGGCCATCAAGGCGGAGTGAGCAGCTTTTATCAAGGCTCTTGAGGAATGGAGACATTGTCTTTCTATCGATGTTATTTGTTGCCAGCATTAAACTTGACTTCCCAAGTGGCTGGCATGGCATTGCCCTTTGAAACAGGTCTCTGGCTGTCCTGACTTTGCCTGGACTGGCCGTGCCCGGGCTTGTAGAACAGTGTACTTTGGGTTATGAACATGTTCTCTGGCTCCAGTTGGGCAAGACTCAGGCACGGGCATTGGGAGACACACTCGTTTTTGTCTTCTTAGTAGATGTTTGGATTCCACGTGCTTTCCCAGGACGTGGTTCGCCTGTATCGTGCAAAGATGAAGGGTGGATACTTACCCCATCCTGGGGCCACGGGGGACTTTTAGGTGACTCCTGGGGACCCTTAGGTCGCTCCCTCCCAGACCCCCTGGCCTCCATCCTTAGTCTTTGGGGAATGAGGGTTATTCTGTGGGAATTGGATATCCTTGACAGGAAATCCTGGAGGAAGATTGTTGAGGGAAAGTGGGTCTTTGTCACATTCTCAAATGACACCTTTGACCTTGGTGACAAGGTTGTGGTTTGAAGTGGGAATCATCAGAAAGACTCTGAATAGGAGACAGTTATATTTGATTATGTGTCACTTGTTCAGGTTTTCAGAATGCCTGTATTTAGTGCCGTGAGCTCTTAAATGATCACAAAATAGATACTAAGTGAGCATGAAAAGGGCGGATTGTAATACCTAACATAGTCATTCAAAATATGTCTCCTTTGCAGAGCCTAAACTAAACAGACTGTAAAAATATTTCTTTATCCTGTTTGGAAAATGCTGGCTCTTGCGAAATAGTCTATTTAAGAGGCAGAACGAAATGCCTTTTGAAAGACCGCATCGGTTACGCGATGGGTTGCTAAGGTCGGTCCATAGCTGAGATGAAAGTGGTTCTCAAAGTGGGGTCCTGGGGCCCATGGGAGTCCCTTGTGGGACTCTATGAGGTCACTACGACTTTTGTAAGAATACGAAAGCATTATTTGCTTTTTTTTTTCCCTCTCTCCTTCTCGCATGAGTGTTGGGTGGAGTTTCCAGTGGCCACCTGACGTGTGATGATGGTTGTCTCTTTGACCACCAGTGAGATGCATCCTTGAGGGCTCTTGTGTTTTCTGTGTTCTTGTTTTACTTGTTACTATGGCTGCTATCGAGAGGTACCCCCAAGCCCCACACCAGCAAACGCCTCTCAGGGTTCTTGACAGATTTCTAGCGCATCCAGAAATCCTGAGATCAGAGAGTTTGAGAGGCGCTGCTTTGAGCGTGGGGGGGCTCTGAAGTGGACATTGAGGGGCTTGAAGGTGGCCTGGGTCTGTGTCTACCACACTCTGTATCACTCTGTACCCTGGGGCACAGTAGGGACCCCAGAACATTTGTCCAGCCAGACCCTGGAAGAATGGATGTGTTGCTGGCGGTCGGTTACCCTGGCGAGAGTTCAAAGCGTGAGGTCAGTTTGAAGAACTGAAGGGTCACCTCTCAGGGATGTGATCAGCTAGAGAGAGACGAGACAAGGATCGGGGTCAGGGGCTTTAGAAGAAGAGAGATTCTTGTGCTCCGAGAGCCCAGCGGTTGGTCAGCTGGGGGATATTTCAGCAGGATGCATGCTTTCCGTTAACTATCACGTGAATGGTCTAAACCTTGTAAAGGCTGTTATGCAACTTTAGTACTGTGTTCTGTTACCAAGAATAAGTTTCGGGCTGAGTCCTGATTCTCCCCTATCGTGAAATAAGAATGATTCACGTAGTTGGGGAGCAGTATGGCGGCCTCAGCCCTATTATGCACATGAGCCAGGCTCCGGAGTAGACTCAACAGGACTAGTTCAGCGTGTTCGTATGCCCAGTTCTTGACTCATCTGCCTCTCCTGGATTCTCTCATAGCAAACTTCTTCTCTTGTTCTTGGATTCTCTAGAGCAGCATGGTCCAACAGAACTTGGTGCCAGGAGGACCATGTCCTGTAATCTATGTTGCTATGGTGACCAGCTGATGTACCAGCTTCTTTTTTCAAAATTTATTTTATTGAAGTATAGTTGATGTACAATATTGTGTTAGTTTCAGGTGTACAGCAAAGTGATTCAGTTATACGTATATATATATATATATATATATATATATATATATATATATATATATATATTCTTTTCCATTATGGTTTGTCACAGGATATTGAATATAGTTCCCTGTGCTCTACAGTAGGACCTTGTTGTTTATCCATCCTATATATGATAGTTTGCATCCGCTAATCCCAAACTCCCAATCCATCCCTCCCCCACCTCCCCTCCTCCTTGGCAACCACAAGTCTGTTTTCTATATCTGTGAGCCTATTTCTGTTTTGTAAATAAGTTCATCTGTGTTGTATTTTAGATTCCACATATAAGTGGTATCGTATGATATTTGTCTTTCTCTGTCTGACTGACTTCACTTAGTATGATCATCTCTAGGTCCATCGATGTTGCTGCAAATGGCATGATTTCATTCTTTTTGATGGCTGAGTAATATTTCATTGTATATATGTACCACGTCTTCTTTATCTATTTCTCTGTCGATGGGCATTTAGGTTGCTTCTATGTCTTGGCTATTGTGAATAGTGCTGCTATGAACGTAGGGGTGCATGTGTCTTTTTGGATTACAGTTTTGTCTGGATATATGCCCAGGAGTGGGATTGCTGGGTCATCACCAACTTCCTTATTGGATTCAACCTCACTTCATTGGACTTTAAATAAGCCACATGTGTCTGGTAACTACTGCACTGGACCAGCACAGCTTACACACTTAAGAATCTCAGCAGTCGTGTAGGTAGACAAAATCAGACATCAGAATTCCTTCCTTCTGGGGTGCCACTACCTGAGGATCGTTTTTAAGTGATTTCTCAGACACTGTTAGTGATACCAATGGAAACAGCTCTTTAATAAAATTCTCCGCTGTCCCCTAATTCGTTATGACACCTGAGATAAATTACACGTCAAAAAGACCTCCTTTCCCTAGTGTAAGTAAATGTCCAGAGGCATACGTATATTTTCCAAAAGTGATTGACTATCAGCTGCTATTTTCTAAACATCTCTGGTTGCATTTTCCACACGGACCCCTTATAGCATCTTTTCTGTTTCTATATGAACCATATTCTCATGGGTACTTGAGGATTTCATAACAAAACACTTTCAAACGGGCAAAACATCTTCACTGATGGGAAGATTGAGCTTGTCAGCAGAAGACAAACTACATCTTCCTTGAGAAGATGCAGTGAAAGTTACAGTTTTAAATTTATGTATACACAGGCATAGCTTGCTTTATTGCACTTCACAGATGCCGCGTTTTTTATACATTGACAGTTTGTGGCAGCCCCGCCTTGAGCAAACCTGTCGGGGCCATTTTTCCAACAGCATTTTCTCCCTTTGTGTCTCTGGGTCACATTTTGGTCATTCTCGCCATATTTCAAACGTTTTCATTGTGATTATATGTGTGATGGTATCTGTGACCAGGGAACTTTGATGTTACTACGACGGGTCCCTGAAGGCTCGGAGGACGGTTTGCAGTTTTTGGCAAGAAACTATTTTAAAACGGTCTGTACATTGTTTTTTAGACATAATGCTATTGCACACGTCATAGACTACAGGGCAGTCTGTCAACTGGGAAATATCACTTTTATACGCCCTGGAAAACCAAAAAATTCCTGTGACTCGATTTATTGCCGTATTTGCTTTATTGTGTTGGTCTGGAACCCAGCCTGTGTCTCTGAGGTCTGCGTGTGTGTGTGTGTGTGTGTGTGTGTGTAATTTATTCCCAGCCTCTCCCCATTGTAAATATTGCCAGAGACTTTTTTATTCACTAATTTTTATTGGAGTAGAGTTGCTTTACAACGTTGTGTTAGTTTCTGCTGTACAGCAAAGTGAATCGGCTCTACGTATACATACATCCCCTTTTTTTTTGGATTTCCTTCCCATTTAGGTCACCACAGAGCACTGAGTAGAGTTCCCTGTGCTATACAGTAGGTTCGCATTCGTTGTTTATTGTATACATAGAATCAATAGTGCAGAGACTCCTGATGTCGTGTGGCAACCTGACTGCACACAGATGCCACCTGCCTGCTGGTACGTGCACACACACACACACACACACGAACACACACACACACACACCCCCCTCATAGTCTCCCTCTCCCAAGTTTCCATTAAACTGATAATACAGTTTATTTTCAGGAACACAGGAATAACGTAGATACAGACAGACATCACGAAGGAGCTGCAGGGGTCACGCACAGGGTAGAAGTCGCATCAGACTTCCGGACCACCAGGAGCCGACGGCAGTGTGTAGGATAGTGTGGGCGAAGCAGCTTGGGGAGGGCTGGACACGCCAGACCCCAGACGAGCTCTAACGAGTGAGGATTGAGTGGGACTTCCCCGGCGGTCCAGTGGTTAGGGCTTGGCGTTTTTCACTGCCGAGGGCCCGGGTTCGATCCCTGGTCGGGGAACTGGGATCCCTGCAAGCTGCATTGTGTGGCCAAAAAAAAAAAAAAAGAAAGTAAGGATTGAGTAACGAAGCACAGGGATCCCTGGAGAACTCCACAGCTCCTGTGATGAGCACGGCGCCCAGAAAACCATCGGCACCGTGGGAACAGTTTATTTAGTCAAGAGACGGAAGGCAGTGGTTGCTCTCTAACGGTAACGTTCTCCTAATTCTCTCATGCCGAGGGTCCCAGCCTCGCTCACACGTGGAAACTTGAGTGGTCCTCTGTAGACCCTCATTCTTAACAGGAAACAACCACCGAACTCGCCTCGTTCGATAGGTTTACACAGTCTGAGACATCAAGGTAGCAAAAGACTTGAGATCCCAGAGAAAGCCAATAATTCAGGGAACCTCAGAGAAGGTGAAAACAAACAAGGGAACATAAGAGGGATTTTTTTAAAAGTCTCACTTTGAGTCATGTTTTCAGAGAAGTTTGACAAGATACTGTATCCATCAACAATAATAGGAAGTTCCAATAAGAGAGAAACAAAAGAGTTGTCAACAGGACGGCTGGATATTACAAAGGAGGATTTTCTAAAGTCCAAAGGGTGATCTGATCCATGCTTGTGACTTTAGTTATCGTCGTGGAGCTGCTAGCTGTCAAAGGCACAGCTGTCACCTGCACCTTTCTCTTGTGAGCTGCAGGGTGGTCCCCAAGGCAGTGCCTGTTGGGTGGGTTTGTCTCTCTCTCCCCAACATCCAGGGGGCCCCTTATATTCATTTCCCGAGGCTCTTGTTACAAATCGTTACAAACCAGGTGACTTACAGAAACAGGAATCCATCCTCCCCCATCCTGGGGACCAGACATCTGAGGTCAAGGTGTCCCAGGGCTGAACTCCCTCCAGAGGCTCCAGGGGAGGGTCCTTCCTGCCTCTTCCAGCTTCTGGGGGCTCCAGGCGTCCCTGGGCTTGTGGCCGCCTCCCTCCCGTCTCTGCCTTCATCTTCACGTGGCTTCTCCTCTGTGTCTGTGTCTCTCCTCTTCTGTGTCTTAGAAGGACCCTGTCATTGGATGTAGGGCCACCCTCCTCCAGGAGGACCTCATCTCAGACCCTTCACTGCATCACATCTGCAAAGACCCTGTTTCCAAATAACGCCCCATCCTAAGGTTCTGGGTGGGCGTGAATCTTTGGGGGCTCGATTGAACCCAGTACGTCCCTGCTCCTCCAGGTATCTGCAGGGTCCAACGTGGAACCTGTCACCACCCTCCCCAAAACAGAACAACTCAATGGACCCTTTGGACACCTGCCGGGTTTCCTGTCCTTTTTTTTTTTTTTCTTTCGTAGACCATACACTGTATACTTTTAGAGTGAATTATGCATAAAAGTCTGTGCAAACAATAACATATTACAATAGCATTCTCAAAAAATCCTACTATATTTTAGTGTTAAGCTATATAAAATACATCTTTATAAAAGTACAGGATCTTTTTTCAAGTTTTAAATCACGACCTTCTCAGATGCCTCAGTGCTACCCTGTGGGCATCTCCTCCCTCCCTCTCCCAGCCCATCCCCTCCAGCCTCATGCAGGATTTGTTCTTTCACTCCACACTAATCTTTTGTCCTTCCTACTGGCTTCTGCAACCGCAGGGAAATCTCTGAAACAAAACGGAAAGCACGCCGAACTCAGATCAGCCGGGCACTTCCCCCTGCCCGCCGCGTGATTTCCTGTAACCCGTTGCATAAAGAACGCGATGGAAGGATTTCAGAATCCCTGCCTTCTCTTGCCCTGTTTCCTCCATACTCATGAATCTCGATTCTCTCTGTGGCCTTTGCCATCCTTAATTTCTTTTTTTAAAATTTTTAAATTATTTTATTTTATTTTATTCTTTTGGCTGCATTGGGTCTTTGTCACTGCATGGGGCTTTCTCTAGTTGCAGCGAGCGGGGGCTACTCTTTGTTGCGGTGCGTGGTCTTCTCATTGCGGTGGCTTTTCTTGTTGCGGAGCACGGGCTCTAGGTGCGCGGGCTTCAGTAGTTGTGGTGCGCGGGCTCAGTAGTTGTGGCTCGCGGGCTCTAGAGCGCAGGCTCAGTAGTTGTGACGCATGGGGTTAGTTGCTCCGTGGCATGTGGGATCTTCGCGGACCAGGGTTGGAACCCGTGTCCCCTGCATTGGTAGGCAGATTCTTATCCACTGCGCCACCAGGAAAAGTCCCACCCGTCCTTAATTTCAATGAGCCTCTACTTTCCAGTCTGCCCCACCCTCCAGCTTCCACTGGAAACTTCCCTTCCTCAAAAATGAACGTCTTTCCCGACCTTCACCCCAAGGTGAGGTCCATCCGTATGTTCCTCAGCACACCTGTGTTCTGAAGTCCTGCAGCCTGAGAAGCCCGTGAAGCACAGATGAGCGCGTCACAGTCAGGATGGCTGTTGACATTAACGTTTACTGTCAGCCTTTCCTGCACGATGGTAACAAGACAAAATAAGGTATCGGGGACGAGCCTTGCGTGGACTGTGGCTGTTTCTGAATCGTGCAGAGCGTCCAACACACAGCAGTATATCAGTAGTGGTGGGACGGATGCCTCGCTTCATTAGATTGACCCAGTTGGTTTGTTTTTTTTTTAATATTTATTTATCTGGTTGCACTGGTCTTAGTAGCGGCTCGCGGGCTCCTTGGTTGCAGCATGCGAACTCTTAGTTGTGGCGTGCATATGGCATCTAGTTCCCTGACCAGATATCGAACCCGGGCCCCCTGCACTGGGAGTGCGGAGTCTTAAGCACTGCACCACCAGGGAAGTCCCTGACCCCGTTTTTGCTTAGAGAGCTAGGTGGTCTTCACAGCGTGGACCACATAAGCCATCTGTTGTCAGAGGTGCAGCATTCTCTACATTTCCAGAGGGGCAAATTGACACCTGACGCAAGAATTGAGCGTGAGCTGAGTTGCAGCACCTTGAAGGCTGTCCAGTATGACGGCTGCTGGCCGCGTGAAAGACGCTCAAAGCCAGTCGCCCAGTCTCAGGAGCCGCTGTGAGCTTGTGGCCGCGGGTTGGACGGCACGGATGTAGACTGTTTCTGTCACCACAGGAAGTTCGACCGGGCTGTCTGGCTCCAAGCTGGTGCTTCTGAACTGGGGGCGATGTTGCCCCCAGTGGACACTTGGCAGCGTCTGGAGACATTGATTGTTACACCTGGGGAGATGGAGACCAGGGAAGCTGCTCCAGACCCCACAGGGCCCAGCACGCCCCGCATCCGAGACTCATCCAGCCCCAGATGCCCGTAGGGTGAGGCTGAGAAACTCTGCATTGACATGAGAGACCCTGTCTGTCTGTCTGTCTATCAATCATCTATCCATCCACCTATCATTAATCTATTATATCTATGTACTGTCTATCAAATCTGTAAATCTTTCATCTATCCATATCTATCATCTACCAGTCTACCTATTATCTATTTATCCATTATCTGTCTATATTTCTCTATCATCTATCCACCATCTCTATATTTCTCTATTATGTATGTATGTATCCATCTATACCTATCTCAATATATCCATTTATCATCTGTCTTCTATATCTATCCATGTATCCATCCATCCATCCATTTATCACCTTCTTCTATCTAGCTATCATCTGTCATCACTCTTATTTATCATCTACCACCTACCTATTATCTATCTTCTATCTATCGTCCATCCATCATCCATCTTTCTATACCAGTGGTCTTCAACCAAGGGGATTCTGCTCCTCGGGGGACCACTTGACAATGTCTGGAGGCATTTGGGGTGTCACAAATGCAGGAGGGGGCGGGGGGTGCTGCTGACGTGGTGGGTGGAGACCAGGGATCCTGGTCCACACCCCACAGTGCCCAGCACACGCCCTCCCCCCACGGCCCCCGAATTATCTAACCCAGAGTGTCAATTACGCTGAGGTCAAGAAACATCTCAGTGCATTGTTCGTAACTTTGGGGGGTGCTGTGACATCATCACATCCCACCCTGGATGCAGTACAGGGCTGTGACTTTTAACCTGCCCGCCTTGTGTTGTCAAAGTACAAAGACCAACCTTTGTGCTCCTGGGTAAAGAGTCACCAAGCGCGGTTCAAAGTCCCTCATATCTGCTCTTAGGGAGCCCAATGCAGGGCCAGGAATTCCAGGCGTTTCCTCGCGTCCTTCGTTAGCGTTGGGGTTGCTGTGAGGGACTTCCTGTGTTTCTTGTTTCTTTCGTGATTATACATTTTGTATCTTTCTTAGAAGAGAGTGTAACTTAGTAATTAATCTGTAAATAGAAGAATTGTGGTTCTGAAATATATGTTCTGCCCCAGGCGCTGTGAAATGGAATGTGGCTTGACCCAGCAACATTTTGAGGGCATTGCTTGTTTTTGTTTTTTTAAAATCTGTCTAGACTAGTGAACTCACAACTCTAACCCCTCCCACCCAGGGCTCAGCTGAATTGTGTCCAGTTTATTCAGCTGATCTTTGAAGTTAAAGATTCCAAGTTTTTTTTTAAAAATCCTCATAACTTTATCCAAAGCACACATTTTTGGGGGTAAATTCTGCTTATTAAGAGATAATTCACAAACCATAAAATTCACCCTTTCAAAGTGTACAGTTCCACAATTCTAATTTTAATCAGAGTTAGCACACATTGTTTAAAAAACACCTTCTAAAGGTTTTTTTTCCCCCTGTAAAACAGAAGTTTGTACTAGTTTGCAGCCGTAATTTCCAAAAGCCAACTTTGAAAAGGAGAACTGCAGGCTTGGGACACATGATGTCATGTACTGTAGTTTATCAGCTTTTCTGATGTTACCTTAAGGGGGGAAACCTCAAGGAAAAGAACTGGGTTTTACAATGATACGTTCTTTCATTGTGGCGTAGTAATTATCTTGCAATAATTATATAATGTATGTTTATTGAATTGATCAATTTAACATATTTAACTATCATGTACCTAAAACATTTCTACAGCTCACAGATTTTAAAAATGAAGAAAATTATACATGGAAACGCATCCCTGTTTTTGGCCCCCATCTGCCTCCACCACCATCCCCTGCCGACTCCAGGTACCCAGCTTAGTATCTTGTATCTTTCTGCAGAAGTCCTTTCAGGGACTTCCCTGGTGGCGCAGTGGTTAAGAATCCACCTGCCAATGCAGGGGACACGGGTTTGAGCCCTGGTCCGGGAAGATCCCACATGCCACAGAGCAATTAAGCCCGTGCGCCGCAACTACTGAGCCTACGCTCTAGAGCCCGCGAGCCGCAACTACCGAGCCCGCGGGCCACAACTACTGAAGCCCGTGCGCCTAGAGCCCGTGCTCCACAAGAGAAGCCACCTCAGTGAGAAGCCCGTGCACCGCAACAAAGCTTAGTCCCCCACTCGCCACAACTAGAGAAAGTCCGTGCACAGCAACGAAGGCCCAATGCAGCCATAAATTAATTAATTAATTATTTATTTATTTATTTAAAAAAAGTCTTTTCAGCATAGAGAAGCACATATCACTATCAAGAGTGGACTGACATTTTCTTCACATACTGCCTTCTTTCAGCCTCCTTAGAAATTATAGATCCTTTTTTCGATTGGTTTAAACATCTCCACACGAATTTCACTTGTCTAAACAGTTAAGGAGATAAAACCTTTGCTCCCGTTGGATGGAGGAGACAAGTGATTTCTGGCACCTTGTGGGCGGGGTTCCAGGCAAAGGGGGTGACTGCTGAGGACACTTGGGGTCCACTGGTGGTGGAAGGGTGTTGGACGGGACCCCCGGATCCCCCCGGGTGGCCAGGTGACACCGCTGCTGCTGAGGCTGCCTGCCGTGTCCCAGCCTCGCCTGCGGGTCCGCTGAATCCTTCCCACCTCTGGGAGTGCTAGCGAATCGGGGGCAGGTCACCCTCTGTCCGGCCCCCATCTTGCAGAATTGCTGCGTCAGAGGCCGCGGCACGCCGAGGCCAGGGGGGTGTGATCCTCAGGCAGACTCAGCTCGGAAGCGTGGTCCAGACCCCTCTGTAGCCTCTTGAGGGTCACTGGGTCGCTCAGAAGTCTCCCAGTTGCAGCCCTTAATATTATATACATCCTGTGTTAACCTCTGTACCTTAACCTGCTTCGACCATATAGAAATGTGAGGAAGAAGAGTGTTCCCTCGAAAGCCAACGCAGAGCTCAACCCACTGGCCCAGCAGGTGATACACAGGGTGTGGGGATTCTGCTCCCGTCGAGGGGTGCCTGGGTTGAAGCACATTTTCCGCCGCACCCTCTTTTCCCGGCGCCACGGGGAGGAGATGCCGTCCTTTCTTGGCAGCTCTGCTCCTGTGGAAGTTTTCCACCCAACGCTGGCCTGTCGGCTGTCTTTTCTCCTGCATTTCAGGGAAGGTTGGGTCTCCTCCACCCGCACTCTCTCCCCTTGGCTGTGCCTGGTTCTGTTTTGTTAGCATCTGGGATACCCCAGTGAAAGGCACACTGAGCATCGTAACTTCAAGAGAGATCGCAGGTTACAAAGAAGTGGAGGATGCAGGGGGTGGGATGGCCGGTAAGGCAGGTCTTTCGTGAGAGATGGTTGGGTCAGCTCTTTCTTAGCCCACCTCCTTTCCTACCAGTGTAAACAGGTATTGAAAAATCGTCGTTATCATTGGGGTGTGATTATGCTCAATATACAAGGGGCGGGTGCAGACTGTTTCAGGATGGGGTGGATACATACTAAGAACTCTTGCAGTTGGTTTCTTTGTGATCATGAGATGCTCCCCTGAAAAAGCTTTACCTCTAACAAACTTACGGTTACCGAAGGGGATAGTGGGTCGTGGGAGGGAGAGATAAATTAGGAGTTTGGGATTAACAGGTACACACTACTATACATAAAATAGATAATCAACAAGGACCTACTGTAGAGCACAGGCAACTGTACTCAATATCTTGTAATAACCTATAATGGAAAAGAATCTGAAAAACAATATATATATATAAAGAACTGAATCACTTGCTGTAAACTGAAACTAACAACATTGTAAATTACCTATAGTTCCATTTAAAAAAATAGTTTTCTCTGGGCTTCCCTGGTGGTCCAGTGGTTAAGAATCCGCCTTCCAATGCAGGGGACGTGGGTTCGATCCTGGTTGGGGAACTAAGATCCCCCATGCCGCGGAGCAGCTAAGCCCGTGCACCACAACTGCTGAGCCCTCGCGCCACAACTAGAGAGAGGCCCACACGCCACAGCGAAGGAGCCCGCCACATGCCGCAACTAAGACCCGACGCAGCCAAAAATAAAATAAGTAAAATAAATATTAAACAAAAAAAGCTTTCTCTCTATCAGACAGCTGTGGGAAGTGAGTTGAAATTAGTTGGCATCCGGATCCCAGGAGTCTTCGGGAGTGAGGTTTCTTGACGTCAGAAGCCGGGTGACGGGTGTATTTAATCCTCTTCCCAGCTCTCTGTGCTTTAAAGGTTTGACGGAGTGGTTTGGACTGTCCTAAAGCTGTGTCGGCTGTTACTAAATGAAGATGGAGGTTACAGGTAATTGTCAGGTGGATCGTGATGAAGTTTTATCTCCTCTTTGGGAAACAGGCTTACAAAGCCCATATCTATCTGTCATCTGTCTATCCTTCATCCATCTCTCCTTTCTTTCTATCTGTCCACGTATCTGTGTATCCGTTCCTTCCTGTTTTTGACAGGGGTGGGGGGGATACAGTCAGGTTAAGAAAAAGAAGGCAGGTGAGCTGGTACAATCGGTCCTTCTCTACCGATGCCTTTAGCAAAGTGTCTCTGGTCAAATCTGGAATCTGTGGATTTTGGACACAGGGCTTCTTGAAGATGGTCGTGTGGGGCATAGGATCCTCTAGGGTGTAGGACAGATGCGATTCTTTAAAAGAACTTTGTATTATGAAATAGTTTAAGACGATTAATTCAGTAGTTGAAGACGCAGGAGAAGTTGTACAATAGTCCACAGAGGGGTGTCCCCACGTGCCCTCCTCCGGGACCCCCAGTGATAACATCCTCCGTAAACAAAGGACGAAGTTAAAACCAAGAACTGGCTTTATAGGATCTCCCGAGTGGGCCTTCTTTGGGTAACAGTGGAGGTAATTGAAAGGCTTTCTGCACGAAATCTGAGCTTTGATTCTGGGTCCAGAAGGTGCTTATCCGTTGTAAGAAGGTAACACCCGGGAGGCCACCCTGGGATCTTTGGGTAAAGAATGGATTTGAAGGGTGAGCTGATGCTTTTCATTGCTGGATTCGGCCCGCAAATGGGAAAGACAGGTCTTGACGTCTCAGACCCCCGAATCCATCCCCTCAGCCGTGGCACCTCCTGTTCAGAATTGCTTCATCCCCAGCGTGGACCCAGAATGGAAAATGTGTGTGTGTGTCTAAGAATGTTTTCATAATCGAATAACTGCCCCTCCCTTGCTGTGTGGATGAGACTTCATCCTGTTTATTGATTTATTGTTTGAAATTTTTATGGGAGTAGAGTTGATTTACAGCGTTGTGTTAGTTTCAGGTGTACAGCAAAGTGATTCAGTAATACATATACATCTTTTTTAGATTCTTTTCCCGTATAGGCCATTACAGAGTATTGAGTAGAGCTCCCTGTGCTATACAGTAGGACGTTATTAGTTATCTATTTTATATATAGTAGTGTGTATATGTCAATCCCAATCTCCCAATTTATCCCTCCCCCCAGACTTCATCCTATTTAGAGCAGACCCTTCAAAGCATGAACGCAGTCATTTTTAGGGAAGCAGTACTATTTCTGAATCTCCGAAACAGGAAGAAAAGAAAAAGTGATTTCTCGTCAGGTTAAAAAATGGTTCAGTTCCCTAATTTTCAACAGAACACAGGAAATACGGTTTTTACGTACAGGACTCCCTTTGCACATTTAACCAATCTTTGCTAATTTCCACCTTGGTGGAATTTCTATCTTGATTCTGCTCCGCAGGTTGTTATAATGGTCCTGTTATTTCAAGTTGTCTTTTCCTTTATTTGTGAAGTAAATGTTCTCCTTAAACATGTCCTCAAAGGGTTTGTTTCTACCCCTTTCATCATCAAAGAGTGGATACGTCCTTTCTTGTGGAGTCTTCTTTCCTTAAAGCAGAAGACGGAAGTGTGTAAGATAATGTCACTGCCGACGGTCTCCATGATGTAAAGTAATTAAAATCAGTGTGTTTCTTCAAGGTTAAATTTTGTCAGAGGTATCTAGAAAAAGATTGAGGGGTATTGCATATATCATTTGATTGCTGCCGTCTCAAGGATAAAAAAAAAATAGTCATTGGGAAGCCAGACTTATGTGTCATAACAGTAAGCTTAATTATGTCCATTTTTCGCAGGAGACACTATGCGTAGACACTTTTACAAAATCGTTTGTAAGAGGAGGAATCTTCTCACTTCCAGTAATTAAAACATGAAATGCAAATGCAGTTCATAAAAGGGAATGTGGAATTTGGCTGTCTTTCTGGTGAAACTTCCTGTTTCAGAGTCTCCAAGAGAAATTCCCCTTTCTGGCGGGGGCGTGTGCCTGGTGAGTACAGCCAAGGGGCTTACCCCACCGGAGCAGAAACCCAGCAGTGTTTCCTTTGCCCAGAAAATGTTGCTATTATTAGCTATCATCCCGTTCTCTCTTGGAGCAGGCTCATGGTTTGCATGCTTCTTTTGATAAGCTTTTGGAAAGTTCATCACTTTTCCAGAACAGACTGGCTTTTCTTTTTATGAATTCTAATTGTTTTCCTTGAGTGTGTTCTCATCAACTCTCTGGACAAAGACAATTGAGTGTGGTGTCCTCAGTGTTGGCCTTTAAATTTCCCCAGATTTCCCAAACCGCGTCAGTGTATCAAAAGACTTGAGCAGATCCCTGTTGGGGTATTTGAAAAATGTAAGTTTTCATTTCCAAACGTGTTCTCAAACAGGAAGATAAGTGAAAATCCTGTTGGGTTCTGTATGCAAAAACATGAACACATAGTATTAGGTGATTAAATAATAAGGATGCTGGAAGAATCCTTGCATTGCTTGGTTGAATTTGTACCCCTGGAGCTGCCATAACAAATTACCGCCAAACTGGGAAGCTTAAAACCATAGACATTCATCCTCTCTGAATCCTGGAGACCAGACGTCTGAGGTCAAGGTGTCCCAGGGCCGCGCCCCCTCCAGGGGCTCCAGGGGAGCGTCCTTCCCGCCTCTTCCAGCTTCTGGGGGCTCCAGGCGTCCCTGGGCTTGTGGCCGCCTCCCTCCCGTCTCTGCCTCTGTCTTCCTGGGGCTTCTCCTCTGTGTCTGGGTCTCTCCTCTTCTGTCTCTTGGAAGGACCCTGTCATTGGATGTAGGGCCACCCTCATCCAGGAGGACCTCAACTCAGACCCTTCACTGCATCACATCTGCAAAGATCCTGTTTCCAAATAAGCTCCCGTTCCCAGGTTCCAGGGTTAGGAATTGAATCTATGTCTTGGGGGACACAATTCAACCCTCAACTGGTGGGAGGAGAGTTAGAAAGACTGTGTGTAGGTGACCCAAACAGGACCAGGCCCACTGTGGGTCCCCTCCCAACACAGAGGTTGAGTAGGGGTCCAGATGGGCGGTGTCGACTTTCTGGCATGTTAGTCCATTAGTGGATTTTTTTCTATAGAACGTGCTGCGGGAAAAGGGGGGAGACCAGAGGGGGATGGAAGGTGAAGTCAGAGGGAGTGGCCCCCCTATCATTTCTCTCATTACCCCTCTGACCCCCAGACCCCGAAATAAAACCCAGAGTGGTTTACATTTTCTCCTTTTGTAATTACCTGGCATTCCACGTTACTCTTTTTATTTATTTATTTATTTATTTTTGGCTGTGTTGGGTCTTCGTTTCTGTGCGAGGGCTTTCTCTAGTTGCGGCGAGCGGGGGCCACTCTTCATCGCAGTGCGCGGGCCTCTCACTATCGCGGCCTCTCTTGTTGCGGAGCACAGGCTCCAGACGCGCAGGCTCAGTAGTTGTGGCTCACGGGCCCAGCTGCTCCGTGGCGTGTGGGATCTTCCCAGACCAGGGCTCGAACCCGCGTCCCCTGCATTGGCAGGCAGATTCTCAACCACTGCGCCACCAGGGAAGCCCCTGTTCGTTCTTTAATGCATCCTTTATTGAATATGGGCTCTAGGCGCAGGCTTCAGTAGTTGTGGCTCACGGGCTCAGTAGTTGTGGCTCACGGGCCTAGTTGCTCCGCGGCATGTGGGATCTTCCCGGACCAGGGCTCGAACCCGCGTCCCCTGCATTGGCAGGCAGATTCTCAACCACTGCGCCACCAGGGAAGCCCCTGTTCGTTCTTTAATGCATCCTTTATTGAATATGGGCTCTAGGCGCAGGCTTCAGTAGTTGTGGCTCACGGGCTCAGTAGTTGTGGCTCACGGGCCCAGTTGCTCCGCGGCATGTGGGATCTTCCCGGACCAGGGCTCGAACCCGCGTCCCCTGCATCGGCAGGCAGACTCCCAACCACTGCGCCACCAGGGAAGCCCCCACGTCACTCTTAACTGTCCTCATTCTGTATGGATTTTCCCCAAGTGTTTCCAGTTCCAGCAAACTTAAAAGGATCCACACAAACTTAAATCCTAGTTTCTTTGATTTTCCCTCTGCTTCATTTACATTATGGGTTTTCAAAGACAAAATAAGGCGGTCGCTTTTTTTACCTGGAGTCTGCAGGGCAAAGGCTTTCCCATGGTCCCTCTGTGACCTCCCTCCTCTCGGGACAGTTTGTGGGTTTGGGGCTGAGGAAGAGGGCAGGTCAGTCCCTTCTGACCATGCGAAATGCGTTTTCTGCACTTTCCCACACCTCACTCTGCAGTTCTTTTTTTTTTCCCCCCCGTCTGTTGTGACTTCACAGTAAAGAGATACCTTGTGTTCAAGGTGACCCCTTTATTTATTTTTTAAATTTTTATTGGAGTGTAGTTGAGAAATAGTTTGTGGGTTTTTTTCCCATTTTATTGAGATGTGTTTGACGTATAACATTATATTAGTTTTGGGTGTGCAGCACAATGATGGGATATTCGTATATATTGCAAAGTGGTCACCACACTGTCTAGGTAACATCCATCACCTTACATAGTTACACATTTTTTTCTTGTGATGAGAACTTTTAAGATCTACTCTCTTAGCGGCTTTCAAGTAAACAATACAGTATTACTAACTGTAGTCACCATGCCGTACTTGACATCCCCAGGACTTACTTATTTTGTAACTGTAGCCTTGGACCTTTTAACCCCCTTCGTCCATTCCCCCCATCGCTCACCCCTCACCTCTGGCGACCACCGTCGGCTCTGTTTCTATGAGTTTGCCTTTTTTTAGATTGCTCATGTATGTGAGATCATACAGTGTGTGTTTTTCTCTGTTGGCCTTATTTCACTTAGCATAATGCTCTCAAGGCTCATCTGTGATGTCCCAAGTGGCAGGATTTCCTTCGTTTTTTCATTTTATTGGAGTATAGTTGATTATCACACCGAGTGAAGTAAGTTAGACAAAGATCCTATGCTGTCAGTCATCTGTGGCACCTAATTAAAAATGATATAAATGAACTTACTTACAAAACGGAAACAGACTCACAGATTTCGATAACAAACTTATGGTCACCAAAGGGGAAACGTCAGGGGGAGGGATCAATCAGGAGCTTGGGATTAACATACACACACTACTATATATACAATAGATAATCAACAAGGATTTCCTTCATTTTTACACTGAAGAATATTCCATTTCGTCTCTTATTGGGCAGAGGTGGGTCACGTAACCATCCTTACCTGCAACAAAGCTAAAAGACGGACTTTTCTACTGTCTAACGGGAGATATTGAGAGCTGGGGATGTATATTGGAGAGCTTGCCAGCACCAAGCAGGAAAAGCTGTTTGTCCTTTTTCTTTCTACTGCAATAACAACTTCATACCAGCGCCATTGAATGTTGTTTTTGTCTTCAGTGCATTAAAGCCGATCAACTTAAAAATTACAGCGTGCTGGTTTCATCTGCCTTCAACAAGATGGGGTCCCTGTATCCTCCTGTAATCTGACTGTGGTGCTGAGGGACCTCCCCCATCTCTGAACCGCAGGCACTCTGCTTTGATTCTCAGTG
Source organism: Balaenoptera physalus (assembly GCF_965194825.1). Lineage (NCBI taxonomy): Eukaryota > Metazoa > Chordata > Mammalia > Artiodactyla > Balaenopteridae > Balaenoptera > Balaenoptera physalus. The sequence continues at coordinate 2,226,942 of NC_138904.1, read as the reverse complement.
TTTACAGCACACACAGCTCAGAGCAACCTTAAAAGATGTTGCGGGCAGAAATGTAAAAAAAAAAAATCTGTTGAGTCATAGCTGTGTTGTCTTTCTTTTCATCATTAGAATTTTAGCATGTGGCGAGACAATTGATACACTTATATAATAATCTACCTGTTCTATCAGAGACATGGAAACAATATGAGTCCAAACGGGTTAATTTGTTTGCCTTGAGTTCATAGATCAAATCAAAGGCAGAACTTGCACTAGATGCTATACGAGTGTCCTCAGTTCCCACTCATGCGCCCTTTACCAAACGGAAACACCAGCATTCTCATGAAAACACCTGAACCGTATCAATTCACTCTCCTCAGAGCCCTTTCCCTACCTGCCTCTCTGTGTTGATCTGATTCCACAGAACTTTGTCAACATGACGCTGCCTCACTGTGATACAATTCTGTTTTTACTTCTGAATTATCTTTTGATGAGGAGGTAGTTTTAAAAAATGTATTGGGGTTCATCATATGCTTCTTCTGGCACAGTTTCTTTCCTTCATGTTTGTACATCACTTTCTATTTCAGCAATAATAAAATATTCGCGATTGGGAACTTCCTTTAAAAGCCAAGGTGACTTATTAATGTCCCTCACCCCAGCTGCGTAAGCCAGTAGATGTACTTACTTATTTTGCAGCTTGAGAATTTTAATTTGTAGAAGATGCCCTCCCCGCAAATGTACTGCTTAGGTATAACTTTGTTTTCCTCTCCATGTTACCATGTGCCATAAATGGCATTCCCAACTCTATGAAAGAGGAGAAGGTGGCTTTATGGTTGTGTTGAAGGTCTTCTTCCTCTTCGAGCCATCCTTGAATTCCTTTTTTCCTGCTTTCTCATCATGTTGATTACCATTTTTCCAGCCAGGGAGCCCCAATTCGTTGGCCGTTTTCCATACCTTCTTCCCCTGGGAGCGCCCTTCCTCTGCGTTATTTCTTCGATAAACATGCAGAAAGGACAGCCGTCTTGGATAAGCTTCCAGAGGTTCACACATACAGATGTCATTTTTCTGCCCCCAACTTTACCTTTTCTCTGGCCGTAGATAAAATTCCTTTGGATCTTTAATCTCAGAGGTCCTGTAAGTGATTGCCGGCCTGGGGGAGGGGTAGCGGCTGGACCCCACCCCACAGTGAGGCTCAGGGGATGAGGAGGGGCTGGAGGGGGACCGAGGAGGAGGAGGAAGAACAGACATTGGGTTGACAGTGTCACAGCACGGTACAAAAGAGGGTTTGATTTCCTTTTATATTTATACTGTTGATTTCCTTTCATGTTTGTAGTGGTTGCACTTTTAATCTGTTAGTATCTGCATCACTTGATTCTAACCCTTGGCAAGTTTTAACAGAAACACTAAGTGCGTTTAGCTGGCATCAGTGGGTTAAAGGAAGAAGCTTGTGAGCAGGGCTGTATTACAATTAGCCTTTTTTTTTTTTTTTTTTTAACAGGACTGGTGGTAATCACCAACACGTGTACTACAGTTTAGAGTTTATTAGCCTCTCATACAGTGCTTTGTGGGTTAAATAGGAACCTGGCAGGGATACTCACAAGTTTTTCATGGAAAGAGTTATCTTCTGATTTTTTTTTTTAATCCAATTTTTTAAATTGAAGTATAGTTAATTCACAATGTTGTGTTAGCTTCAGGGGCACAGCAAAGTGATTCGGTTATATATATGCATATCTATTCTTTTTCAGATTCTTTCCTATCATAGGTTATTATAAGATGTTGAGTAGACTTCCCCGTGCTATACAGTAGGTCCTTGTTGTTCACCTGTTTTATATATAGTAGTGCGTCTCTGCTAATCCCAAACTCCTAATTTATCTCTCCCCACTCCCTGCTCTCCCCTCTGGTAACCGTAAGTTTATTTTCTCTGTCTTGTCTTGATTTAGAAAACCTGAAGAAAAAGACACATTGAAGGAATGTACTTAGCAACCTTTTCCGTTCTGCCTTTCCCTGTGTGTGTGTTTTCTCTGGCATGACTCACTTGCAGAAAGGATGGCCAGTCGCCCCTATTAAAGAACAATTCGGGGGCAAGCGACCCTGTGTGTGTATCAATGCAACTGACCGTTCCAGACAGGCGCCTGTGCCCCAGCCCGCGCTCCAGGTGCATCGCCCGGTGCTGCGGTGCCCGAGCCGCCGGGGCGCTGGTCCCCCGTGCTGGGGGCCGTGGGCGCTGACGCCGCCTCTCCCCACCGCAGGTACAGGGACGTTCGGCCGCGTGCAGCTGGTCCGCGAGAAGAGAAGCACCCGCTTCTTCGCCCTGAAGGTCATGCGCATCCCGGATGTCATCCGCCTGAAGCAGGAACAGCACGTGCACAACGAGAAGTCCGTGCTGAGGGAAGTCAGCCACTCCTTCCTGGTCAAGCTGTGAGTCCCCTGCTCCCGGACCCCGGGTGGGTGTTCCCGCGGGACGTGGGATGCAGTGCGGTCACAGCGGGTCACACTGGCCGGCGACATCTCAGCTCCCGGTCTCGCGGAGAAGGGCGCCGTTCGCACAAGTGCCTGCCCGGGGTGGGACGCCGGGCTCCGCCCCCCTGCACCAGCCGCGCGGCCCCGGGGGCACCTGCGGCCCCGCCACAGGCTCTGTCCCCTCCTCCCGGCCCCAGCTCCCTGGGCAGCCTGACCAGTGGGTTCTCCTGGGACCTCAGTCACCGGCTCACCTCTACTCACTCGCATCCTTTCTTGGGTTTCTCGTTGACCGTTCAGTGTCCCCATGTAGATGCCTCATAGAACCTTCCAGTGGAAGGTGCCCAATATGGACCGAATGGATCCCTCTCTCTGCCACACTCTTTGCTGGCCGAGGGTAAGGCCGTTTCCCACTCAGGGGCCACAGGTGTGGGCGTCCGCAGAGGGCTCTCCGGCCCCATCCCCGGGGGCCTTCCGCCGCTTCCCACCTCCTCCGCCGCCTTCCTCACGCCCCTTCTCAGCCCCCGACCCCTCCCAGCCCAGCCTGGTGCGGGCCCCCCTCTCTGGCCTGAGTACCCAGCTGTTCTTGGCCTCCCAGACTTGCCTCTTTCAAGGCCTTCTTTGCTTTAACTACAGCCGTGGTGATCCCTCCATGATCTGCGTCTCTGCTGACAAATCCGCAGGGAATGACCCCAGGGGCTCAGTGTCCTAGAAGTGGCTCACCCCGGGCTCTGGCTTTGCCCCTGGCTCTGCCTCTGGCTCCATCTCTTTTCAGACGCTCTTCCCTCCGTCATCCCAGGAAAGTGACCTGCAGTAGAAGGTGGGAGGTGCCATCCATGTTGTCACCCCAGGGCCACCTGCCCCCCTGTGATGCCTCCTTCATCTGCCTCTCCCCCCACCAGCCTCTCCCACCTCACCCGCACCTGCCTTTCTTCTGCGATACACCTGCCTGTACACAGAGACAGGCGCCTCCACCCTGCTCCTGGAGCATCTTGCATGTGCCCCAGGGCAGGGAGATAACACCTGTCAACTCACAGCCACCGGAGCAATGTCCCCAGGGCCCGAAACAGCGTGCCACTCGGGAGCAGGGACGGGTGGCATGTTTGGTGGGTGACAGAAGGGAAGCAGCTGACTTCTTGTCTTACTTTCCTTTTATGAAGCGCGAAGGCCGTGTTGGGCCCGTGTGGACAGGTCAGTAGAGTCTCATGCTGTTGGGTCATTAAAATCGAAACACAAAAAAGCCAGCGGGTGCAGCAGAGTCACCTCCCCTCCCCGTTCAGCTCTGAGTCTCCTCTTCACTGGGAAGTGGTGGGAAGATGGGTAGAAAATCACATGCGTGCACATCTTCTTCTGGAAAGAAGAAAAGCTTCTACTTCTGGTGTCTCTTCTAGAAACTGAAATAGTGATTCTGGGTAAAGACTTCAGTTCGCTAGGGTTTTCAGTACACATTTTATAAAGGAGATGTGGACTCCTTTATCTGTTGCCAAGTCATTCTCACGTGATTTAGGAGAACGGTCTTGGGCTTTTACCAAATACAGGAAGTCTCCAGCCAGAACCCCAGGGTGTGTCCCCGAGGGTGCTTTGTGTCTGAGTTTTCCCAGGAAGATGGGGCACCTGGCCGCTGGGTTCCGGTTTGCTCTGGAAACCGAGTGGCGTGATCTGTTATGTGTCTGCAGTGAAATTAGGAGAACACGGAAGAAAAGCCGATGGAATTGATGGTGAAAACGGAAAGTGTGAGACACTGGTGTTGAGAAGACACAAGTTTGGAGAAGAGGGGAGAAGCCAGTGGGAGAGGCGCTTTCCAGGGCTGTGCGTGGGCGGCAGGCGTGTCGCCGAGCACCTGGCGGGGACGCTGAGTTCACCTCATTGCATATTTTCTGGGTTCAGGCACGTCCCCCTGGAAACATTAGGGAATCTCGGGGGATGGCTTCCAATTCTGGGAACTCCACCTTGTTGTGGGTTGAATTATGTGTCATTCCCCGCCCCCCCCCCCACAAAAGATACGTTGATGTCCTGACCCCCAGTACCTGTGAATGTGACCTTATTTGGAAGTTGGGTCTTTCTTTGTAGGTGTAATCAAGATGTAGGTCGAGGTCCTATAGGAGTAAGGCGGGTTCTCCATCCGATGTGATGGGTGTCCTTGTAACAAGCGGAGAAGACACACAAAGACACACAGAGAGGAGAAGGCCACGTGAAGACAGAGGTGGAGATTGGGGGTGATGCGGCCACAAGCTGAGGAACCCCAGGGATTGCTGGCAACCACCAGAAGCTATAGAAGAAGCTAGGATGGATCCTTCCCTGGAGATTCTAGAAGGAACCACCCCCACCAACACCCTGATCTTGGACTTTTAGCCTCCAGAACTACGAGAGGATGCATTTCTGTTGTTTAAGCCACCCAGTTTGTGGTCTTTTGTTACGGCAGCCCCAGCAAAGTAACACACACCCCGTCGTCTCCTGGAGTGGGGACCAGCCTAGGTGATGGGCTCTGGAGATGCTTTCTAACTACGTCAGAGGAGTCCCCAGGATAGAATCCTTGAGCTTTGGGAAGTTAAAAGGGAATAGGGAAAAGGAGGAGCATGAAAAACAGAGCTTTAGTCAGATAACTCCGCTTCCTTTACTCTGACAGCTAATCAGGCGGTTTCCTCATCAGGTAGGGTAGATTGCCGAGTCCAGAGGGACACAGATTCTGTATTCCGATGTTCCTTGCTTTTGGATAAGTACCTAAATTGTTTCCATCACCAAGGCTGTAAGCCCTAGTTTCAGTGGGTTGGAGTTTGACCCCAGGTTATTATCTAAATCGGGTTTTCTCTTTTAAAGAGTGTGATCTCTCTGCACTGTGGTAGCTCCACAATCTGACAGGCTCTTTGCTACCTTGATATTCCTGTTGCCATACAGCCCACTGGGTGCAGGCACACCTGAATGTGGTCTTTTTATATGTCAGGTCCAGCTGTGCTGTGGCCAAGAGGCAGGAATTTTTCCTGGTCCTTTAGTCCACAAGGCTGTCCCTCTGCGTGTCTGCGTCCTGGCCTCGTCTTCCTATAAGGACCCCAGTCCTACAGGATCAGGACCCACCCTAGTGACCTCATTTCACCTTCATCCCCTTTTTAAAGACGCCATCTCTAAATCCAGCCCCATGCTGAGGTCCTGGCGGTTAGGACTTCAGCATATAGATTTTGGGGTGGACACTACTACTTAGTGACTTGCTAAGTGCAGGTCTTTCAGTGCACGGGGGTCTTATTATAAAGTACTTGTAGCCTTTGGAAGTTTTCTGTGCGTTGTCACCTGAGGGACCCGGCGGTGTTTGAAAACCGGGATTGAATTGATCCAGGGTCAGCAGACTCTAGAGGTGCCCCACACGTAGCAGGGGGAGAGTGCTGTATCTGACCAGCCCCGCGAACGGGGGGAGTAGGGTGCCCAGGGCCGCTGGATAGAGCACCGGATTTAGTGGGAAGAGACCACGAGGGAAGCAGGTATCGAATCCCCCCAGCTGTGCAGTTTCTCTTGGAAGTGAGTTGCTTCTCCCAACATCTGCCTCTCATACTGTCCAGAAGCGTTGAGTGAGCCATACTTGCATTCACATGAAGCCACGTGGAACACCGATGATGCCGGGTATCACGCCGGACAAAGACTCAAGTTTCAACTTCCACCTGAACGACTTATCAAGTTCGCCCACGGTGTTATCAGCGTTCGGTAATTGAAGTGCTACTGGTTGCGTTTTTGAAAGTCGGCCAGGACGTTCATTGCATACACATCAGAGAATGCATTCTGTTCTGGGATAAAGCCATCCTGAAGGCCAGTTCAGCCAGCGTAGAGATAATTTTAGAAGAGCTGACAAACTCGGTGTAGAAGGATTGTGACACAGTCAAGATTTCCCGGGGAGGAAGGCTTGTGTCCTGCCCCTAGACCATGACCCTGTGTCTGCTCCCCGCCCTCTGTGCGTACAGAAATTGCTGGCATCTTAGAGTTGGTGGGATCCAGGACAAGGGGTTCTCACCTGGGCACCACGGACATTGGGGACAGGAAATTCTTTGTGGCGGCGGCTCTTCTGTGCAGTAGAGGAGGTTTAACGGCATCCCTGGTATCTACCCACTCAATGCCAGGAGCACTCCCTCCCTGGTGTGATGACAGAAAATGTCCCGGGGAGTGAAATAGTCCTGATTACAGACCACTGCCTAGATAGACAGACAGACAGACAGACAGACAGACAGACAGACAGATAGATAGAATGCGTGGATGGATGGATGGAAGGAAGAAAGGAAGACAGGATGAATAGGCAGGTGATATAGAAATAGTGAGACAAATAGATTGATAGGTAGGTATTATGGATGGATGAGTGGATGGATGGGTGGATGGATGGGTGGATACACAGATGGTAGACAGATTAGATAGGTTGACGGATGGATGGATGGATGGGTGGGTGGGTGGGTGGATGGATGGGTGGGTGGTTGGATGGATGGATGGGTGGATACACAGATGGTAGACAAATAGATTGATAGGTAGGTATTATGGATGGATGGGTGGATGGATGGGTGGATACACAGATGGTAGACATATAGATTAGATAGGTTGACGGATGGATGGATGGATGGATGGGTGGGTGGGTGGATGGATGGGTGGATACACAGATGGTAGACAAATAGATTAGATAGGTTGACGGATGGATGGGTGGATGGATGGGTGGGTGGGTGGGTGGATGGATGGATGGGTGGATACACAGATGGTAGACAGATAGATTAGATAGGTTGACGGATGGATGCGTGGAATGACGGGTGGCTGGTTGGTTGATAACGCCTGTGACGGACGCACACAGAGAGATTAGGTGGGTGTGGGTCCATTCTCACTTTCCCGTCCCAGCCCCTGCACTTGGAGTTGCATCATTTAGCCTTGGTGATGAACCTTTGGACTCAGTGACAGTCACAGTGCCATGTCACTCATCGTGCAGTAGAAGACCCAGCTAGCCAGCCGGGTTCCACTGGCTTTCCCCTACAGGTCTGGGTATGAAAGAACTCACAGGTCCATCACTCACGGGGCACATCCTTCTCATTATTGGCCAAATGACAGCTTGGATCTCCACGTAGAGGACTTGGGTCTTAGTCTGGAGAGGACGAGCCCATAGCCTAAGGGAAAGGTCTTTCTCCTGCCCACAGACTTGAGTCTGGTGTGCATCTCCGTTGGCACAGGGACGGGTAGTTAGTAAAACTGTTCCTTGGCTCTTCTGACACTTCAGGAGGAAAGAACACCCTGTTCTGAGTTCCCTGGACCCCTCTGCACTTGAGTTTCAGAAGCAAAAGTCCAGAAGTAGCTCTCCTTCCTCTTTCAGCATCGCCTGCAAGGAACAGCTGTGACAGAAGGAGCACAGCCACTTCCCAATTCCTTGTTCTGTTGTTTGTTCAAACGTAATGACATGTCCATTTTGCATTTTGGGGGGTGGGGCAAGGTGGACGCTTATAACAGGGAGGTTTGGGTTCTCCTGATGGAGGGAAACTGAAGTTCCCGATGAGGCTCTGGGAGATCCCAGCGTGGTTGGCAGGGACGGAATCGTCAGCCCTTCGGGGCGGGAGGTCCTAAGCTGCACAGGATGCTGCAGCAGAATCTCGCAGGAGGAGAAGGCACTTGTTGGCTGACAGGTGGGGGGAATTCTTGGTCAGGGGCCACGGGTCAGCCAAGAGGCTGGGACATGGGGAGGAATCGGAGTCCAGCGTGGACGCAAGGCTGGGCTTGGGTGGGAGCTCCAGCATTGATGCTGATGTGTAACTCAGAGGAGGAGGAGGAGGAGATGGGAACGGGCCCCCAGGGCACCTCTGGGGAGGTTAGATGGACACATTGCGCCCTGGGTACCTCGGAGGGTGTGCTTCCCTGTGCGTTCAGCTGGGGACTGGGGTGCGAGGACGGAGCACGAGGTCACCCCCTCGCCGCCTTCCACAGCGGTGTACTGGCCTGGCACATGCCTGGGAAGTTGGACGGGAGAGAGAGCGTTCCAGGTGGGGCAATTTCCAGGGAGCTGTCTCAGAAGAGAGAGTGAGCGAGCGGTCGTCCTTGGGAAGACATCAGATGGAGCCACCAAGTGTTGGGACCCTTGGGGACCACAACAGGGGGACCCTGGGGTGGGGGACAGCGAAACAAGCTCAGGTCACCTCGGCGGGGCGGGCAGGGGGGCGCTGGTTACCATGGAGCCGGTTCGGAAACTGGAAGGGATGTTCCAGAACCTCAGATTGCGCGGGGCGATGGGGCTCAACAAAGGATGACATGAGTGGCTTTCCATTTTCTCCTTTTAATGGCAGAAGTCCAGCTTTACCGCAGCATCTGGAGAAATAGTGACCAACTTTAAAGTTAGGTGTCTCCAGCTAAATGAGGCTGACTTTTAAGTTAATTAAAATGCCATAGGGGAGGTGCTCACTGCAGACTTTGCAAATAAAAGACAGTAATCAAAGGTGGAAAGTGCTGCTTTGAGCTCAGAGCTGACGTCTCTGCCGCTGTGTTCCTAGTCATTCTCAACGACGGCCACTTTTTTTTTTTTTTCTGTTTATGGAATAATTGATTAATATGTTCTCTCGAATACATTTTTTCAATTTTAATTTTTTAATCGTGGTAAAATGTACCTCACATAAAATTTACCATCTTGACTTTTTTTTTAACGTCTTTATCGGAGTATAATTGCTTTACAATGGTGGGTTAGTTTCTGCTTTATAACAAAGTGAATCAGCTATACATATACATACGTCCCCGTATCTCCTCCCTCTTGCGTCTCCCTTTCTCCCACCCTCCCTATCCCACCCCTCTAGGTAGACATAAAGCACTGAACTGATCTCCCTTTGCTATGCGGCTGCTTCCCACTATCTATTTTACATTTGGTAGTGTATATATGTCCATGCCACTCTCTCACTTTGTCCCAGCTTACCTTTCCCCCTCCCCGTGTCCTCAAGTCCATTCTCTAGTAGGTCTGTGTCTTTATTCCCGTCCTGCCCCTAGGTTCTTCATGACATTTTTTTTTTTTGTATTCCATATATATGTGTTAGCATATGGTATTTGTTCTTCTCTTTCTGACTTACTTCACTCTGTATGACTCCAGGTCCATCCACCTCACTACAAATAACTCAATTTCATTTCTTTTTATGGCTGAGTAATATTCCATTGTATACATGTGCCACATCTTCTTTATCCATTCATCTGCCATCTTGACCATTTTTAAGTGTATAATTCAGTGACATTAAGTCCATCCACATTGTGCAACCATCCCAACCATCATCTTCAGAACCTTTTCATCTTGCAAAATTGGAACTCATGGCGCCCATGAAACACTGCGTGCCCCTCCCCCTCCCCCAGCCCCACCATCTACTTTCTGATGCGTGTGACAACTCTAGGGACCTCCTCTGAGTGGAGTCACACTGTGTGTCCTTTTGGGTCTGGCTTCTCTCACCGAGCATCACGTTCTCAAGGTTCATCCACATTGTAGCCTGTATCACGATTTCCTTCCTTTTTCATGGCTGAGTAATATTCCATTGTGTGAATGGAACACCTTTGTTTATATCCATCATCCATCCATGGACACTTGGGTTGCTTCCACCTCTTGGCTGTTGTAATGCTGCTGTGAACACAGGTGTACAGACGTCTGAGTCCCTGCTTCAACTCCTTGAGTGCGTTTTCGACATCTCATTCTCTTTCCTGCCCGTGGAGAGTGCTTAAGCATTTTCTCTTCCCTTCTCTGCTTTTCTTTTTTTTTTTTCCTCAGCTTGCCTCATTCCCTTTTCTTTCTTCCTTTGTCCCTCCGTCATCACCAGGTCACCACGTTGACAGTTTGGTATGATGCCTTCTTTCCTCCTCCCTGTGCTTAAAGAGCTCCGAGCGTGCACGCACACACACACACAGAGTGTGGCATCCTTACAGCATATTGTACACATTTTTTTTGCCTCTCACTGTTTTTAACTCTGCTTCATAGAGATCCCTCCTGGGCATTTTGGGTGGACGCGTTCCAGGAGGCAGGGCAGGGGTGAGGGCGTACGGAAAGGGAGGGAGGTCTCTTAGCTTTTCCTTGGAGAGAAGCTGGGCCATGCAACGTAGAGGTGGGAGGACCAGGGAGCGGACGTGGTATAGGGGATGGACGTGCGTGATTGTGTGCACGTGCTCCCGAAATCATGCACTGTGGTCACGCTTGCTGCACACTAGACACTCCAGACTCCTAGGCTCAGCTTCTCACTCACACCTGCTCCTTCCAAGCTAGACTCATCCACCCAACGGGCGCCTGGTCCCTTCTGCCCAGATGTCTCTGCAGGCAGTTCAGGGTCTTCCTGTTGGAAAGGAATTCTTGAGCTTCCTCTTTGCCCCACACCTCCAATCAGTTCCTCCTTTGGACTCCCCCCCAAATGGCCCTTCCAGCTCCTGGGTCCCCCCCCCCACCCCCGGGGACTGTTTTTGATTTCTTTTTCTTTGCTTCCGTGTTCACTCTAACCAGGGCTTCTGCCCTTTTCTCTTCCTTTTTTTTTTTTTATTTCTTTGAACTATAGTTGATTTACAATATTGTGCTCGTTTCATGTGTACAGCAAAGTGATTCAGTTTTATATATTTATATAAAACTTTTTCCTATTCTTTTCCATTATAGATTATTATAAGATATTGAGTACAGTCCCCTGTGCTGTACAGTAGGTCCTTGTTGGTTATTTTATATATAGTAGTGTGTATCTGTTAATCCCAAACCCCTAGTTTTTAATCCCTCCCCCCGCTTCCCCTTTGGTAACCGTAAGTTTGTTTCCTGTGTCTGTGAGTCTATTTCTGTTGTGTAATTGAGTTCGTTTGTATCATATTTTAGATTCCGCATATAAGTGATATCATATGGTATTTGTCTTTCTCTGTCTGGCTTACTTCACTCAATATGATCATCTCTAGGTCCACCCATGCTTCTGTGTCTGTGAGTCTGTTTCTGTTTTGTATATAGATTCATTTCTATCACTTTTTAGATTTCACATATGAGGGGTATTGTATAACGTTTGTCTTTCTCTGTCTGACTGACTTCACGTAGTATGATCATCCCCAGGTCCATCCATGCTGCTGCAAGTGGGATTGTTTCATTCTTTTTCGTGGCTCAGTGGTATTCCATTGTGTATATGTACCACATCTTCTTTATCCATTCCTCTGTCGCTGGACACTTCGGTTGCTTCCATGTCTTGGCTGTTGTAAGTAGTGCTGCTGTGAACACAGGGGTGCATGTATCTTTTCGAGTTGGAGTTTTCGTCTTTTCCAGACCTGCCCTTTCCTCTTCTAAATCACATCTCCAAAGTCCGTCCGCCTTGGTTCCTCTGGGTCCCCTCTCTTTCATCTCAGTCACCTCCCCAGGGCTCATCCACTCTTGATTGGAGACTGGGGCTTCTTTCTGACATGAAAACCTAACTGTCATCCTTTGCTTTCCCATCCCATCAGTGACTTTCCTTCCTGCCCTCGACAAAATGCAGACTCTCTATGGTGTGCCCACAGCTCCAGGGTGTGTGGTGCCTCAGTTTCCAACTTCCCTGTGTGTCTGTCCCCAGCCTCCTTCGACCACAGATACACCTGGCCAACCCTTCCCATCTTGCTGGGACACACCCCCCTTCTGTGTTCGGTGTTTAGAGGCGGTTCCTCTGCTTCCCACAGGCTCATGACAGTCCAAACGGGAGATGCCCTTTCCAGTGTGTCCAAGACAGGACATTGAAGTGGGTCCTTCTTTGTTTTTTGTTTGTTTGTTTGTTTTTTTGCTGTGGACCATTTTTTAAGTCTTTATTGAATTTGTGACAGTATTGCTTCTGCTTTATGTGTTTGGTGTTTTGGCTGCGAGGCATGTGGGATCTTAGTTCTCCGACCAGGGCTCGAACCCGCACCCCCTGCATTGGAAGGCGAAGTCTCAACCACCCAATCGCCAGGGAAGTCCCCGAAGTGGGTCCTTGTCCGCATGTATCCACTAAACAAAGAGAAAACCAGTGGGCGGTGAGGTCAATAAAAACGGGTGATCATGAGTTATTGGAGATGTTGCTCGGCGGTGCTAACCGTGGGTCCCATGCCTTTGAGATCCACTACATGCGTGCTTTTCTCGTAGCGATGTGATAAACCTTGCTTTCTGCCCTCAAACTCTTATTTTTTTTATAGACTCGGTGCAAAAGACAGTGTCCTGCAGCTGATGAGAATGGCGGGATGAACAGATTGGCTGATGCAGTTTATCCTGTTTCTGATTTTCTGAACTCAAGAGTTTAATTCCTCTGAGGTCACATGGACCCCCTCCTATCAGCCACAGGCACCAAGCGATGGCCGTAACTGTTTTTGGAATCGTGGTGTCAGGAACCGTTTGAATATTTGCTTAGTTCTGATCATTAATAATACCCAGCTCTTTACAAATTCTTTCCATATAAGAAACCTCTTAACTGGTAGAGCTTTGAAGCAAAGATGTATCGGAGGAATTTTTTTTCTTCCTTTCGATAGTTATTTGATTTTGGTGATTTGGAGAAGGAAAGTGGCATCAGGGCCCTCAGGATTTGTGTTTGTTTTATAGCCATAATTTCTATTTGTTATGGGTGCCTTTATTTGAAAACTATTGCTTCTTAAGCACGCTGATGACAGATCACTTTTGCGTGTGATCTACATAGGTAGAAATGACTTATCCGCTTAATGTACAGTGGCTTTCTTAGGTATGATGGTTTGTTGAAGTTTTGTTTGATTTCATTAGATATTTGTGGAACAAACATCTTCATCCATCTTTATCGGTCGGTATAGTTCTCCCCACTCTATCCCTTGTTTGTGACATTTGAGATTGTGGTACTGTGATTTATCATAAGAAATATTTATTTGGTCTTCTTCCCAGTTGCTGGCACAGAGTTCCTAAAACGCTTGAAATTTCCTAAGTGTTGAGAGCCATAAAGGGGTCTTTTGTTAGGTTAAAGGGGTGGCTCTTGGAAAGCCCCCGGTCACCTGTGGCTGGGGGCTGGTTACCAGGGGAACCAACCATTAGAGGGTGGAACTGTCAGTCCCACCCTGACCTTGGGAAGCGGAGGGGGGCTGGAGGTTGAGTTCACTTCCCAACGGCCAGTGAGTGAATCAGACCTATGTAATGAAGCCTCTGTAAAACCCCAAAAAGATAGGGTTCAGAGAGCTTCCGTGTAGAGATTTGGGGAGAGTGCAGCCTGGAGAGGGTGTCGGGGTCCCCTGCCCCCTCCCCAAATCGCACCCTCTGCGTCGGTCCCATCTGGCTGTTTCTGAGTTAGGTCCTCTTGTAATAAACCGGTGATCTAGTGCGTAAATGTTCCTCTGACTTCTGTGAGCCATTCTAGCAGATTAAACCCAAGGAGGGGTCATGGCAACCTTCCACCTGCAGCCGGTCGGTCAGAAGCACAGGTGACCACCTGCGCTTGCCGTTGGGGTCTTGTGGGACTGAGCCCTTTACCCCGTGGGGTCTGGTGCTAACTCTGGGTGCATGGTACCAGAACTGAGTTGAATTCTAGGACACCCAGCTGGTATCCGAGAATGGCTTGACGTGTGAGGAATTGGGAGCCGGATAATAGACACTTCACCCTCAGTTGCTTCCTATATCGGTCGACCTACCCATGGGTGAAATTGCAGTTCCCCTGGAGCCCGGGTGACGGAAAGAGAGACTGTGACCCCGGCCTCCTTCCCGACTCACCTGGTGTCCGGCCACGCTGTTTTTCGGGACTGACGCACTCCACTCACTTGCTCCACCCTGAAAGTTACCTCATTCCCCCCTCCTCACCCCATCTGGGTCCTGTCCTCATGTCCCCGCGTTGTTCATTATCTGATGCCCCTGAGACTTGAGGTGAGCTTGCCTTGGAACCTTGTGACGCATTGTTCTCCAGAGTTGAGAATACGTCAGGGCAGGTTCTTATCCTGATGGTGGGTGTGTGGGAGCAGTTACAGAAGATACGCAAAGAATGAGTTGCCTAGCAGCTCACTGATGACCTCTGGGTGGGTGTATATATGTGTGTGTGTGTGTGTGTGTGTGTGTGTGTGTGTGTGTGTGTGTGCGCGCATTGGAGCAGAGGAGAGAGAAGAGAGAGGCTTATATATATTTCTCCTGCCTTTTCAACCCAATTCACAGCTGTAGAAAATGGTAGTGCCCTTGCTTAGATACGATTGACCGTGTCACGTCTTCTTAAGGGCTCAGTGCGGTCCCGAAATCCCAGAATACCAGGCCTTTCCGGATGAGTTCCAGCTAGGTTGGCCATCCGCCCTGCCCCAGAGAAACTCAGCAAGTCACCAGTTTACGTAGAGGTTCCGTGTACAAGTTCACCAGTCAGGTGTCAGGATCCTAGAACAGCGGTCGCCAACCTTTCTGGCCCCGGGGACCGGTTTTGTGGAAGACAGTTTTTCCACGGAAGGTGTGTGTGTATGGTGGGCTTCAGGTGGTAATGCGAGCGATGGTGAGTGATGGGTGGCGGCAGATGAAGTCATGGGGAGCAGCTTATCTCCTGCTATGCGGCCCGGTTCCTAACAGGACGCGGACCAGTACCGTGGCCTGGGGGTTGGGGACCCCTGCCCTAGAACGCATTTCCCCGTCAGAACCGCAAAGCCCTGGCTGGGTTCTAACCTCGCCCACAAAACACAGCGAGGCTGTCGTGCGTTTGGGATACTGTGCGCTTCTATTCAAGCATCACGGCACAGAACGTCCTTGCCATACACATCGGTATGTGGACCGGAGAAGGAGGGTGGGCGGCCCAAAGATAACAGCTCATCTCGATTTTAAACGATGGAAGGAAGATGGGCGTCTGGTCAGACGATTTCTCCAGAAAGTCACGTCGGGGAGGAAGACATTTTCCTTACCCTTCTAGGCTCTTCTGGCTGGTCTAAGGATGAAATGGACGTGAGAAAGATGAACAGGAGAAAGTCACACAAAAGTTGAATCCCCTGGACTCACGGGAGAGACCCAGGAAAACGGAGTCACTCACAAAAATGGTCCAGACCCTCATCTTAAATGCTGTCATCTTCAGCTAAAGACGAAAGAGCCTGTTGGGGTAGTGGCTTGGGACTTCAGAGGGGAGGAAGGCCGTTGACATGGAGACGGAAAAGAAGAATGTTGGTAAACAAGTGTTTGCTGCGCCTGCAGAGACAGTGGGACACAGGGTGGCCCCAGATCTCCAGACCCTGCTGTTTCCCCGCCACGGGTGGCCCGTGTCACGGGCAGACGTCTCTGGTGAGGATAGAGATTCCAGGAGCTGCTTCTCCGTCTAAATTCTTTTAGGCTCTTAGCGAGAAGGTCAGAGTTTCTTTGTTGGGTCTTTGGGCCTTGATTGTTTTCAGCTCGAAATAATCCGCGTGACAAAGAGATACTTCGGGGGGCAAAGTTGTCTTCCACGCCAGTAGCGATAGCCACAAGCCGCAACCCCAAAGCCCTCTACCTGCGTCCTGTGTTCCCTCAAGTCTCAGCACTGCACATCTTGAGCCTTTGAGCTGTAAGATGTGAGAAGGGGAACAGGACAGAGACGCACGGCTGTCAGGAACTGGGAGAGAAGCAGCGCCCAGACGTGGCCGCCACTGTGCTTCTCACAGACAGGATCCCGGGCCGTCTCTGACTCCGAGAGACAGACGTCAACGAGGAACACCGAGAAAGAATGGCATGTATAACAACCCTATCGGAGGGTAGCCGTCATCCCCCAACTGCACCCGTCATCCCCCAACTGCACCCGTCATCCCCCAGCTGCACCCGTCGTGCAAAGAGTCTGCACGTGTAAACGCGCACGTAGAGAAAGCCTTTTGTAACGTGTGGCCCATATTGTGCGAAGACATATAAACCGTAGTGCTTAACAAAACAGCCGTTCATTTGAACATCAGAGTAGTGTGTTGTCCTTTTTTAAAAGGCTTCCCTTTGGCATAGAAAAGATATTCACATCTACGACGGGGTGCATTTTTCCTCTCTGCAGCCCATCTTTTTTTTTTTCAAATTTGACCGCACGCACCACAAGGCTTGCGGGGATCTTAGTTCCCCAACCAGGAATTGAATCCGTGCCCTCGGCAGTGAAAGCGCCAAGTCCTGACCACTGGACCGCCCGGGAAGTGTCCCCCATCTTTTTATTTAGTGCATAAACTTATACCTTCCTGACCACTGCCGCACTTGGTTATTGCTTTGTGATTTTCCTTCCAGCTAGTTTTTGGGTCATTGCAAACTCTCTCCTCCAATGCTCTGTGGATATATTGACACGGTTTATTACAGGCAGATCTCAGAGATAACGGTGGGTTCTGTTCCAGAGCACCACAGTAAAGCAAATAGCACTGTAAAGCGAGTCACACAAAGTTTTTGGTTTCCCAGCGCATCTCAAAGTTATGTTTACGCTGGACTGTAGTCTGTTAAGTATGCAATACCGTTATGTCTAAAAAAGCAATGTGGGTGCCGTAGTGAAAAACACTTTATTGGTAAAAATGGCTTACCATCCTGTGAGCCTTCCGTGACTTGCTCTTTTGCGATAGAAACACCCAAAATCACAGATCGCCACACTAATGAAAAGGTTTGAAGTATTGCGAGAATTACCAAAACGGGACCCAGACACACAAAGTGAGCAAATGGTGTTGGAAAAATGGTGCCCGTAGAGTTGCTCGCGGAACAGCGTTGTCACAGACCTTCCACTTGTTAAAAATGCGGTGTGTGCAAAGCACACTGAAACGAGGTGTGCCTGTACTTTTCTTTATTTTTTTGGAAGCAGGCAAGACCATCTGGTGGATGGTGCCCTGAGCACCGCCCCCCCCCCCCCACAAGGATGCCGGGTCCTCCGCGCATCCTTTGTGTTCACGGAAGCCCAGATGGACGCAGCTCTTTGGGACCAGCCTGGGAGGGCAGCACAGTGTCCTGAGCAGAGAAGATGTCCGGGCTGGGGCGTCGCGGATCAGGTACCGTTGGCACGGTAGCCTGACGTTGGTTCACATCATCCTCTGTGTGTCCCGATCCTGCAGGGGGACCTTTATGTGCTTGTGCGTCAGTCACGCTTCTGTGTCCTAAATCCGCTCAAAAACAAGAGCCCTTGCTTCCAAAGAGCGTTCCTCTTTTTCTCTACATCTTTTTCTTTTTTTTTTAACATCTTTATTGGCGTATAACTGCTTTACAATGGTGTGTTAGTTTCTGCTGTATCACAAAGTGAATCAGCTATACATGTCTACGTTTCCTTTACAGGCAAACTTTCTTCTCCATCAGTGCGTATCTCCCCAGGATGTAGTTGTTGCTTTTCCTCTTTGCCATGACCTCTAAAATTCATTCAGGACTCTGTCTTCTTCTCGCATCCATATTCTTCTTTTCTCCTCAGTTTCTCGCTGCTGCCTTTTCTTCCGTGAACAGAGCCGATCAACGCCTTTCTAGGGATGATGTGTCTCTTCTGACTCTCTGGGGACATCTCCTACCCGTCGTTGCTTAGAAATCTTTTACTTTGGGGTTTTGTGAATGGCCACCTTTCCCAGCAGGCGTCTGGGAGGCCATCGTGAATGGACTGGAAATTTGCAGTCTTGATGACAGCCCTGGGGCCACTGAACCACGTGTGATCCCTGAGGTGTGCCCACCCCGTGTGAGTCTGCTCGGGCTGTGAGACAAGCACCCCAGATGGCGCGGCTGGAGCCGCAGATTTATTAGTGCATGTTTGGGGAGGTTGGAAGTCTTGAGGTCAGGATGTCGGCCTTGTGGGTGCCCTTTGAGACCGTGGAGACGGCCCTCTCCTCCCTGTGTCCTCCCAGGGTCGTCCCTCTGTGTGTGTCTGTGTCCTGATCTCCTCCTCTTATAGGGACACCTGTCCTATGGGATCAGGGCCGCACCCTAGTGACCTCATTGTACCTTCATCCCCTCTTTGAAGACCCCATCTCCAAATCAGTCACATTCGGAGGTCCTGGGGTGAGGACTTAACATATGAATTTGGGGGTTGGGGACACAATTCAGCCCGTAACAAGCTGTTCACCAGTTTATCATCAAAAGCTGGTATTTCCTCTTGGCCATTCTGAGACCTTTGCACATCTACAGGATAGCCATCTCTCAGCATTGTGTCTCCCTGTATCCTAACATCTGCCTGTACCTGAATCTTAACGTCTGCCTATACGTGTCTAAACGTGTGTCTGTACACGTAACGTAACATCATCTGTGCCACATCTTAGCACATCGAATGGGTACCTGTACCCATAACATGGATCTCTGCCAAACCTTAACATGTGTCCACACACGTATCTCGACATCTGTTCACCTATACGAGTATCTTAACATCCACCTAGAGATCGATCTTAACGTGTATTTATACACATGACGTGACATCTGTCTATGCCATGTCTTAACATGTATCTGTACCAATAACATCGCTCTATACCAAGTCTTAACATCGCCCCACACACAGATGCGGGCATCGGTCCGTCTGTATGAGTATCTTAACATCTACCTAGGGATGTATCTTTTTTTACAAAATAATCATCTGTTTATGTGTTGGTTTTTCTGTTCTAATACCTATAGACGTATCTTAACATCGATCTCTACCAAATCTTAACATCTGTCCACACACATGTCTTGCGTCTGTCCGTGTATATGAGTATCCTAACATGGACCTAGAGATATATCTTTTTTTTAAAAGATTAATTGAAGTAGAGTTGATTTACAATGTCGTGTTAATTTCTGCCGCACAGCAAAGTGATTCCGTTATACGTATATTTGCATTCTTTATCATATTCTTTTCCATTATGGTTTATTGCAGGAGATTGAATAGAGTTCCCTGTGCTCTACAGTAGGACCTTGTTGTTTATCCATTCTCTATATAATAGTTTGCATCTGCTAACCCCAAACTCCCACTCCATCCCTCCCCCACCACCCTCCCCCTTGGCAACCACAAGTCTGTTCTCTGTGTCTGTGAGTCTGTTTCTGTTTTGTAGATGAGTTCATTTGCGTCTCATTTTAGATTCCACATGTAAGTGATATCATATGGTATTTGTCGTTCTCTGTCTTACTTCACGTAGTATGATCATCTCTTACCTAGAGATACATCTTAACATGACCTGTTCATGTAACACGACCTCCATCTAAGTGCCATCTCAGCATCCGTCCGTCCCTGTCCCTTTCTGTCCATCCGAGCCGCAGCCCTCACTCCCGTTCTGGTCCCGCAGGTTCTGGACGGGGCACGATGACCGCTTCCTGTACATGCTGATGGAGTTCGTGCCAGGTGGTGAGCTCTTCAGCTACCTGCGCAACCAGGGCCGCTTCTCCAGCTCCACCGGGCTCTTCTACTCAGCGGAGATCATCTGTGCGATCGAGTACCTGCACTCCAAGGAGATCGTCTACAGGGACCTGAAGCCGGAGAACATCCTGCTGGATAGAGACGGTCACATCAAGCTCACTGACTTCGGATTCGCCAAGAAACTGGTGGACAAGTAAGTGAACATTTCCCCCGTTTTCCCATCTTCCCGTCCCCTGCCTCTGGCAGCGTGCTCTGTGTCCTCTGCGCTGTGACTTGCTTTTTCTTTAGATTCCACATAGAAGTGATATCGTATGGTATTTGTCTTTCTCTGTGTGACTCACTTCACTCAGTATGACAATCTCCAGGTCCAACCACAGTGCTGCAGATGGCATGATTTCATTCTTTTTCATGGCTGCGTAATATTCCATTTTATATATATATATATATATATATATATATATATATATATATATATATATATACATACACACACACACACACACACACATACACATATATATATATATATATATATACACACATATACGTATATACCACATCTTTATCCATTCATCTGTCAGTGGACATTGAGGTTGATTCCATGTCCTGGCTATCGTAAACAGTGCTGCAATGAACATTGGGGTGCATGTATCTTTTCGAATTAGAGTTTTCTCCAGATATATGCCCAGGAATGGGATTGCTGGATCACATGGTAGCTCTATCTTTAGTTTTCTGAGGAACCTCCATCCTGTTCTCCATAGTGGCTGCAGCAGTTTACATTCCCACCAACAGTGCACGTGCGTTCCCTTTTCTCCACACCCTCACCAGCTCATGTTACGGCTTGTCTTTCTGATAAGAGCCATTCCGACAGGTGTGAGGGGATAGCTCTCAAGTTAGCTTTCATTTTTCTCGCATGTTCCGTGCACGTACGTGGAGTCCAGGAGCTTTCTCCCCGCACTCTCCCTTCCATTTTCCACTCAGCTCTGCTCCGACAGACCTTCATCTCCTGGGCACCTTCCAAAATTGTGCTGCTGTTGTCACCTGGTTCCTTTTTAGTCCTGGTGGATCCCATGTTGTACAGTTTCCTTCTATCGTTCTTCATTGTCTTTTTGGGAGGGGGCAGAGCTGAATTCCTTTAATCCACCACCTTTGAGCAGGAAGGATTATGCCTTTAAACATTTTGACATCGTCTTTATGTCGGGTTTTTTTTTTAAACTTATATCTTTTCATTTCTTATAACAACAAAACACCAAAAGGGTCCTTTTGCTGAGCAAATGCATGATGAGTTTGACTGTTCTCCTGTGTCAATACAGGTGCAGTACATGCGCTATTTATAAATACGTGTTTGAGATGAATTCCACAATATAGATTTCCAAAAGTGGGATTACTGGGACAAATATTCTGAGAAACATTGTTAGCACCGAAAAGTTGATGTCATGAAGAATAATAAAATAAAATCTTACATAATTCAATATAAAATACCTTTTGGATTAATTCGCCCCAAGGATCCTGAATGCTCTGTTTACCTGGGGAGAAGTGTTTATAATGAACGTGTATCATCCTATAATTTAGAGCTTAGAAAAGGACAGCATGTGGGATAAGTAAGGCTGATGTACTTGCAAAGCCGTATGTGTTGCGTTTTCACGACTCTTTTAGTTTATAAACAGCACGCTCTTTCTACTGGGAACGACGCTGCCCGAGATGTAGAGAATAAAAGTGTTAACTGTTAGTGTTTTAAATCCCATGCAGTTAAGCGAGGAAGGCCCCTTACATGAAGCACTGGGGGCTTCTCTCGGGGTCTAAAGGTATGGTTTTGGGTTCAATTCTAGATTTTTATTCCAAAGAAGGGAGTCAGACCCTAAGTGGCTAAAGCTGGGGCCAGGGGCAGGGTTGGTGGGGGGAAATAGAACTTGCTTATTTTCCATGTTGGCAGTCTCTCATCCTTTACGTCACACATTTGTTTTCTAGGTTTTTGCTTTGTTTTGGTTTGGGTTGATTTTGCTGTGGTTTTGTTTTATTGTTGTTTTTTAATCCTCTGAGAAAACGTAAGCTTTTCTCCCTGTATCCCCAATTGCCCACCCCATCAGCTGATACAATTAGGCGTTGAGTAGACACACCCAGACAGAGGGGGAGACACAATGGACTCTACTTTTTCTTTCTTTTTTCAAAAATGTGTTTTATTAAAAAAAAAAAAAAAAAAATGTGTTTTATTGAAGTAGAGTTGATTTACAATGTTGTGTTTATTTCTGCTGTGCAGCAAAGTGATTCCGGTTCTACATATATATGCATTCTTTCTCATATTCTTTTCCATGATGGTTTATCCCAGGAGATTGAATAGAGTTCCCTGGGCTCTACAGTAGGACCTTATTGTTTATGCGTCCTATATACACTAGTTTGCATCTGCTAACCCCAGACCCCCACTCCATTCCTCCCCCACCCCCCTCCCGCTTGGCAACTACCAGTCTGTTCTTTATGGCGGTGTGGACTCTACTTTTTCTGATACCGTCACAGCTGCTGATAATACCTGCTGTCATACAGCACTTTATTTCAACGGACCAAAGATGTATGTTTTGTTCCTCCGGACAATTTTAGTAATTTAAGTTCCTAAAATTTCTGTCTAGAGTAGTGCTGTCCAATACAAGTCCAACGCGGACCTCGTGTCTTACTTCACAGTTTTTTTTTTTTTTTTTAAATTATTTATTTATTTATTTATTTCTGGCTGTGTTGGGTCTTCGCTTCTGTGCGAGGGCTTTTCTTTCTAGTTGCGGCAAGCGGGGGCCACTCCTCATCGCGGTGCGCGGGCCTCACCATCGCGGCCTCTCCCGTTGCGGAGCACAGGCTCCAGAGGCGCAGGCCCAGCAGTTGTGGCTCACGGGCCCAGCCGCTCCGCGGCATGTGGGATCTTCCCAGACCAGGGCTCGAACCCGCGTCCCCTGCACCGGCAGGCAGACTCTCAACCACTGCGCCACCAAGGAAGCCCCTTACTTCACATTTTTAAGTAGCCGTGTTTTTAAAGGTAAAACAGGTACAGATTATTTTGTTCATAAAGTCGATTTAATTCAGTATATCCCGAATAGGATCGCTTCAACGTATCATCAGTATCAGCACTGAGAGACTTTACGTGAAGTTTTGCAACTGAGGTTTTGAAATTCCATGTGCCTTTTGTCCTTTGGTGCGTGCGTCTCAGGGAGGGTGCTAAATGTTCATCAGAAACACTTGATCTGTATTTAGCGTCCGTAACACTTAACAGCTGGAAAAAAAAGTAGATTCACGTGCCCAAGCTCTCCAGAAATAGTTAAAAGTTTTTCAGTCGCTGCATCGAGTATGGGTTGTTAAATTGAATGTTCAAATTAATTAAAATTGGATTAGAATTTCAGTACCTCTGTACTTTTAAAAGTGCTCAGATGCCACATGCAGCCAGTAACTCCCATCTTGGGAAGTAGACCTGGAAAATACACCCGTAGCGTCCTATTCCGTGACGAGATGGGGTTGGTTCAGGTGATACCTGTGTCCCTCACGTCGTAGAAACAGCCCCATTTGTGGGAAACGATTTGGGAGCTGTTGTATACTAAATGATTCATCGCTGATGGTTTTTAGAGAAGGGCTATCCTAGGATTGCTTTTATGATGCAGTTATTTTTTTTTAATTAATTTTTATTGGAACATGGTTGCTTTACAGTGTTGTGTTGGTTTCTGCTGTACAGCAAAATGAATCAGCTATACATACACCTATATCCCCTCATTTTTGGATTCACTTCCCATTTAGGTCACCACAGAGCACTGAGTAGAGTTCCCTGAGCTATACAGTAGGTTCTCATTAGTTATCTATTTTATACATAGTATCAATAGTGTATATATGTCAATCCCAATCTCCCAATTCATCCCATCCCCCTCCTTCCCCCTTGGTATCCATACATTTGTTCTCTACGTCTGTGTCTCTATTTCTGCTTTGCAGATAAGTTCATCTGTATCATTTTTCTAGATTCCACATATATGCATTAATCTACGATGTTTGTTTTTCTGACTTACTTCACTCTGTATGACAGTCTCTAGGTCCATCCATGTCTCTACAAATGACCCAGTTTCATTCTAGGATGCTGTTAAATGCAATCTGATTTTCCCCTATAGAATTTCTTCTATTGCATGGCTAAGAATAAAATGGGATGGTTTTACGTAGAAGAGTGTGAAGACTTTATATAGTTTTAAAAATTGGTTTTATGGCCTTGGTGCTGCCCCCTATTGGTAACATATGGTATATAGTCCACCTGGTAGTTTTTTGGGATTTTTTTAATCATTTTATTTGGAAGCCCTGATTCAAACAAACCACCAATAAAATGTTTCACAAATTCACTCGGTGATAAGTTTGGCCAACCATCATCATTTTACAGCTGAGAAATCTGAGGCCCTGAGAGGTAAGGTGGTTTGCGTGCAACCCCACAATTGCCAGCTGGTAGTACCTTATGGCTTCCAGGTTAAATTTATTTCCCTTACCAGGAGCCTCTGTTATCGGAAGCACCTCAGAGGGGCAGTTAGGAATGAAGAGTGGATATGGGGACCACTTGCCTCTGCTGGACCCCTGTGTCTGCCACTCTCCAGCTGGTGAGATTGAGTACATTGTAATCACCCCGTGTGCCTTGGTTTTGCTCATCTGCGTAATGAGAATTGTTCCTACCCTGTAGGGCGATTGGTAACAATGGATGGGTCTGCTCATTGGAAAGGATTTCCTAAGAACGGTTCCTATCATGTAGTAAGCATTGAGTAGACAGTAGGTGCTTCTGACTTTATCATGCCCACCCTCACATCATCGTCATCACCAACATCCCCACCACTGTCATCACCATCGTCATCTCCATAGTTATCACCTTCATCTCCATCACCACCGTCATCATCACCATCATTATCACCATCATTATCACCATCATCACCATCATCACCACTATCACCATCACCATCATCACCACCATCATCACCATCATCGCCACCATCATCACCATCATCATCATCACCATCATCACCACCACCATCATCATCATCACCATCATCACCACCATCATCACCATCATCACCACCACCATCATCATCATCACCATCATCACCACCATCATCACCATCATCACCATCATCATCATCATCATCACCACCACCATCACCACCACCATCATCACCACCATCATCACCATCATCACCACCACCATCATCACCATCATCACCATCATCACCACTATCATCACCACCACCATCACCACCATCATCACCATCATCACCACCATCATCATCATCACCATCATCACCACCATCATCACCATCATCACCACCGTCATCATCATCACCATCATCACCATCATCACCACCATCATCACCACCATCACCACCATCATCATCACCATCACCACCATCATCACCATCATCATCACCATCATCACCATCATCACCACCATCATCATCATCACCATCATCACCACCATCATCACCACCATCACCACCACCATCATCACCATCATCATCACCATCATCACCATCATCACCACCATCATCATCATCACCATCATCACCACCATCATCACCACCATCATCATCACCATCATCACCACTATCATCACCATCATCACCAACATCATCACCATCATTATCGCCATTATCACAATCGCCATCATCAACATCAACGTTGTAATGACCGTCGTCATCATCGGTGCCATCATCACCATCATCATCTCCATAATTATCACCTTCATCACCAGCATCACCATCATCACCATCATCACTATCAACTTCATGATCACCACCATTGCTCTGGACTGAACTTGGGTTCCTTCAAAATTCATGTCTTGAAGCTCCAACCCCCATTGTGGCTGTATTTGGAGATCATGTTGTTCAGAAGTAATTAAGGTCAAATGAGGTCATGACAGTGGGATCCTAATCCCATAGGATTGGTGACCTTATAAGAAATGTATTTCTTCCAGTTCTGGAAGTCCATGAGCAGGATGCTGGCCTATTTGGTTCCTAGTGAGGCTGTCTTCCTGGCTTGTAGGTGGCCTCCTTCTAATACAGTAGAGAGATCTCTCTCTCTTCCTCTTCTTTGAAGGACACGAGTCATTGGATTAGTCCCAGTCTTAACCTGATTACATCTGCAAGACCCTATTTCCAAATACATTCACGGGTACCGGAGTCTAGGACTTTTGTGGGGGGAACACAATTCAACTCAGTGGGGATGCAGTGAAAGGCAGTAGGGAGTAGGAACACATGAGCAATGGGACATCTATTTTACAGAGCATACTTGGATAACGGTCTCCCACCCCCAGTTGTGGTGGAACTGGTAACAGTGAGAAAACTGAGAACGGCGGGTGTCACTTTGCCCTCTCTTCAAGAGCCAAGTGAGCAGAAACGATAAGACCAGGGACATCGATAATTCACAGCCTGGACCAGCATTCTCCCAGTAACATCCACCACTGTCTGTCTTGTCTTAACATATTTACTGCAGTGTGAAGTTCTTTCTAGCAATTTATGACTCTACATCCAAGAAGCATGGGGGCTTTTTGCAGGAAGCTTTTTTAAGTATAAAGAGAATTCTCTTAAAAGGAGAAGACTGCTTCCACCTTGCAATAATCGTCTGCTATGAACCTGGGGGTACAAATGTTTGTTAGAGCCCTGCTTTCAATTCTTTGGGGGCATTAACCAAGGACTGAAGTTTCTGGGACTTAAGGAAATTCTCTTTAACTTTTTAGGGAACTGCAGTACTGTTTGAAATCTAAGGCTTTAAGAACGTTTACTGCAGTCTGAAGCTCTTTCTAGCAGTTTATGCCTCTCTACATCCGAGAAGCCTGGGGGCTTTTTGGAGAAAGCTTTTACTTGAATGAGGGGTCAGGCTACCTGAGTTTACTGAGAAACTGGAAAGTCATAGAGCCTTCGATCTGTGCCCCATACCCCAGGATGAAGCGAGGGAGAGACTCACCTTTCCACATGTAAGCGGAGACACCACAGCTAACACAGATAGAATTATCTGCACCCACCTCCACCTGGTGAGGACATGAGCTAAGCACCAGGCTTCCAGCTAGATTCAGGCAACCGTGGATGTGCCCCACCTGGGAATACAGCATTAACGGGCCAGTACCGGATCGTTCAGCAGAATTAAAGGATTTCATGAGCCAAAGCAATGAGGGTTGACTTTGAGTTGACTCAGCTGGGTGTGGCGGGAAGAAAGGCGCTCCTAAGCTTAAGTCTTGGGGACAGGAAACTCCTAGCTGGACCGCCAGGTGGTTCTGTGCACCCTGACGGGATGTCACTTGAAAAAGCCCAGCAGGTAGTGTGAGCCCCTTCCCGCTCGACTCCGTGTGGGAAGAACCCACGTCTCCCATCTGCTTTCCTTCCTGGAACTTAACGGCCACCTGCTGCACCCGAATTCCTGGCTGGTTACCGGACCATACAGTCTCTATCTGCGCCAATGCAACGTGACCCCATTCCTTCCATAGGATTTGAAATTGGAATGGTACTTTGTATCACAAGGGGTTCTAGGGAAATGGGAAAGAGTCTATCGTGTGAAAAAAGAATCAGAGATCGGGAATGGAGAGGTGTCATGGGGAAGGGAAGCAGGGACCCAAGAGCACCTTTGGGTGGGTTCCTGGAGAGAGCTGAAGACCCCCGCCCAAGACCCCCAGCACTCCAGTGGACCTGGGGAGGGCTCGGGCCAGATGCACCGCTTACACAGCAGGGTCAGCGTGAGCTCGATGATGGGCAGAGAGAGAGAGAGAGTGGGCAAACATATCAGTGAGCACACACTGTTGCTTTCTTTACATTAAACCTGCAAGGTAAGGGTTTCTTCTGTCCGTGCTTCATCATTGCATCTCTTGTTGGAGGAGTTCTTTGCAAAGGATATTTTCTCCCTCCTAAGATGCCGTTCCTTTCTGCCAGTCTACAGACAGGTGCCAGACACGACGGCAACACTAGGCAGCCCGGGCACACGTGGTCTGGACCTGGGCTGCAGCCCGGAGCTGCTAAGTGGCTGTCCCAGCGACATGCTCCTTGGCAGGAGCGTGCCAGCTGGACGTGATTCACACACGGCTCTGTCTGGACGTACTGGTCCCGGATCCTTTCCAAACCCGCCCTTGGTCCAGCTTCTGCCGAGGTGCTGGCTACCTTACCTTGACTCTGGGTATCAGACACCTGTTCCTGGATCTCCCGCCCATGGGGACACCCTCCTTTCTTAGCCTCCTCTGTCTCCGCACTTTATAAAAGTTTAATTGTGGCAAAGTATAGATAGCATCAAAGATACCATCTTAACCAATTTTAAGCGTAAAATTCAGTGTATTAATTACATTCAGAACGAGGTACAGCCGTCCCCCCCCCATCCATCTCCAGAACTCTTTTCTTCTTGCAGAACTGAAACTCTGTCCCCATTAAAATGTGCCAGCTCCCCTGCTCCCTCGCCCTTCAGCGCCTGGACCCACCATCTACTTTCTGTCTCTCTGAATATGACTCCTCTAGGGGCCCCATGTAAGTGGAATCATTAGGTATTTTTCCTTTTCACTGAGCATGATATCTTCAAGGTTCTTCCATGTTGTAGCAGGTGTCAGAATTCCCTTCCTTTTCAAGGCCGAATAGTATTCCACAGTCTGGATGTATTACATTTTGTTTATTCATCCATGAGGGACACTTGGGTTGCTTCTGTCTTTTGGCTGTTGTGAACAGTGCTGTTATGAACACACGTGTACAAGTATCTTTTCAAGACCCTGCTTTCATGTCTCGTGGGTATATGCCCAGGAGTGGGATTGCCAGATCATAACGGTGATTCTATTTTTAGTTTCCTGAGGACCCTCCATCCTGTTCTCCAGAGTGGCTGCACCATCTTACATTCCCACCTACAGTGTAGGAGGGCTCCCTTTTCTCCACATCCCCGTCACCACTGGTTTTCTGTTTTTTTGATAGTAGCCATCTGCATGGGGTGAAGTGGTCACCTCTGCACTTTTGACTCTTTCCTCCCGCCGATCACAGGGCAAAGTCACACGGAGAAGCTGAAGTTCTTCCTCACGGAAACCCCACCGCATCCCCTTTCTGAGCTGTAGCTGCTTGTTTGCGTGACATGATGTCACCTCCCCAAGCCTGAGGGGGCAACTGGGGGGTCAGCCTGTTTAAAGAGATAAACGTGGACGTCATTCTGACAATTTTCTGGACCTCCAAAGATGTGTTTCCAAATGTTTTGTTTCTCTGGCCATCATTTAGCTTGTAGCCCGTCACATGACACAAGTTATAATACGCGGTGTGGAGTGTGAAAACCCCAGGTGCTTTAGAAGCAGAGGTGAACTGGGTGAGGGCTGATGTGATATGGCCCCCAAGGGGTGGGTGTTTGGCTTCTGGGGCCGCCATAACAAAGTACCACAAACTAAGGGGCTTAACCCAACAGAATGTTACAGCCTCACAGTTCTGGGGGCCAGCGTAGGAAATCAGGGTGTTGCCAGGGCAATGTTCCCTGTAAAGGCTCTAGAAAACCATCTGTTCTGTGCCCCTCTCCTAGCTTTTGGTAGCCTCACGTGTTTCTTGGCTTGTAGATAAAGAAGATAGGAGATGTGTATAAAATGGAATATTATTCAGCCACAAAAAAGAAGGAAATCTTGCCATTTGCGACGTGGTTGGACCTTGGGGGCATTAAAGTGAGATAAGTCAGTCACAGAAGGACGCATACTGTAGCATCTTATTTAGGTGTGGAATCTAAAAAAGCTGAATTCGAGATCCCACTCCTGGGCATAAAACCAGAAAAGACGGAAACTAATTTAAAAAGATACACGTGCCCCTGTGTTCATAGCAGCACTATTTACAGTAGCCAAGACATGGAAGCAACCTAAGTGTCCATCGACAGATGAATGGACAAAGAAGATGTGGTACACATAGACAATGGAATATTACTCAGCCATGAAAAAGAATGAAATAATGCCATTTGCAGGACCATGGGTGGACCTAGAGATTATCGTACTAAGCAAAGTAAGTCAGACAGAGAAAGACAGGTATCATATGATTTCACTTATATGTGGAATCTAAATAAATAATACAAATGATCTTATTTACAAAACAGAAACAGACTACCAGACTTAGAAAACAAACTTATGGTTACCAAACGGGAAAGGGCGGGGGAGGGATAAATTAGGAGTTTGGGATTAACAGATACACACTACTATATATAAAATAGATAACCAACAAGGACCTACTGTATAGCACAGGGAACTATATCCAATATCCTATGATAAACCATAATGGTAAAGAATCTGAAAAAAAAATATGTGTTTAATTGAATCACTTTGCTGTACACCTGGAACTAACACAACATTGTGAATCAACGATACTTTAATTTTTTAAAAAAACAGCTGAACGCATAGAACCAGAGGGTAGGATGGTGGTTGCCAGGGGCAGGGGATGAGCGGAAGGGGAAATGGGTGAAGGTACAAACTTCCAGTTATATGATAAATGTGTTCTGGGGATTTAGCGTTATGTCATGATGACAAACACACACCAAAAACACAAAACAGGCAGATGACATTGATTGCCTTGGACTTTTACCCAATGTAAGAACATGGGATGGAACCAAGCGATTTCCAAATCTTCTTTGTGGTTTAACAGCCTAGCTGTCTAAGTTGCACTTTTGGGAAGAGAAAGTCACCATTCAGACTTTTGCTAAAGGCTCCGATGGAGCTCATAGCTCATGTGTCACAGCAGCATTTTCCCTGGTGTTTCCTTTGATTGCCCTGTTTTTTTTTAAAAGATATTTTTGATGTGGACCCTTTTTGAAGTCTTCATTGAATTTGTTACAATATTGCTTCTGTTTTATGTTTTGGTTTTTTTGGCCACCAGGCATGTGGGATCTTAGCTCCCCGGCCAGGGATGGAACCTGCACCCCCTGCATTGGAAGGCAAAGTCTTAACCACTGGACCGCCAGGGAAGTCCGTGGTTGCCCTTTTGGATGTTGATCACTATCACTGATCTGTCATACAAAACATGAGCATGACCTTAGCGTGTTATTTTCCTATGCTTTGGACACAGGGTTTTTAAAAATTGAATTTTCCCTCTTTCTTGCCAACGGACTGGAGCACGCAGGGACCTGAGAGGTTGCAGACCTCAAGCAGAGTCTGTCGAACGGGGTCCTGAGGTGTTCAGAGCTGCCTTAAATGCAGCGGGGGGGTGTAAGGGACCAGGGTACCCAATATGTGATCCTTGGGGTGTAGCAGAGAGAAACTATGTGGCTTTAAAAAATTCTGTTAAGATTCGTATAACACAAAATCCACTGTGTTAGCCATTTTAAAGTGAAGAATGCAGTGGCGTTTAGCACATTCACAAGGTTGTACAACCATCACACCTGTTTAGTTCCAGAACATTCTTATCCCTCCCCCAAAAGAAACCCCATACTCATTACCAGTCACTCCCCCTGCCCCTGACAACTGCTAACCTGCTTTCTTTCTCAGTGGATTTGCCTCTTCTGGATATTTCATATAAATAGAATTGTAAAATACCTGTCCTCCTGGGTCTGCTTCTCTCACTGAGCATCGTGTGTTCAAGGTCCTTCCACGTGGTAGCCTGTGTCAGAGCTTTGCTCCTTGTCATGGCTGAGTCATTCCACTGTGTGCATGGACCCCATGCTGTGTATCCGTCATCCACTGATGGCTCTTTATCTTTTTTTTCTAAATTGAGGTATAATTGGCGTATAACATTGTATTAGTCTCGGGTGTACGACATAGTGATTGGATATATGTATCTATTATAAAATGACCTTCCCCAATAACTCTATAATCAACATCCAACACCACACAGCTACAAGTTTTTACTCTTGATGAGAACTTTTCATATCTATTAGCAACTTTCAAATATACAATACAGTATTATTAATTATATAGTCACCACGCCGTATGTTACAACCCCACGACTTAATCTTTCAACTGGAAGTTTGTACCATTTTTATCTTTTCACGGGTGAATTTTTGTTAGCAAAATCCTCCATACTGAGATACACAAATAAAGAGTAAATTAGAAAAAAATCAGTCTTTATTTTCCGCAGGTCATAAAAATTTAGATATTTCAGCAGAAATGTTACAAATTGTAAGTTTTAATTAAACATTGGGGCTTTTTAAAGTATAAATAGAATTCTCTTAAAAGGAGAAGGAGGCTGCTTCTCCCATCTGTTGTGAAAAAGACAGATCTAAGGCAGCACAGGGAAGGGGTGACCCAAAGTAAAACCAACCACCCAGACACTCAGAAATCTCCACCTTCTACGCTGGGTCCCGCTTGGCTGGTTGGAATCTCTTGCTTTCAGCCAGCCGTCCTCTAGGTGGGGCTAAAAGCTAAATTTTTTGCAAGTCTCAACTCCTGGGGAGAAAAGCCTTTCCAAAGCTCTCCGCCCCGTTTAAACCCCAGACATCCCAGAGCCCCTTAACCTGAGGATTTCCAAAAGCCACCACGGATACTAAAATGACCGCGAACCCACAGAAACAGTTCAGACCTTTTGCAGAGCAGGTGGAAAAGACACTTAGCTGTCGCTTTGTGTTTCCTCTGGGAGGACAGAACCAGCTCATTTATTCATAAAGCAGACGTGTGGGTTCCTGAGGGTCCCTCCCTCCAGTCAAGCCTTGAATCCTTTTTCCCATCATGTTATGGGAAAACAGGGACTGGGGGTTTTGCTTTTTCTGAGCAGCGAAGGTAAGCACCGAGAACAAGACACAGCCGTGATAACAGGGCCGTGACTCAGATTCTCTCTTGGTTGCAGAGTGTTGATAAAGGACAAAAGTCAGGGCAGACGAGGCTGCTGTCTTTATCCACGGGGCGAGGGTTTAAGGCATCTTGTTGACCGATTCAGTGACTGTAACGTTCAGTGCTTCTGAGACGCACGCATTGGCCAAGCACAGCTGAGTTTTGTGGACCCCCTTCTCTGCCCACAGGACGTGGACCCTTTGCGGGACCCCCGAGTACCTGGCCCCCGAAGTCATCCAGAGCAAGGGCCACGGGAGAGCCGTGGATTGGTGGGCCCTCGGCATCCTGATATTTGAGATGCTCTCGGGGTGAGTCGCGTTTCCGTGGAGACGTCTCCAGCGAGTCGCGGCCCCACTCGCTGGCCCTGGGGTGCTCGGCCCGCCCCTAGGACGGGGCACTGGGGGTCGGGGGCAGATCCTCGGGGTCGGGGCGCACGGCACTTTCCCGCTGCTCGTGACGGTGATACGAACTGACCGTTCGGCTTGATTTCCCAAGAGTAAAAGCGCAGGCTTGAAGGACCAGCAGGGCACAGCTGTCGCGGTCTTTTATCCTGTCTCCTAAGTGTCCCTGTCTCCCAAGAAAATACTGTTCATCTCCCGCACGGACACTCTGGGGTGACTCCCGGAGCTGGGTAACGTACGTGATGGATAACGCGATTGAGGACGTTATGAACGGAGAGTGTGCCAGAAAGGAAGGAGTGTGTTCTTCCCTGAAATCCCAGACGTGCCTCCGGGGAGGTTAGGAATCACGTTGCCCCTGGTCCAGATAGCCAGGAGTTGGGCTGTTTCTCACGGGGTCGGCCTGATTAAATATTGAAGCGTGGCTCCCGCGTGAGACGTGCGCGATGGACACACAAAGCAGGCATCCCCCTCGCAGAAACCGTGCACCTGGGGACTCCTCCTCGACGTGTGCGCTCTGCCCACGCTCCCGGGGACTCCTCCTCGACCTGTGCTGCCTTATGTCCACGCTCCCGCCGCTTCCCTTTGTCCCGCTTTCTTTGGCGGCTGTGCTTTTTGCTGGTAGGTTTTGCAGACACTGAGTTTACTCTGGTTTTAATAAAACCCGGGGCCTGTTCCATGCCTGTCTGATTCCCTGCAGGGCTGGTCCACAGCTTTCGGTTGGAAAGAAAGATGGAAAGAGGCCTTCTCCTGCATTGAGTGTGTGACCGACCAGCCGGGGGGGAATCTGTGCAAACCTGTCCGTATTCGTCTGTCAGTCATCCGTCTCTTCGTCGTCTATCTGTGATCTGTCTGTCGTTTATATCTAGTTTTCGGCTGTTTAGCTATCATCTGTATCTGCCTGTCGTCTTTGTATATCTTCTCTATTGTGTCTGTTATCAGCTCTGTCATCTATTTACATAACATACCTGTCTACCCACTCTTGTCACCTGTTTATCATGTCATATTTACCTATCATCTAGTTTGTCATTTATATCCATCATCTATCTACCTTTTTGTCTGTCTTACTATCTGTACCTATTTATCTCTAACTTTATATCTGTTATCTATCATCTATATGTCATCTATTCTATATATCTATCATCTGTCATCTATCCTATCATCTACCTATATCGATCTCTAACTCTCTATATATTTATTTTTATCTACCTATCATCTATTTATATCTACCTCTAACTGTATATCTGTTGATTTTTAGCTATCTGCCTTTCTATCAATCATAGATCAATATCTGTCAATCATAGATCAATATCTATCTGTCAGTCATAGATCAGTATCTATCAATCATAGATCAATATCTGTCAGTCATAGATCAATATCTGTCTATCATAGATCAATATCTATCAATCATAGATCAATATCTGTCAGTCATAGATCAATATCTGTCTATCAATCATAGATCAATATCTATCAATCATAGATCAATATCTATCAATCTATCTAATCTTTTCAATTTTCCATTGCTCTTTAGTCAAACACCTCTAGCAAATCCCATAGACCCAAATTTCTTCATATGCACCCTAGCCCAGGAAGTCCTAATCAAAGCAGAACGTTGAAATAAATGGCATGTACGGTCAATCCAGCAAGAAGATATAGAAATTGTACATCTTTCTGCACCTGTATTCGATCAGCTTCCACACTCAAGCCAGCAGCATATCTTCCTTCCTGTGCATTACTGACCACGAGAGGGCAGCCTTGCCCGAGGAGAATTGAATCCCGGTGCCCAGTGATGTTTAGCAGAATGGGGTTCATGTGTCCTCTGTTTTGTCTTTATTGTTAGGATAGACTATAATAGTACAGAATATAATAATGCGGAATACCATTAGGAAAGACAATGTTGGAATATAATATACTATTAGAACATAGTATTGATAGACTATAATAGAAAATTATTAAAATAGAGTAGAATAAAGTAGGATAGGGTAGAATTAGAATATAGTATTAGGATATATTAGAATTATTATTAGGGTTATTATAGAAACATAATTATTAGAATTCTAATAATTTAATATGCTGTTTTAATAGTAACTAAGATACTATTAGGATATAATATATTAAAATAATATTCTAATTACTATTGGGATGTAATATATTAAAATATTAGAATATTAGAAAATATTCTATTTCAGTAGAATGTTAGCCATACAGTATTTCTAGTATTCTCAGAGAATATTAGGAATTCAGTAGAAAATAATGTAATTAGAATCTAGGTCCTATTATTAGAATAACTGGAGATTAATAACTCAAACCCTCTCCTAACCCAGAACACCGTAAGCTGAACTTCGCATTTCATAAAAGGGAACTGTTTGTTCAGTCAGCATAGTTTTGTTTTCCACATTTCCGGTTAGAGTCAGGCTTGTCTGGGTGGTATTTTCAGAGCCATCCGTCCCTGCCCACACTGCACGCGCGGCTGACCCTGGGCTGTCCCTGAAGTCTGGCCAGCCTCCGCTCTCGCCTGGAGCAGCCCCGAGTGTCCTCATGTCTCCTCCAGCTGCCCCTGCGCCTGCCTGTGACACCTTCCCCTGGCAGCCACTGCAGGGGTCCCTCCCCAGCACCAACCAGCCGCCTCCTTCTCCCTAGCAGCCCTCGAGGGGAAAGACCCGGAGCCCCTCATTATACGAGGCTCTGAGTCGGTCTGTACAAGGTCTGCCCACCCTAGACGGAGGCCTGACCCCTCTCCCGGGATCGCAGGCCTTCCCGCTGTCCCTCCAGCACCCCGTGAGGCATTGCTGTTCCTCTCTTTGCCAGCCTCCTGAGGGCATCCCCCCGCCTGGTCCCTTCTGTTCCGGTCCTCACGATTCAGGCTCACCTGTAACCTGCCCTCAGAGCCCTCCTCCGCAGCTCCCACCCACGCTCTGCCCCAGCACCCCTTTCCGTTCTCTCTGGAGCGCCCAGTGGGTCTGAAACCATCTGGTTCCGTGTGTGAATTGCCCACGAGGTCACTGGATGGTGCAAGCTGCCCTTCTCACCCCCTTGAACCCAGACGCCTTTGGTGGCCAGTGGGAGAGAGTTATTACATAGACGGTGGAGATGGCCTTTTCTTCCAAGTCCCCGTCTCCCGCGTGCTTGTTGGATTTCCATTTTCTGTTTTGGCACCTTTAGCAAGATCAGACTAGACTCTGTCTTGTCTGTTTGCTTATTGCTTTCGTTGGTGGTTGAACTGTTTCATGAAGTACAAGAAGTACATTTGTTGGGTCCAACCAGCCGTGTGATTAGGTATGAGAGCATGTCATAACTGGGGTTTTATTTTCATCGAGTGAGAAATGTTTCGGTTGGATTGAAGAGAGGTGGCCCATTCGTGGGCTTTCCCAGGAGCACCACCTCAGCCCTGATGTCTTTCATCATCTGCTCCTTTCATATCCACCCATGTGGAGAGTTCAGTCCCACACCTGTCTTTCAGGAAGGTGGAACTTGTCTGCATTTGGAGCTGCACCCATGTGGAACGTTAGCTGCGGTGCAGTGGTTCTCAAAACATTTCGGCCGCAGGACCCTAAAAGTTTTCGATAATCATCTACCCTAAAAGTTACTCCCTTCCTAAAAGTTATGAAAACACTCCTAAATGTTAGTATCGACCCCAAAGAGCTCTCACTGATGCAGGTTATATCTGTCAACGTTTACCACATTTGAAAATTAAACTGAGATTATATATATAAGTTTATACGTAAAAGCATATCTTATACATAAGGTGATAAACTAATGGTTAACATAAATCAAATTTTTAATGAAAAAAATACCTATTTCCTAGTATTAAAAATATTTAGAGAAAAGAGTGACGTTGTTTCACATGTTCATTAGTCTCTTTTATGTCCAGCTTAATTGCGGGCCACTGTGTTCTTCCCTTCTCTCACACTCTGTCTGGTGTGATTCGTTGTTTTGGTTGAGGTATATGACGAAAATGCAGCCATCTTCAGATTTATAGTTAGAAAAAAGATGTCACAAAGCTCCTGAAAAGGCCTCGAGGAACCCGAGGATTCCCTGGGACCCCACTTTGAGAATCATGGCTGCCATGCCAAAGGTAGGGTGCCCCAGGACTCTCTCTCACGCTACAGTCTGCCCCAGTGTTTCTTGGCCCAATACTTTGTTCTTGCCCCTTTTTCTGAGGAATCAGCACGGGCTCTAGGCGCGCGGGCTCAGTAGTTGTGGCACGTGGGCTCAGTAGTTGTGGCTCACGGGCTCAGTAGTTGTGGTGCACGAGCTTCAGTAGTTGTGGTGCACGGGCTTCAGTAGTTGTGGCATGCAGGCTCAGTAGTTGTGGCTCACGGGCTCTAGAACACAGGCTCCGTAGTTGTGGTGCACGGGCTTCGTTGCTCCGTGGCATGAGGGATCTTCCCAGACCAGGGCTCGAACCCGTGTCCCCTACATTGGCAGGTGGATTCTTAACCACTGTGCCACCAGGGAAATCCAAAGCATGGAGTCTTAAGCGCTGGACCACTGGGGACGTCCCAGGACCATCATTTTGTAACAGGGGTCTCTGGGGGTCTGATGAAGAACACGAGGTAGCAACAACGATGGCGCCTGTTTCTGGACAATCCACTTTTTTTACTGGAAGATTTAGGTAGGTCGAAGGTATCTATAAAAAGGATCACAGGTAGATGATGGAGAAAATGGCAAAATTGGCATGCATTTTTCCGACGAAATTCTGGAGCCTGCCTTCATGGGGAAGAGCAGGCTGTCCTTCTGACTACATCTCACCGTGGACAATGTGAAGGTGCATATGACGCCCGCTTCTGTA
This sequence comes from Balaenoptera physalus, assembly GCF_965194825.1. NCBI lineage: Eukaryota > Metazoa > Chordata > Mammalia > Artiodactyla > Balaenopteridae > Balaenoptera > Balaenoptera physalus. The sequence goes on along the minus strand of NC_138904.1, from coordinate 2,189,451 downwards.
TGATGGGCACCCGTTTATTAAGAATTGGAAGGATTCTGTTGGATTAAAGACAGATTTGAGGGCACTTTCTTGGGCTACTTTCCACACGCCGACTTCTCCAATAGGCCGCCTCCGTGCTTTTTCCTTCAGGCAAGATCTGTCAGTGCTCACTTATTGTTTTTTCCGCTCGTTAAACTACTGCTAACATACCTTTCCCATGATAGTGTCGTGTAATGCCAGCTACTCCAGAGTACTGCGTGTCATATTCTCCATGAACGTGGGTAGGTATGTATGACACATTTTCCCCTGGTCCCGTTTCTGAATGTGTATCTGTTTCCCCCAGTGAAATCATACAGCTGGATGTACTCAGACAGGGCCACCACCCAAGACAGGAATATGACTCCCCCAACCATTGTTAGAGGAAACTCCTGACGCACGCGAAGGGCTAGCTTGGGATTTATAAGCTTCAAGGCATTCACGGTTGGCGAGGGTTGGGTGTCTCCCGGCCTGGCTAGTTTCTCAATCCATGGAAGCTGGTAACTCTGGAAGCACAACTGGCCAGAGTAGTTGTAGTTATGAGACCATAACAGCCAGTGACCCCAAGAGGTACAGGTGTGGTCTTACGGACTCTGTGCTCCTATTCACGCCCAAGTGTAAAGCTGAGGAACGAAAGTATCACATAAGGAAAAAAGGCTATTTTATGCTGCACGCAGCTGCATTTCTACATTTATTTAGAATATTCCATTTTTCTGAGGAACCTACCTCTTTTACTTCCACTTTCCCATTCATTTCTATTTTTGTACTTCATATTTCTGTTCTTTAGTTTTTAAATATTTTTCAACTCTCTCTTCTCTGTGATATATTTGTGTATTGGTTTCCTGGGGCGGCTGTAACAAATTTCCACAAACTGGGGCGTTTAAAACAGGAATTCATCCTCTTCCCGGTCCTGGAGACCAGACGTCGGAGGTCGAGGTGTCCCAGGGCCGCGCTCCCTCCAGGGGCTCCCGGGGAGGGTCCTTCCCGCCTCTTCCAGCTTCTGGGGGCTCCAGGCGTCCCTGGGCTTGTGGCCGCCTCCCTCCCGTCTCTGCTTTCATCTTCACAGGGCTTCTCCTCTGTGTCTGTGTCTCTCCTCTTCTGTGTCTTAGAAGGACCCTGTCATTGGATGTAGGGCCACCCTCCTCCAGGAGGACCTCATCTCAGACCCTTCACTGCATCACATCTGCAAAAACTCTGTTTCCGTATAATGTCCCATTTAAGGTCGTCAGGTTGAGGACGTGGATGTAACTTTGGAGGCCACCATTCCACCCACGATACACTGTTTCTCTTTAAAAAAAACATGAGTTGATTTGGAATCAACACGAGAATTATTTTTGATCATTGAGATTTGCCATCATCAATCAGACCATCATTTGAAAACTCCCCTTTATATTTCCATTGCTTATTCTACGGAATTAGAAGACCTCCTTCTAAAGAAACTAAATAGAGGTTATGCTTTTGAGTTGAAGGTCTTTGCCTTGAGCACTCTGAGGAAATATCAAAAGTATACTTTGTGCCCAGGGACATGTGGCTATCTAGTATATATTCAGTGGTTTACTTCTAGAGTTTCTTGGATTTTTCTTGGTCTTGGCAGTTGTAAGTATATTTCTTCTTTAGCTTCTGTCACGTTTTTTTGTTTTTCTATTTCCAGATATTAGAAAGGATAGGTCTGTTAGTTTCTATAACTGGACTATAGTCTTTAATTGTGGTAACATTGCTGCACATGATACATGAGTGTATGGCATGGCCGTGTGCCAGTACAACTTTACTGGCAAAAAGAGGCTGTGGGCCATCATTGGCCAACCCCTAGTGTAGATCTTTGTGCCTAAAATCGCAAACTGGAAACCAGCGTTGCTGTCACTCACCTCCCAAAGTAGGATGGAGGTGAATTCATCGACTATGGAGATTCACATATTGGCTTCTATAAAGTTATGAAGTACTTGAGCCAAAAAAATAGGATACAGTGTAACCTGTCCTCTTACATTTGGCCTGTGTACACTTATTGAGCACCTACTGTGTGCTACACACTCCCGTATGCAGGAAGGATACAAAGAGGTCCACTCATGGTCCAGTTGGGGAGACATTTTTAATGGCACCCTAGTGACCTCATAGTTGGTCAGATGGCCTCACGGTCATTGCCTTTTCTTTGCTGGCCCATCCTCTGTACTTGGGCTGCAGTGCTTCATGCTTGGCCTCTTGGAACCATCTCTTCGAAGCTCGTCTCGAGCCATCCATGGACTCCAGGGTGGGAGGAAAGAGCTGCCGTGAAATAAATTCTGTTCTGCCCTGGTCAGGCAGAAAGAGTCATCCTTACAAAGCAGGGATGTTTTCCACACTTGCTCGCCACTAAAAATAGATGTTTATGTTTCTAACAGGTTTCCTCCGTTTTTTGATGACAACGCATTTGGCATTTACCAAAAAATTCTTGCGGGCAAGATAGATTTCCCCAGACATTTGGACTTCAGTGTCAAGTAAGTAAACCGTTTCCCTCCTCATCGGGTGTGTTTATTTTTAAAGCATCTAAGAAACCCCAGTTACGGCATCTGCCGAGCGGGGTACCATCCTGTGTTATTCTCTATGCTGGGCTGAAGCTGTTTTGACCGGTCATTTTTTCCACCAAAAGGGAAAAGGTTTTCATGGCTCTGCTGGGATGACACTTCACCTTTTAATGACTCTCAGCCCTATTTTATACCGTTTGAAATAAATGACACTTACAATTAGCAAATAAAGGCATTTGTTATCATATTTAATAAGAGAGCCGTTTTGTTATTTGACAAGAAGGGTGTCCTTCCTCCCAGCTAGTGTTGTGGTTGGCACAAGTGTTGATGGCTTTAGCAGAGTTTAGCTTTTCTCTCCTGCTTAAATTATTTTCATTCTTAAAGTCCTTTTTCCTGCTAGAATTTTGAGTTACGCCCTCATTGTTTCAAGAACTTTTGCATTGCTTCAGTGTTAAACTTTGGGTGTGCATTTTTGTGGCAATGGGGGAAAAAACTAAATTTTTTAAAAGATAAGAATGCTTTAGGTTATCCGACGACCTTGCTCTGTGTGTCAGCTTTTAGCCATTTGCACCATTGTGAGTCCTAATTTCCAGTTGTTTTACCGTATTTCCCAGATACATTGATAGGTGCTCCAAACCCCTCCTGATCCCCAAATGGGGTTAATTGTGTTCAGTTGAGAACTAAACTCCTCTCTCTTTTTTCCTACATATTTTTAAAGTAACCTGTGGAAATTAAGTTCAGAGAAAACTTGTTTCATGACAGTGATCGGCTCCTGGGGCCACTGGCTGCATCTAGTTTTGTTTCTTAGAGATCAGTGTACTTACCTTAAATCGAGATTCTCAGTGTGATTCACAGATGGTGTTCCTCTTGGTTCGTGTGGGCTGGAGCTTGTGTCGTGTTTGACCCACCAGCTAGGTTTTAAAAGATTTTAGCAAGAAAAGGAGGCTCCAGTTAGACATAAATTATCCGGAAGGGGGACTTCTGTGTCATGAATGGTCCGACAGTAAGGTGACACGGGGAATACAGCACTCAAAAGTCTGTTGCTCTAGAAAGAAATGAAGAAATATGGTCTAGGATTTTCTCTCCCAGGCTCCAAATCCCAGCAGTGTTGAGTGACGTTGTTTCGAATGGATGGCAAAACACTTTAAAAATTGAGTTATAGGGGAGGGGTGGGGAGGGATGAGGAAGGGCAGGGGGAGGGTATTAAGAGAAGACAAAATAAAGAGAAAAAAATAAAGTTGAGTTGTAGATGTATCAACGATTGACCAATGATTTGATCAGATTAGCGCCTACTCACACCCATGGGCACTGCTAGTTGATGGCCCCTGTAGACTCCCTGGAATTCTCCTGGGTACACCTGGGACTTGTAAACACCCGCTGCACGTTGCCGGGACCTGCCCGCGATGGGTATGACTTCGCTGTTGCCGTGGGTGCACGTGCTCCAAGCAAGATAAGGATGAACTACCTCCTGTGCCCTCATAGTCTGCTTCCTTCTTTTGTGAACTTGTGATGGTCTTAGGCAACACAGAAGATCATCAGACTGAATCCCCTTCCTCTTTCAAGGAAGGACTTAAATTCTTCCAGGAGATGTTTCCCCAAGAGAAGCGGAGATCCATAAATCTTAGGTCACTTATTTGCTTATGTTAATATATGTATTTTCAATGGTTAAAATAGTCAATTTTATTTCTATTTTACCACAATTTTTTTTATCCATTTTGTTTTATTGAAGTATAGTTGATTCACAATATTGTGTTAGTTTCCAGTGTACAGCAAAGTGATTTGGTTATACATATACACATATATTTATATACATATAAATTCTTTTTCACATTCTTTTCCATTATAGGTTATTACAAGATATTGAATATAATTCCCTATGCTATATAGTAGGTCCTCGTTGTTTATTTTATATATAGTCGTGTGTATCTGCTAATCCCAAACTCCTACTTTATCCCTCCCCCCACCCCCTTTCCCAGTAAGTTTGATTTCTGTGTCTGTGAGTGCACAGCATGTAGGATCTTAGTTCCCTGACCAGGGATTGAACTCATGCCCCCTGCATTGGAAGTGCAGAGCCCGCCCCACTGGAAGGGAAGTCCCTGTATCATTTTTTAGATTCCACATATAAGTGCTCTCATATGGTATTTGTCTTTCTCTTCTGACTGACTTCACTTAGTATGATCATCTCTAGGTCCATCCGTGTTACTGCAGAGGGCACAATTTCATTCTTTTTTACACTCATGTTCATATATTGAGTGCGTTTCCAACGTTTTGTGAACAAGAAGATGGTATAGAAGGAGAACAAACCTAAGCATAATCTCCGTCTGGTCTCCTGCCAACTCCCCGTCTTTTTTGCATAGTTTACTTTCAAGAGAGAAGGAGCAGAGGCTGTTCTGGAATTCTTAGGGTTAGGTTTAGGGGTTGGGGTTAGGGTTAGGGTTAGGGATTAGGGTTAGGGGTTAGGTTTAGGGGTTGGGGTTAGGGTTAGGGTTAGGGATTAGGGTTAGGGGTTAGGTTTAGGGGTTGGGGTTAGGGTTGGGGTTAGGGATTAGGGTTAGGGGTTGGGGTTAGGGTTAGGGTTAGTTAGGGTTAGGGTTAGGGATTAGAGTTAGGGTTAGGGTTAGTTAGGGTTAGGGGTTAGGGTTAGGGATTAGGGTTAGGGTTAGATTTCACGCAGGCAGCTCCAGGCACTTCCTCTCACATCCCCAATGAGGGGGCTCAGCAAGGGCAGGAACCTGGGACCCTTTGCTGCCCTTGATGATGGCAGATCGTAGCTGAGTAAAATTTTACTTCTTCACGTTTTTGCCTAGATCTTCATGAGTTGGCTGAGAAGCTGAACCGTAAGGAGTCATTTCTTACCCAAATGACTGTCACCAAGTGACCCTGAGGGTAGAATTTTGACTGAAGTTTTTCAGGTCCTTTGTGGGTTCCTACAACCTCGGCATTGGGCCGTGTCGGCGTGTTGGCCTGGGCAAATGTCTCTTTGGATGAAGCTTAAGATTCCTTGCAGGAATATATATAATTGAAAAGGAAGTAAAAGCTTTGGGGCTTGGTGCCAACTTGGTATAGAACTCATATTTATTTACAGGTGTTTCTCTGTGTCTGAAAGTGGTCAAGGAGAAGCCAGCTGGCACCTGGGGAGTCAGTAGGATTCAGAATTTCAGCCTCGGTGAATCAAGGGCTTGCCAGTGGACTCACAGCCATTCCAGGATGGACGTGCCCACCTGTCACGTCTTGGATGCTTGCAGAGTTCCTACGTGGCTTTGCCATATCGGGTGGCCCCTTTTCCTTTGCACCTTTTGCCTTGAGGATCGAGCTGTTTTGCAAAGATCTAATTTTATATATTAAATAAGTCTTTGATTTTCTTGTAATCCTGGGACAGGCAGCTTTAAGGATATGCACTCATAGGGCTGAGGGTGCTGTAAATAATAGGGAAAAAGAAGAAAAAACACATGGATTTGGGGATGTTTTGGGAGTGTGGTGTTTGGTGACCTTGTTTTTTTTGGTTTGTTTCTTTGGTATGTGAAAGTAATGAAGGGGAAACTCACTAAGTACGGGAAAGGTACCTTAATTTCTCAGCGCTCTTGTATCCCTCTGCCTTGCGCAAGAGTAAATTTCCTCTGTTTTCGATGGACACATCACAATCCTAGCCTTAAGGCTCAATCCTAGCCTTAGGTGAGCCAGTGTTCTCGGGTTTTCTCTTTGAGATGGATTTGGGGAAACGTCTAGAAGGACTCCAGTTCTACTTAAGGATACACAGTGTTGGGACACTCTGTGTTACAGTTATGCCTTGACAGAGTTTGACATCAGTAGGAACCTGGGAGATTTCACAGTCCAGATGTGAGGAGCCCTGGGTCCCTGGTCCCTCATATTTATCACCTGACGCACCTGAGCCTCCTTAGCTGGTCACAGCGCCCGGGGCGTAGCTGGAGGCTGGGTTTGTGCTGCTCACCCCGGGGCATCGTTGGATTCAGGAAAGCTGAGATGCTTAAAGCTGTGTCGGGGGTTTTTGATTGTCCTGGAAAACATCCTTATATGCTTGAAGTCCCTGGATATTATTATACACAGCATACTCAGCGTATTAGATACTTTAACACACACATTATATACTTTTTACTTCCTTAACTGTTACTCTGAGAACTAGCCCATTTTCTGGAAGTCTTGAAAACCATCTCCAGTTTCCCATCTTAATTGACCGTCCTGCTGTATTCTGATACTGTCTGCTATTTATTTATTTATTTTTAAACAAGATTATTTATTTATTTATTTATTTAATTTATCTTTGGCTGTGTCGGGTCTTAGTTGCGTCACACGGGATCTTTGTCGAGGCATGCGGGATCCTTTGTTGCAGTGCGTGGGGTCTTCGTTGCAGCGTGCAGGCGTCTCTCTAGTTGTGGCGTGCGGGTTTTCTCTTCTCTAATTGTGGCATGCAGGCTCCAGGGCGCGTGGGCTCTGTAGCTGTAGCGCACGGCTTCCAAAGCACGTAGCCTCTCTAGTTGAGGCGTGCGAGCTCAGTAGTTGTAGCACGCAGGCTTAGCTGCTCCGCGGCACGTGGGATCTTAGTTCCCTGACCAGGGATCAAACCCGTGTCCCCTTCATTGGAAAGTGGATTCTTTACCACTGGACCTCCAGGGAAGTCCCCCCATCTGCTCTTTAGAGGGAGGATCTAAGTGAACCAGCACACACGAACGGGATCCAATAAGTTTACGTGCTTACGGGAAGGCAGGGATGGCCAGACAAGAATCCCACAGGTAAGCAGACCCACAGGGCAAAGCGAGACCATCGATTTTGGTAAAAGCACATGTCGTGTAGTTGGCGTATATTTGAAATGAAGCCTCACCATCCCCAGGGCAGGCACATTTTCTCTTGCTGCTGGTCACGTTCAAAGGCTATTCTTCTCTACGGTATTTAATCAACCTCTTCCCCTCAGCTAGGTCCCTCTCGCAACTCTGCGTCGCAGAAATTATTTAGGAACGCACAATGGTTAGAAAGAAGCGTTAGAAAGCGTTCAGCCGGTGTGAACCATTGCTCCGGTGTCCACGTTGTACGGTCTAGATTTTATTGCTGTTGACCTACTGTGTTTGCATGGGTCCGTATCAACATGTCTTGTGTTTTTGTCTCCTTCTCCCAAACAGAGACCTCATTAAGAAATTGCTTGTTGTCGACAGAACAAGGAGATTGGGAAACATGAAGGTGAGTGTTTCCGTCCGTATACATTAAGTGGTATGCGTTATAAGTGCCTGTCATTTGACTTCACACTCTTCAACAAAGGCAGAACGTTCATACTCAGTCATTGGTCAAATTCCAAATCTGGGTTTCTGGGGCATGCAGAATCAAACTGGGTCTACACCCCATCTCCTTGTCTCTCCGAAGGAGCCAGTGACTCGACAGTGATCTATAGGTTACGGATCATGACTTTATTTACTTTTATATTTGTAAACAACATTATCGAGGTCTAATTCACATACCATCCAGTTTACCCGTTTAAAGTGGACAGTCCGATGGCTTGTAATGTATTTGCAAAATTGTGCAACCATCACCACAGTTTTAAAGACAATGCTCATCCCCTCCAAAAGAAACCCGTATCCTGTAGCTATCACCTCTCCATCCTTCTGTCCCTCCTGGAGGTAGGCAACCACTAGGCTACTTTCTGTCTCTATAGATTGTCCTATTCTGAGCTTTCATGAAAGTGGAATCATGCAAAACATGACCTTCTGTGTCAGCTTCTCTCACTGAGCATCGTGTGTTCAAGGTCCATCCACGTGGCAGCCTGTGTCAGAGCTTCACTCCTTTTCATGGCTGCATAATATTCCACTGTGTAGATGGCCCCCATGCTGTTTGTCCATCCATCCATCCATCCATGGACACTTGGGCTGTTTCCACTTTTTGGGTGTTAGGAATAGTGCTGCTATAAACATGCATGTGCAGGTTTGTATGTGAATTAATCATCATTTTAAAAGTTGTACACCATGTGCGATTTTGTCAAACTTTTCATCTGGAGGGAAATACGTGTAAGGAACTGACTTGCATAAACTATGATATTGTATATGCCTGTCTTGGTTCTGTTTTGACACTGCTAAATTTGAGACAAACCAGGGACATCTTCTTAGCTGTTTCTAGCTCTGGACGTCCGTGGATGAACTTAGACGTGGACCAGTGCATTGACCCTGTCAGTTGCAGTCTTGAGGGACAAAGTAGACCTGTGTGTGAGACTTGAACCCCGCAGATCTCTTGGGGCCCTCTGCTTATGTGGGTGTGTTCATTTCCTGGGGCGGCTGTAACAAAGGACCACAAACCGTGAGCTTAAAACCACAGGCATCCATCCTCCCCCATCCTGGAGACCAGACGTCTGAGGTCGAGGTGTCCCAGGGCTGAGCTCCCTCCAGAGGCTCCAGGGGAGGGTCCTTCCCACCTCTTCCAGCTTCTGGGGGCTCCAGGCGTCCCTGGGCTTGTGGCCACCTCCCTCCCGTCTCTGCCTCTGTCTTCCTGGGGCTTCTCCTCTGTATCTGGGTCTCTCCTCTTCTGTCTCTTGTAAGGACGCTGTCATTGCATTTAGGGTCCACCCCAATGACTTCCTCCTGACGTGTTTACATCTACAGAAACCTTGTTTCCAAATAAAGTTACATTCACAGGTGCTGAGGATTAGGACCTCAACATGTCCTTTCGTGGGGAGCACAGTTCCATCCATAACTAGTTAAATTGGTTGGCTAGTTAAGGCTACTCACGGACATTGGCTCAAGTGTTCAGGTCCTTAAGGAGGGGAGTAAACGCTAAGTGGTTGGATATCACTGGTGAAAGGAACAAATCTGTGAAACAGGGTAGTTGTTCATCCAATACCTGGCTGGTTTTCTCCTCCTGGTGCTCCTTCGTTTGGAGTGTTTCTCTTTTTTCTTCCAAAACAGACCATTGTGTTTAACTCCTGCATCCTCTGTGGACACTGCTCTGTCCTCCACACTTGGAAAGTTTCTAGCACTTACTTTCTTTTTCACTTCTTTGTCTATTTGTTGTATCTGTCTATCATCTATGTCTATCTATATATCTATCAGTGATATTCCATCATCAATCTACCAACATATCCATCATCTATCAATCATCTATCTAGATACCTCATCTATCTATCAATTATCAATTTATCTATCATCTATCTACCTATGTATCTATCACCTATCATCTGTCTGTCTGTTATCTTCCATCATCTGTCTGTCTGTTATCTATTGAACACCTATCTACCTAACTTTCATCTATCATCTATAAATGTATCTATCAGTGATCTATCTAAATAGCTCATCATCTGTCATCTACCATCATCTATATCTGTCTCTCTGTCATCTATCCAGATATCATAATACCTTAGTATCCATACCGAGTTTGAACTTTTAGGGAGTAAACCTTCAGTCTTATTTACCTTCTCTCAGCATCCCTCAAGGTAACACTCATCAGGTGTCATTATTTGACTTACATACGGATGGAAAGAAATAGGAAAAGAAAAAGAGTTTTCAGAATAATAGGACTGGAGAAAAGTAGAAAACATTGACATCCCCGTCTCCTTCCTCTTGGAGATATGGTTACAGAGAATTTTCTCTTTTGAGGATAAATCATTTAAAACTTTAAAAAATATGAACTGGTACACGTTTTAAAAAGTTAACTTCAGATGCACTGGCTCCTGTGTCACAGACTTCACATGTTTCTGTCTTATACCTTCACACATTTAATTGATGAAAAAGTTGCTACAAGTGTCGTAAAAAAGAAGAAGGGTGCAGCTGAAGGCTGAGAACTTGGAAGGGATTTTCAGAGGTCCTGGTGCTGGTGGTGTCTCCCGTCCAGCTATTGACACCACAGCTGAGGATGAACTAGACAGACCTTAGTACACATTGGTTTTTGTGTTGTTGTTTTTTTTTAAATTTTTTTTGGAGTAGAGTTGATTTACAATGTTGTGTTAGTTTTAGTTGTACGGCAAAGTGAGTACATATGCATGTATCCACTCTTTTTTAGATTCTATTCCCATATAGGTTATTACAGAGTATAGAGTAGCATTCCCTGTGCTGTACACGTTGTTAATTGAGAGGCAACATTGGGTAGCTGTTAAAATCTCTGAAGTCTGACATCCTCAGTTTGAGTTACAGACTTACTCGCTGGGCAATACAGAGCAAATGATATCATTTAATGAATCTCAGTTTATACGTTTCTAAAATGAGCGTAATTTCACCTGAGGAAACTGTCAAGATGAAAACAGGTGTCAAACTCAGACCTGACCGTGTGTCAGTCTAATTTTATGTCAGGAGGCTGAACCGTAATTATACTTCAGTCTTTGTGGTCCAGAGCAGTATACATATGGACCTTGTGACTGGATTTCTTTCTACGATGAAGGAAAGCAAATGAAACTCAAATGCCTTCATCTGTAGTTTTCCCTAATAGCTCACACTCTGGAGAGAGTGATTCAAAACATAGCAAACTCTTGTTTTTCTCTGTAGGGAATCGTGTAGAGATTCTTTTGGAATATTTTCTTTGCTATCCTGTCAACCTTCTGTTCACTGATGATGCGTGTTTCTTTTGAAGAATGGAGCAGAAGACGTGAAACGGCATCGGTGGTTCCGGACCACAGACTGGGAGGCTGTCCCAGCAAGGAAACTGAAGGTACAACATATGTAAATGGGCAGTTTGTACCTGGGCAGCCTGGAGCTCTCCTGGACACTCATTTACTCAGGATGGACACATAATGAATTGATTCGACACAAGCAACCATCCCACATCGTTAATAAGCCAGGTTCCCTATTCAGGGGAGAGCTCAGGTAAAGAGTCACCTAATGGGGTGTTAAGACCCTGGCTTTTTTGCAGTTGGATTTTTGGAGAACTGGCTCCATCCCTCCCTAGCTCTGAGACTATGATGAATGTCATCTGTTCCCTTTCTAAGGGGGAATAACACAGGTAGGACGTATGTCTCGTACTTATGGACGGATGTGGCACAGTGATGGTGGTGGATGAGATGGAAAGTATTCTGAGGCTCATCTTTCTTTGAACTGAATATGTTATTGACGGGTATCCTCAATAGCAATGTTTTCAACGTTGCACTTGGGCGCCAGTGGAGAGACTTAAAAAATGCTAATGCCTGGCCCCCAGCCCAGACTCTAGGGGTGGAGCTGATATTCATTTTGTTCAAGGTTTTAACTTTTATGTATTTTATTCTATTACACTGACTTACAAAATTGCCTAGGTAATATATTCGCATTGTTCAAAAACCAAATCAATATTAATATGCGTACATGGCCAGGCTGTCCCCTCCCAGCTGGCTGTAGGTAACCACTTTTATTAGATTTTTCTGTGTATCCTTTAAAAGTTTCTTTAGGTTAATGTGAACCCAGGTGGATATACATATTCTTATTTTCTCCCTTTTTAAAAAAAAGTATTTGTTTTTATTTATTTATTTATTGGGCTGCGTTGGGTCTTTAGTTGTGGCATGCAGGCTCTCTAGTTGTGGTGCGAGGGCTCCAGAGCACTCGGGCTCAGTAGTTGTGGCACACGGGCTCTCTAGTTGTGGCACGCAGGCTCTAGAGCACGCAGGCTTAGTTGCCCCGCGTCATGTGGGATCTTAGTTCCCTGACCAGGGCTCGAACCCGTGTTCCCTGCATTGGAAGGCGGATTCTTAGCCACTGGACCACCAGGGAAGTCCTTCTCCCTTTTTTAAAAACATTAAACCTACAGTTATGCATGCACTATTCTAATTTTGCTTTTTTCATTTAACGATATAACCTCGAGATCTTCCCATATGCCTGAATAGCTTTCTCGTTCTTTTTAAACCGCATGGAGCTCCTTTACATGTCTCTACCATCGTTTACTTAACCAGACCTCAACTGACAGACACTTATGCCAATTCCAGTCTCCTACAAGGAATAATTTCATACATTTCTTTTGTGTTGAAGATGAATTTCCAGACGTGAGATCCTTGGGTCAGAGGGTAAATGGCGTTTGAAATCTTGGTACTTTTGCAACATACTTCTCTGTAGAAATGGCATCCTTTTGTGCTCCCAGGGGACTTGTTTTGAAAAATGCCTCTTTCCCCCCAGCTCAAGAGTGGTGAGTTATACAACTTCTGCAGTTTTGCCTAACTGATGGTTAAAAAGAGGTATCTCTGTGTAACTGTATTTTTATAACTTTTTAAAAGTTCATCAAGTGATTCCAAACATGCCACCCAGATAGAGATGCTCCCCTGAAGCCATTGACTGGGCTGGAAGGTTTCTGAAAGCCAGAATCATGCACTTTCTGTCCACGTGGTGCCTGGTTTATAGAAATAGCTCATTTATTGAATGCAATGAGAACGAATGAAGGAAAAGTGACCCTTAAACTTACTCTGTGACTTTTAAAATCTTTGTAAATCCTTAACCTCTTTTATGGAGCCAACCTAAGATCTGTTCACGCGTGGGTTGGCCCATTTGGGGATGGGGGTTGTCTGCTGTGCGTATAAAGCGTGAACCTCACTAATTAGGCTTTCTGGCATGGAACTTCTGAGTCAGATGAGGAACGTGGCACCTTCACCTGAAGTTCCTTGATGTTTCTGAGATGCTGACCACTCAGTACTCTTTGCATTTTGATACAGTCAACGAAATATACAAGTGACAAGAGGGTTTTCTTTTCTTTTTTTTTTTACATGAATAATTTTTAATTTACTTGACTCATTTCTGTGTCCACATAGCAGTTAAAATGTTCCCCCTGGGATCCACGTATGAGCCCATGCTCTGTCAGGATTCTCCAGCTGCATCTGCTTTGCTGTGGTCTGTTAGGAAGCACGGAACTTTGGGACAAGGACATATCTAGGTCCTTGTCCTGGGCTTGACTTGAGGATTCTAGCATCACTGAACCTCAAGTGTCTTGTGAAACATCCAGGTTAGGATGCATCCTGCAGAGGACGGGGGAGAGGGGTGGTGTTCACCACGTGTGTTAAAGGCTCTGGACAAAGCATAACAGTTTCATAGGATTAGAGAAAACTAGTTGGTGTCTGTGTGCGTTACAGAATCTTGGAGTTGGACGTATGCAGGAATCAGCAAAGTACAACCTGTGGGCCAAATCTGGCCCCTTGCTTGTTTTTATAAATAAAGTTTTATTGGCACATAGCCACATCCATTTGTTTACAGATTGTCGATGGCTGCTTTCCCACTGCCATGGCAGCACTGAGTAGTCACAACAGAAGTTGCATGGCCTGAAAAACAAAATGTTTTACTAACTGGCCCTTAATGGGAAAAGTTTGCTGACCCTCTTCCCATTCCCAATGCCTTCATTTTTATCAATGCAGGATTGCGGTTTGGCCTCTGAGACAATAAAACCCAAATCTGGAGCTCTTTCCATCTTTCTGGAATTTTCCAAAGTGTGGCCACAGGGCCAGCTACATCAGAATGTCCCTGACCTGGGAATCTGAATTTAACAAGCAGTCCAGGTGGTCCTCAATTCTAGAATTTAAGAAGCAAGTGCTGGGTACCTTCCTTCCTCCCTAAATTCTTCAAACTGTGTAAGCATTCATCAATCTGATAGTTGACACCTCACTTGCAATATCTTAATTCCAAGCTTTTCCTGTTCATAAACAAAGAAAAGCAGCTCTGTTGTTTTCCAGTTCTTTTTACATTTTCACATAAAGCTATAGACATAGAGGGATGTATGGGTAGACCTCGGAGATACTGTAAGCTTGGTTCCAGAGCACCACAATAAAGCAAGTCACACTAATTTTTTCGTTTCGCAGCACATATAAAAGTTATGTATAGGGAATTCCCTGGTGGTCCAGTGGTTAGGACTCTGTGCTTTCACTACCAAGGGTGAGGGTTCGATCCCTGATCCGGGAACTAAGATTCCCGCAAACCAAGGCGTGGCCAAAAATTTTTTAAAAAAAAGAAAAGAAACATTAAGTTATGTACAATATATACTATCCTGTAGTCTATTAAGCATACAGTCACACTATGTCTAAAAAAGTGTCCGTACCTTAATTCAAAAATACAAAACAAAACAAAACAAAAAAACACAATTTCAGTAGTAACGTCAAAGATCACTGGTTATAGATCAACATAACAAATATCATCATAGTGGAAAAGTTTGAACAGTGAGAATTGTCAAAATGCGACACAGACGGGAGGTGAGCCAGTGCGGTTGGAAAAAGGATCCCAGCAGACTTGCTCAGGGTAGGGTTGCTGCAGGGCGTCCATTTGTAAAAGCACAGTCTGTGCAAAGTGCACTAACGTGCGCTGAGCGTAGTAACATCCCGGCGCGCTGTTCCTCCGTAACACGGTGTTGTGTCCTGTTGTTCCCCAGCCTCCCATCGTGCCCAAAGTGTGCAGCGAGGGCGACACCTCCAACTTCGAAGCTTATCCCGAGAATGACTGGAGCGTGGCCCCTCCCGTGTCACAGAAAGATCTGGAAGTCTTCAAGAACTTCTGAGCGTGGGCTCCCCACCTGGAAGGTATAGCTTTTTTTTTTTTTTTTTTTAATATCAAGGCATCTCTTATTTCATTCATTAATTTTATCAGTTGAATTCTGTTTCTTTTTTTTTTTTACATACACATGTATCTCTTCTTTTTCAAATTCTTTTCCCATTTAGGTTGTTACATACTATTGTGCCCAGTTCCCTGTGCTCTACAGTAGGTCCTTGTTGGTTGAACTGATTTACAAAACAGAAACAGACTCAGAGAACGAACTTATGGTTACGAGGCGGGGAGGGTCGGGGGGAGGGATACACTGGGAGTTCGGGATCGATACATACACACTGCTGTATTAGAATGGATAACCGACAAGGTGTATCTTTATCTTTAGTAGTTAAAAATCGGCGAGGTTGACAGAACCTCATGTGCAGGAGGTCTTGCCTAGACCGAGTGGGGCTTCTCTCCCCCGTTCGGGCACGAGCGATAGAGCAGAACCAGCCTGAGGCCTTTCCAGGGCAGCAGAAGGCACAGCCGGTGTGTGTGGGCCGCACGGCCAGAGCACCGGCCTCACCACCAGCATCTCACGCCCCGGACCCACCTGCCGGGGCAGGATCTGTACCAGTAAATAAGGCTCCTGGGAGACGGGTGCGCCTGCACATTGGAGAAGCCTAGCTCCTGTGCCTCCTTCCTGGAATCCCCGAGGTCCAGACCACAGTACTTCCCAAGTATTTTCAGAAGGGCTCTTGGGTCTCTTTTTGTTAAAAAAGGAACACCTCGTAGGAAATTTGCTAAAGTTAATTTGAGATGTAAAAGAAATGATTTTGAGTCTCTTATGTCCACGAACCATTGAAGGTCTCTGACGACTTTGAAGGTCTAGTTTATTTAGTTAGTTATTGAATTAGTTTAATTGCGTTTTATTTTTCTCCCCGGTATCTAGGGGTTGGTTTTTATTTTTTTAATTTTTATTTTTTATTGAAGTATAGTTGATTTGCAGTATTGTGTTAGTTTCAGGTGTAGCAAAGTGATTCCGTTGTATATGTGTATAAATTTTTTTCAGATTGTTTTCCATTGTAGGTTTTTACAATACATTGAGTATAGTTCCCTGTGCTATACGGTAGGTCCTTGTTGTTTATCTATTTTATACATAGTAATGTGAATCTGTTCATCCCAAACTCCTAATATATTCCCTCCCCATTTTTCCCCTTTGGTAACCATAAGTTTGTTTTCTGTGTCTGTGAGTCTGTTTCCATTTTGTAAATAAGTTCATTTGTATCACTATTTTTCTAGATTTATAGTGGAATTATTTTTAATGTACTTTGGCCAATGGCAGGGGCAGTATTTGATGACATTCTTGATGAACCTTTGGAAGTCAGGAGATCATTTCATGATCACATTGCTTTCTATTTATTCAACCAGTTTGCATTTACCTCTTCTAAAAGCCAGACACATTCATATTTGAATCTATCTCAGTAATTTTACCGGCTGGTATTTTCCGCTGAGCAATTAGGTGTGATGATTCTATGCGAGAAGATATTCTTTCATGAAGCGAAATCTAATCCCATAGGTGAGACCCAAGTTCAGCTTCATTACAGGATTCCGGAGCTATGTTCTGGAGCTGTGTGACTTAATCATGCATCTTTGTGTGGATTACTGCTTTTCAGCAGGTGGAGATGGATGTGAAGACAGCTGGCAGGGGACCTCTCACCTCCCTGTGCCTTGTAGCTTTCTGCATCATAAAATGTTTTGTCTGGTTGTATAATCCTACAGCAATGCACGTTGAAACTAGGATCTGGTTTTGCTTGAGTGATGAATCTCCTTTCTCAGCGTGGATGAGGAGGGGCTAGTTCTGTGGATGTCAGCACCATAGAACCTTAAAAACCCACCTTTAAAATACTGTTCCATGTCTCTTGTTAGGCATCTTCTCTCCTTAGAATTCAGGCTTGTGGGTCTTTGCAGTAAGAATTCCAAAGGGAAGTTTGGTTTCTTTCGTGCTATTATTGTTGTTGTTGTTCTTAGGATGACAAACTTTACCCAGGTGTTTAAAAACTAACAAAATCCTTTGTCTAATTTCACGCCAGCAACAGGGTGATTTGAGCCTGCCTGGGACAGATGGCTGCCCCCAGGCAGACCTGAAGAAGCATCTTCTTAATGGGATAAGGACTTTTCCACATTTATATACACCCGGATGTATATAAAGAGATTGCAGAGCCATTGACGTTTGTGGACCTAGAATTATTTAAGCAACTGGAAATCGACTGCACAGTAGGACATTTTGAAAAAATGTTTGGTTGTAGATTTTATCTTCTTTTTAGGCTTGTGTTCCTACTGGGATATCCTGGGGGGTTTTTTCTCGTAGACTTTATAAGTTTGAGCTGAACTTGTTCAGATACAACCACAGATTGTGTGTTTGTGCCTGTGCGTGTGTGTGTGTGTGTATAAAAAGGACGGTGTGCCTGGAGCAGGGAAATTGTGCAGTGAAGTAAATGTTCCTACTTTGCAGAGCCTATGGTGTTTATGTTTCAGATTTTTTTTTCAAGAATCTATTCTCTTGGGGACAAATTTTAAAAGTATGACATGTGCATTTTTTATCATCTCATATGCATTTTATGGTTATATGTGAAGAAAATATCATACGACGGTCTATATCCAATGTCTTCAATGCTTTGTGTCTGGTAGCCTTGGGTCATGAATCCAGGATGACAGGGAAGGAGATGTGGGTTTGAACTTTAGTGCAAGACTAGCCATTGACCATGAATGTTATTCAAGGAATTTTCTCTATTGCATTAAAAAATTTCATCCTCTGTAGGGGGATGGCTATCTATTAATATTCCAGGTTAAATCCGTGGACCAAAACGCATCTCCCAAAGCAAACTAGTAGCTTTCTGTATTGGCTCAATGAACTTATGCAAATGTTTTCTTTTCCCTTTGGTTTTAGGAAAAGTAAGAAACAAAAAGATACGATGGAAGTGTTTGAACCTCCCTCGTTTCCGCTTAGTTTCACTTCTTCTTGTCAATGTTCAGTCCATCTGGTTTCATAGACCTGGTGGGCTTGTGCAGAATAACCATTGCGTGAGATTTGTTTCTCTTTGGACGTGATGGTGAGGGTCCCCTGAGGCGTGCTGTGCTGTGCCTTCCCCTTAGCACTGATCATGAAAGCCAGGTGTTGAGTGGGTCGCCATGAGTGTTGCTGTTTAAATATGGGTCTTTCCAGAAGCAGTGCCTGGGCAGAGGTCCTTGGTGTCTGTCTCGTCCCTCATGCATTTCCTTCTCTACTCGCTGCTTCTGCTTTCTGATTCTAAACTTTGCCGTGAAAACCTAAAGGCGCCGCCCATATTCTGTTGGCTGTGACTCAGCTGGAAACACAGCATTGCTCAAACCTGTTATGCATCCGATCATAGGGCCCAACCATGGCCTTCTCCATGGAGGTCTGTGCATTTAAGAAGTAGGTTCCAGAGCCTTCAGTGGCTGCAGGGATGTACCCAGTAGATCTCTGAGATCTCCTCTCCTGCATCCTCCCTTTTCCTGCCAAGAAAGGTCCAGGTCCTTGGGCAGCCGGCATGGGGCAGAGTATGCCCCACAGGTGTGTTGGTGTCAAGTGTTGGGTGCCCCCCGAGCTCTCAGCCCCCTCCCAGGCCTCTGCAGCTTATGTGTTCTTGGGTTACCTGGCAGGTTCTTTGCCATTAACACTTTTTCCTGTGCTGGGCCAGGAAGGCTTTTCTTCCTATAGCCCTTGCCTACCTCTCTCTTCTGCAGGCACATCTGGGGGTGTGGAGAGCTGCCATTTGCAAAAAATCATACATTTTTTTTACCGTAGCAAAAATGTCAAAGGAGATGTAGTCACCTATCAGATTTGGCCAGTTTCCACTCACGAATCCAAAGACAAGGGCTGTGTGTATTTGAAGGTGACATGAAGGCAACTTACACCTATAAAAGCTTTAAATTGAAGGCACTAAATCACCGCCTTCTCATAAATGACCTCGTCTTCAAATAGAAACCAACTCCATAGGTGAGAGTGAGTCCAAAATTTAGTAAAATAAACCCTTGACAATGAGTAGCTCAATAAAAATTTATTTTCCAAGGGTGCGCTTGGATAAATGTTCCCACAGAACTGTATTTTCAGTCTGTACTTTGCAGGCACCGTGCTCTTTGGATGAAGCCATGGGCCAACAGGGGCTAAAATTTTACCACGTAATTCCTGCACTGTTTCATCGTTGAATGTCAGAAGGTTAAATCAGCAAAGCAAACCTGCACGGAGATGTAGACCCACGAGGAAAAACATGTCTCGTGTCTTCTGACTATAAAAACAAACAATTATTATTTGGAGCCTTATGCTTAAAAAAATACAAAATAAATGAAACGCCTTTCTGGAACACAGTGCAAAATTGTACATAGACACGCTCCCTATGCGTATTTTTTTGGGTTCGCTCTTCATGTCCAGGATTTAATTTATGAGACGAAAATAGTACAAGAATGCATGAAAACACATTGCCTTAATTTTGAACAAATATGCAGGGAAAACAAAAGTTCAAATGCGTTGATGATTTGGTTCTTTAAAAACGTTGTCATTGACCATCAGCCGTGCAAAACCTTGAAAATGAAGAGGAATTCCAGGAGTACCAGATGGTGTTTGTCTCACCTTCCAGACCCTCATGCCCATTTAATTATACAAAGCGCTACCTGCCGGTGGCCAGGGCCTAAATTAAATGGTCTGACGTAATGCAAAGATGGGTGTGATCAAAATGAGTCTTAAGCACATGGCACGCACGCTCCCTACGTGTGACCGAAAAATAGTTCACTCCCTGGAGGCCTTCTGCCTTGTTCACGTATCGGATCAAAAATAATCAGGGTGCAGAGTTTTGAAGGAAATTCATATCCATCAGCACAACCTTCAGAGCCGGAAAAGGACAGATTTATTTTTGTTTTCTGCAGTTTGACAAGTTGGTAAATGACAATGCTATTTAAAAAGTCTTCGGGAAACATGTATTGCAAGAGGTGGATTGAGGTGGGTCTTGTTTTCCTAAGGGGATTGTCGCCAGCCTGCTTTGATAGGCATCTGTGAAGCTGAGAAGGAGATAAAATCACAGCTGATCATAGGGCATAATGTTCATGGTCACAGAAGTTGGAATCCCACTCAGCAGAAATGTATCGTTTGCTAGCAATGGAAAAGTCGTGATTTATGCTCTCCACATGTCAAAATATACAAAAGAAACTCCAGTAACCAGGTAACAGGTGTCCACGTCACACCATCACGTTGCTTTAAAACGCCACCTCCTGTTCCTTCTCCTGGGGCAGCTGCACCATCAGCTGTTTATAAATGTCTTGTGCAGTGTTTGGTTTCCTTCTGTCCGTCTCTACGTCGGGACTAACCTGCTGCCAGCCATGGCGTCACCAGTAGCGCTGAGCAGTTGAGTGACATGACACACATTTGCCCTTTCTACGTACAACCTAAGTTGCCTCTCAATTTGGAACCACTGTAACTGTGAAATACAGCTCCATCATGTTCACGCGAGACCCCGACGCGCTGCCCTGTAGGCACCGAGGGCCGCCCACCCAGGTGAACTCTGCAGGCTGCACCCAATCCCATCAGAGCATCAAAATCCTCGCGTTAGCTGCAGGTGCAGGAGAGATTGGATTTTTTTTTCCAGCCCTTTGATTTTTGCATCACGAAATTTACACCATCACAGAAGGCCTTGATGGCTCCCAATTAAGATTTGAAGTGAGATGCCTGCATTATTCTTTTTCCAGGGGTCCGTCTCCCTGGCGTGTGTTTTACACCTGTTGGGCACATCCTACGTACTGTATGTACCCTCTATCCCTGTTTCTGACTCATTAGTTCAACTTCCGTGGATGTTGTTGAGTTACCAAAAGCAAAGAGAAAAGCACATGCACAGTTGTCTTAATATATTTGAGTAGTGGTGTGTGTGTGTGTGTCTGTCTGTCTGTCTTGTTGGAGGTGGAATGGGCGGGGATGCTTTCATCAAGCATAATGTTTTCACATCAAGCTTGTTTTTGCAGACCCTGTGGGGTTGCATCCAAGGAGCAGTGCTTCATAATCAAAAGGAAATACTCTGTAACAGTTTCCTCTAAATTATTGTGTCTTCAGATGTCTTGTTGATCTTCCACGGTGGGACTCCTCCGTTATTTAAGTAAAAGTCATTACATGTTTGTTTTTGCAACTGGGATTTGAAGCCTTTCTGCTCGCAGGCCGTCTTTCCTGGTTCCCTGCGATACTCTTCCAGCTCTGCAGGGCGGTCAGAGCTTCCTTCTTTCTTGTGGGATGAAGTGCCTGGGCCAGTGTGGCACGTCCCCCGTGAGTCACACCGGGAGCCCCGCCGGGCCATCGCAGCTTCTCATGTGGATTAAAAAACCCTGTCAATTCCTTGCACAATGAAAATCACTGTGATTTGTATATATACCCTAGGAAAATTTTACTGCTGTCTAATTTATGGAATAATACTATTGATTCTAGGTTTGTTTAATAAAACTTTGTATCTTTTAAGATAAAGTCTGTCTCTGGTCTGGTTCTTTGGTCACAGGGAAAACTGTAGCTTTTTCTGCTTTCATCTAGCCTAGGTGTCAGAAGTCTTTCTTTTTCTTTTTAATTTTTTATATTTTACTGAGATATAATCGACCAAAAAATTATGTTTGTTTCAGGTTTGCAACATAATGATTCTGTATATGTATATGTAGCAGAAAAACACCCCAGTATGTCTATCTAACATCCGTCCCCTTACATAGTTACAAAATGTTTTTCTTGTGCTGAGAACTTTCAAATTCTCCCTTAAAACAAGTTTCAAATATATGATACAGTATTTTCTTCTGCAGAGGGCCAGATGGTTAATATTTTGGGCATTGCAGGACAAGCAGTGTGCAAAAGCAGCCCTAGACGGTATGTAAATGAAGGGGCGTGGCTGTGTTCCAATAAAGTTTTATTTATAAAAAGTGGCTGGGGGGCTGGATTTGGCCATGCTTTGCTAGCCTCTCATCTAGTACCCGAGGGTGTCTTTGCCAGTCATCTTGGCAGTTTGTTCAAAATGTGCCTCCATCATTGTCATCAAAAACTAAAATATTTTAAAATTTCATTCTCATCACTCACGTAGCTTGGCACCCAGCTTTCCAAGTTACCTTTGCAATTTACTAAAAACAATCTCCCTTCCTCGCTGTGAGTCAACCCGTGTGTGATCTGTGACATTCATATCACACTGGTACAGCCAGGTACCAAGCATCACACCAAAACAAGGGTCACGTAAGAGCCTGTTTATTCCTTGGTGACCACACTTGTCCACCTCTGCTCATGGAATTCCTTTGGGAACGTCCCCACAGACAGGCACAGCAACTTAGGGTCTGGCTGCAAACCTTCTGGCAGTGACGGTCTAGAATTTCTATAGAGTAGGTGCTTAGGGGGTGACATTCTGGTTTGGGAGAGGGAGAGAGAGAGTGAGAGAGAGAGAGAGTGTGTGTGTGTGTGTGTGTGTGTGTGTGTGTGTGTGTGTGTGTGTAGACACATGCGCATATCCATGCATATTTTGGGAGAAAATGAGAAAGAGGGTTTTTGAGATTGTTTTGGGTTTTGATGGAGATTGTCCACGGAGTCTGTGTTGCGAAGGAGCTAAATTCTTCTGTCTCCTCTGCCATTTTGGATGCCCTCATTGGTTTCTTTTTTTTCCCTTCTCCTTTTTTTTTTTTTTCCTTAACCATACTCTGTTCATGGAAGTCTGGAAGCCAATCTCATTTTGCATTCTTGTTAAAGAATCCAACAACCTTGACTCAAGAAGTTAAGGAAAAACAGGTGTGGTCTCAATCCGAGGCTGCCTCAGGTATTGCCTGCAGAAAAAAATTTTTTTTCTGTTTTTGGAGCTCCCCCTCCATACAGGACAGTAAGATACCTGCTTTACAGGATTTTTTTTTTTTAATTGTAATATATTTGGCATATAGCATTCTGATAGGTGTTCCACGTGTTGCTTTGATACATTTATATATCTCAGTATAATTGCCCTTGTAGCAATAGCTATCGTCTCTGTCAGGTTACCTAATTATCATTTTTGTGTGTGTGTATGTGGTGGGAATAATTAAGAACTAGTCTCTTAGTAAGGGTGACGTTTATTATACAATATTATTGTCTATAATCACTGTGCTCTGCATTAAATCTCCAGGACTTATTTACCTACTAGTTGCAACTTTATACTCTCTGATCAACATCTCTCCTATTACCCCTCCACCCCGCAGCCCCAGTAACCACCTTTTAACTCTGTCTATGAATTTGACTTTCTTAGATTCCGCAAATAAGTGATATCATACCCTATTTGTCTTTCTCTGTCTGGCTTATTTCACTTAGCATACTACCCTCTAGGTCCATCTATGTTGTCAAGAATGGCAGGATTTCCTCTTTTATGGCCAAGTAATATTCCATTGTATGTATCCGTACGCCACATCTCCTTTATTCATTCCTCTGTTGACAGACACTGAGGTTGTTTCCACGTCTTGACTGTTGTGAATAATGCTACTGTGAACCTGGGGGTGCAGATACCTCTTCAAAATGCAAATCAAAACCACAGTGAGATACGACTTCACACCTGTCAGAATGGCTGTTATCAAAAAGATAACAAACAACAAATGCTGGAGAGGGTGTGGAGAAGAGAGACCCTCCTACACTGTGGGTGGGAATATAAACTGGTGCAGCCACTATGGAAAACAACATGGAGGTGAGGGTCCTCAGAAATTAAAAGTAGAATTACCAAATGATCCAGCAATCCCACTCCTGGGCGCGCGCTACCATTTAACATTTAAAAATAGGATATCCGCCCCCTCCTTTAAAGGTAACAAAATTGAGGCCAGGAAAGGCTAAGTTATTCACACAGAGTCTCCTAGTTAATAAATCATGGAGCTGAGATTCAAACTCCATGTGATTCCTGCTTATTCCAATGCACCACATGACGTTTCAATAATAGAAATATTAGGACGGTCATTGAAGAAACAAAGAACCAGATTCTCTATATTTGGAGGAAAACATTGGATGCTGGGCAAAACTGTCAAATGCTGAACACCTCCAGTCAGTGGATTGATAAGAGCATTGACAATTGGATGCTTTGCTTTGTCTTCAGGCAGAAAACCATGATCTACTTGAACCCTTTTGAAAGTCAAAGTTATTAACAGGCAAATTACCTTCCAGAAATGCAGGCGAGAGACTATTTTATAAACCTGTGAAGCTACGAGCACAGATAAACATTTATTTTTAAATTGTGGTTAAAAAGTGCGTCACAGGAGATCTACCGTCAATAAAATTTTAAGTGCAAAGCACAGTATTGTCAAGTGTAGGTGTTACTGAACGCAAGTTCGTGTGCCCGACGTACAGTGAGGCCAAACAAACCGAAATGTCGGAGTTTGGAGCAGAGAAAGGTTTATTGCAGGGCTTGCCAGGAGACCGGTGTCTCGTGCTCAGAAAATCCCAAACTTGCTGAAGGGTTTTAGCAAAGCATTTTTAAAGGCAAGGGGAGGGAGGGGTGTGGTCGGTTGTGGCACCTTGGTGCTGGAATCCTTTGTTCTTGCATCTGTCCAGGAAGGTCAGGTCACCATGTTCCTGTAAACCTCCAACAAGACACATGTTATTCTCTGTTCTGCAACCTTTTATCTCTGTATGAACCGAAAAGTGTTTTACTGGTAAAGGTCAGAGCCGTGAGAATGTGCCATCGTGTATGTTTCAGGCCACAGGCAACGTTCTTTTACAAAATGTGCAGAGCCAACATCTCTGAGCCCAGGCAACAGGAACACAAAGAGCACAAAGAGCACAAAGGTCAAAGGAACAGGTAACTGGTTTTCCCTGTTACGTAGGCACCGTCAAGTACAGCAGCTCCCTAGGATGTATTGCTCTCACATAACCGAACTGTGTACCCGCTGAACAGTGAGTGACCGCCTCCCACCGCGCCCCTCTCCCCGCTGCCCCTGGCCCCTGGCACCCACCTTTGGGGCTGGGGCTCGGATTTCACCCGAAATGTTTGCAGTTCTCAAGAACATCATGGAGAATAGACTGAGGCTTTGGTATCTGGTTATAAAGGTCTGGCTCAGAGCCCGCTGCACATTCAGCTTTTATAGTCTCCCGGGGAGGGCCATGTCTTGGAAAGCCACTGGCTGAACAATGGTTCTTTCTTGTGAATCAGAATTTGTGTGCAGGCTGTTAAAAACCAGTGCCTTAGAAAAAGTGGGAAAAAAAAAAAATCCACAGAAGGCAAAGTTTTTAAAGTGATGTCATTCCAGTAAGTGGGAAAGACCAAAGGTTAATTTGGCCCACGGAGATCGGAATTTTGGCAGTTCTTGTCCACGGTGCTTATTTTTGTCAAGCTGGAGAATCACGACCCAATGCCCAAAAGGCAAAGGGGGGGGATTGGCCTTGTGCAGAGGACATTCTAATACCCGAGAACTCTCCATTTCCCGGTGGCCAGATGCTTATTTATTTATTTTCTTCAACTGATATCCTTTTATTTTTTAAAAAAATTATTTATTTATTATTTATTTTTGGCTGCGTTGGGACTTCGTTGCTGCGCGCGGGCTTTCTCTAGTTGCGGCGAGTGGGGGCTACTCTTTGTTGCGGTGCGCGGGCTTCTCATTGCGGTGGCTTCTCGTTGAGGAGCACGGGCTTTAGTAGTTGTGACACGTGGGCTCAGCAGTTGTGGCTCGCGGGCTCTAGAGCGCAGGCTCAGTAGTTGTGGCGCACGGGCTTCGTTGCTTTGCAGCATGTGGGATCTTCCCGGACCAGGGCTCGAACCCGTGTCCCCTGCATTGGCGGGTGGATTCTTAACCACTGCGCCACCAGGGAAGTCCCTGGCCGGATGTTTAGATCCTTGGCTTTTTCTTGGGAATATGTTGTCTTTTCCTTCCTAAGGGAAGGAGCCCCCGTGACCTATTTGGGGGAATTTATGCCGCTTTCAGAATGTTATCTTAAAGAATGGGGGCTTTAGCAGAGATCCCCTAATTTGTGCTTTTCAAGCCTTTACTGTGGTCATGGTGGGAAACCTATTTGGCATATTTAGCAGAACCATCCAGAATTGAAACCACATTTCAGGCTTGGGTCTTTTGTGGGAAACCCATTGGTGACTGCTCTGAATCCCCCTTTTTTTTCCTCACATGAACTCCAAGCTCTGTGTTGCTGATTTCACAAGGGACCGAACACTAGGGAGGGGTTAGAAGAAAGCTGTAGCTCTCTTTCCCATCATGTCTGTGAATTTAAAACTTGATCCTCTTTTTTACCCCCTCATTTCCATTGTTCACCATGGCACACACCAGCCTTCTGGCTCATTTGTGCATTTTACAGTATGCTTATCAATGCTCTGTCTTTCTGGACTCATATTTTCTTTTCTCCAGCCCTTATTCCCAGTCTCTGCACATTTGTACTTTGACAAAAAGTTGGTCCAGTGTTTTTTTCTTTTTTAGTTTGTTTTTTTGTTTGTTTTACAACTGTTGTGTCGAAATTGCCATGGGCATTGCCTGTGGCTGTTACTTTTTTACAGTCTGCTCTGGGATGCCAGTTGGACGGATTTTCCTTGCTAACAGTGGTGGAAGGTCTCTGTCAGCTCTTGGCAGCTGGTGATGGGGTAGCCAGCCCTCCACAAGACGTTTCCAGCTCTCACTGAAGATCTGTTACCGACCGGGGTTCTTGGCCTCCTTAATCAATAGAAATCGATCAGAGGCCAGACAAGAAATTCAGGCAAGGCTTCACTGGGGTCCCTGCTGCAGCGGGGGAGCGAGAACAGGTAACAGGTGCCCTTGCCTGCTCGCTCCGTTGAGGGGGAGTGAGCTGGTTCCTTCTATGGGGTGAGGTAGGGGTGTGTCCAGGGGTCGGGCCAGAGGGGTGGCTTAGGAAGTCTGCCCACCCCTTTGGTGGTGTCGAGTGCAGGGGGCATGCGCAGTACCCCACTTTTGCTCCGGGCTCTTCAAAAGTGGCAGCTGTGTTTTTTGGTCTCTTTGTATCTTTTGTCCAGAATTTGCCCCAGCTGTGCATGCACACAGTTATCTTTAGTCCCATACAGTCTGTATATATTTTGTTGCCGGAAGAGAGGTGTGTCCAGGTTCAAGCACTGCGGCACTGCAGCAAAGGGTCCCAGGTCCCAGCCAGTCTCAGATCTGGAGAGACGTTTGGACTTCTGGATACCTGGGAGGGTTCTGTTTTCAAAAGGGGAAGAGATGCTGGTGGAATTCCATGTGCCTTTCTCTTAGCTCTCTCAAAGCAGAGGGTGAGTTCTTGTGGCTCCAGAATTCAGCGTGTCCTTGTCAGGTATGGAAGACCCCGACATTTTTAACCATTTTCCTATGTGTCCATCCCACAGTTTTCATTTTATTTCCTGCATCTCATTTGGCTCTTACCTTTGACATTTTCTATTGGTTTTCACTGAAAATCGGCTTCATTTTCTGCACTTGTAAAAATATTCTTTCAGTCATGACAAATAATCCTCATTCTAAGCTCCCAATAGATGTCCTGTTTCCACCCAGGCAAGATAAATTTGATAACCCACTTTAAAAAGATGTTCACCATTTTTCGAGGCGTCTGGTTAACGCCTCAAATTGGTAATGTTGCATATGTAAAGCAATTATTTAAAACAGTTTTGGAATTGTAGTATTTAAATCGTGCAACATTTCCTTAACAGTATAAATGTAATAAAGGAAGGTGTGCTGATCTCTCAGGGGAGAGGGGTGGTCTCCACATGCCATGGGGCACGGGACGCCCCACATCAGAGTCATCCAGCCCCAAACGTCAGTAGCACTGAAGTTCAGAGACCCTGGACCTTAGCATAAGACTCTGTCCATCCACCTATCTATCTGTATCTGTCTATCTATCTGTCTGTCTGTCTATCTATCTATCTATGTCTGTCTATCTATCCATCGTTTGCACCATTTCTTTAAAGACTTTACTCAACTATCTTCCCATGAAGGGGTCCCTCCTGCATCGTATTTTAAATTTCCACTCATCTCTCCTGCCACTACTCAACAACCCCTTCCTTCATTTATTTTTGTCCATAGCACTGAGCACTTTCTAATGGGCTATGTACACTTTCTTACTTAGCTTTATTGTCTGTCTCTCCCCATTATAATGCAAGCTCCATGGAGGCAGGGAGGTTGGTCTCTGGTTTTGTTCAGCGTTGTATATCTGGCGCCTGGAACAGTTGTCAGTACATGCAAGGACATCCTCATATAAAACTCTGTTCTGTGTAGTTTCTCTGCCACTAAGTGTAGAGCAACTTACTGCACTTTCCTTTGCAATGAGGGGATGGTCTCCTATTGCAGGCAGGGTGCCCTTATGTAATTTATGTATTTAATTGCTGAAAAGAAGAGAATTTTTTTGCATTTTGTACAGCGCAAACCATGCTTTATATAAAATAGCGTGCATGTATATGCACATGTGGTTGCATCTTTGTGTGTGTGTGTGGTGTGAGGCAGGGGTCCCCATTCCCCGGGCCATGGACCGGTGCCGGTCTGTGGCCTGTTAGGAACCGGGCTGCACAGCAGGAGGTGAGCGGCGGGTGAGCGAGCGAAGCTCCGTCTGTATTTGCAGCCGCTCCCCATCGCTCGCATTACAGCCTGAGCTCCGCCTCCTGTCAGATCAGCGACGGCATTAGATTCTCATAGGAGCGCGAACCCCACTGTGAACTGCACATGTGAGGGATCTAGGTTGCGCGCTCCTTACGAGAATCTAATGCCTGATGGTCTGAGGTGGAGCTGAGGCGGTGATACTAGCGCTGGGGAGAGGCTGCAAATACAGATTATCATCAGCAGAGACTTTGACCACACAGAGACCATAATAAATCAACCGCTTGCAGACTCATCTCAAAACCCTATCAGTGAGCAGCAAGTGACAATTAAGCTGCATCTCACGGAGTAGACTGGACATAAGCCACTCATGTCGGATGTCACTGTCTCCCATCACCCCCAGGTGGGACCATCTAGTTGCAGGAAAACAAGCTCAGGGCTCCCACTGATTCTGCATTATGGTGAGTTGTATCATTATTTCATTATATATTATAACATAATAATAATAGAAGTAAAATGCACAATAAACGTAATGTACTTGAATCATCCTGAAACCATTGCCCCCACCCCGCCCCTGACCCCTGGTCCATGGAGAAATTGTCTTCCACGAAACCGGTCCCTGGTGCCAAAAAGGTTGGGGACCACTGGTGTGGGGTATGTATCTGATGTGTGTATGTGTGTGTATACATGGGGTCTGTGTGTGTGTATCTGGTGTGTGTGTGTGTATAGCAATCGTTTCTAGAAAAAGATCTAGAAACAAAATGCTGGATCCAAAGGATTTGCTCAATTAAATTATGATCAGATACTGCCCGTTGCAACCCAGAAACACTTTTATCAATTTACACCCATCAGCAGAGAATAGAAGTTTCTCCTAGCCTTGTCCACAGTAAGTGGACAGGCCAGCTTTTACAGTTTTTGGTAACTGGATTGGTTTAAAGAAGTGATATCTCAATATTTTCAATCCACATTTATGAGTGAGATTTTGCATGTAGTCACATGTTTTGGACTTTCACATTTCTTTTTTTTTTGAATCACCTGTCCTTTGCTTAACTTTTATTTAGCAAATCATTATAAATCACCCTTCACCATTTCTTCAACTTCTGAACTTAGCAAATAATCCCATTGAAAGGGGCTTTCTTATTATTAGGTTAGTGAGACCACATGAAACTTGTATTAATTTTATTTTTTTATTAGCACCCACTGTATACTTTGTTTTACCATCCGTGTGTAGCGTTTGCATATACATTAGCAGATGTAGATCTACAATGTTTCTGTAGCATCTGAAAGTAAATTAACATGTTTTGAAGCATGTGATTGTTCTTCTGGCCAGTTGTTCTGAACATTAGGGGGTTGCAGCATATTCTGTTTCTACATTGAGAATATTCCTATTCTCAAATTTATTCTTCTGCTTTCTGTTTAACCGAAAGCTGCCAGTGGAAGGCAGTTGTCTCCTAAATTTACACATAGGCTCCTGGGTCTTTTAGTTTGCTTTAAGAACCATTTAGTAGCTCAGAATATATCTTTCTGGATTTTCGCTCCACATTTATTTTTCCGTCAGTCCCCACCATCATCGGTAACTTGATCACACTCAGAAAACCGTTTAGCGGCTTGCCAGGCGCAATGAACCCCGTAAATATCCTGCTGCTCTAATCCCTTGAGACCAAGAATACAGAACTCAGCTGTAGCGGTGTTACCGAACTCAGGTGTCGCTGCTCGCCACTCCAAAGCCAATACTCAAGAGGCAGGCGTTGGTAGAAAGGAAAGTTTGCCTTATTCCGGATGGTGGCAACTGGGGGAGAAGGCGGACTCATGTCTAAAAGCCACCTCTCCCCTGCTGATCAGTGGGCAGGAGCTTTGAAAGGGGAGTTTCAAGGCGGAGGGACGGGGCCACATGCAGAAACAGCACAGTCAGCTCTGATAGTCATCTTGAAATTGGTCACGTGGTGGTCTATCAGGATCCTCTTGACTGTTTTCAGTACAGTTGGTCTTCAGTTCCGAGGTCAGTTTGTTCCCACCTCCTTGAGGCCAGTTCTCGGAATGGTGGCAGCTTATGTCATGGATACAGCCTGGTCATCATGCAGTTCACTTCTTCCACCCGGCGGGGGTTTCTGTATCTGCAACACAGCTCCCAGGATACGATCTGTAGTCCCTGAGGAGGGACTAAACGACCTTGACTTGGTTTAATGGCTCAACTCTTATTATTTGGTTTTGTTTGACTGCTTTCCTTTGCTTCTGCATTTTCTCACTTCTCTGATTAAAGTTGTTCTTTGGCTAAAGTTCTTCTACAGAAGAGAGGCAGGTGGAGGGCATTGGGTGGGGGAGTGTCTGTCCTGAGAAGGCCGCGTAGGGTCTTGCTCTGTTTCAGTGCTACAGAGGCTTAGAAGGTCTTAGGTGGTGGTGTGCTTTGTAAACCAGTTCTACCGAGGGAAAGAAGGCCCTGACGCGTAGCTTCTGCCGATGTCCGTGGTGTCAGTACTTAATCCCGCCGTGACTGATTTCAAGCTGCGGACAGTTGAAGAGCTGACTCACAAAGATCTTCAGAATTTAAGTCCCCTTCCCAGAGCTGGAAGAAGCCAGCTCTTACTGTCCGGATGGTGGCAACTGGGGGAGAAGGTGGACTTCCCAGAGCTGGAAGAAGCCAGCTCTTACTGTCCGGATGGTGGCAACTGGGGGAGAAGGTGGGCTTCCCAGAGCTGGAAGAAGCCAGCTCTTACTGTCTCCAGCACAAGTGCTCCAAGGAGGCGTCCTGGATTGGCTTAGAGTCTCTGGAGGGATGAGGGACCTCCCTCCACACTTGTCTTCCTCTGCTTGTCCTTCTCCTGGTGGGTCTAGGAGCTCCTGAGGCTTCACATAGGGTCTGCCTGCTCCCCCCATGGAAGACATGTCCCACCTGCTGGTAGGCAAAGCCAGTATGCAGCTTTCCCCCAGGGCAGGAGCCCCACGGCTGGGGCAGAAATGTGGCTTTCCCACCTTTTCTTTCTCTCTCTACCTCTAGGATTTTAACTTGAACCATGAACACACGAATGGGAGATGGAAAAATGCCCCACTCTTCATCTCTCCTCCTCCAAACTTCCTGCTGACCTACATGTTAAATTCTGATACAGCTTGGCAAATTGGCCTTCAGAAAATACTCTTGTTTCTACTCATTCAGTCATTAAAAAAAAAAATACTTTTCTTCAGATCTTTACTGCCGTGTGTGTATTTTAAAGTTACTTTTAAGTTTTCTTTTGCTAACTACATAGGTAAAATCTATTTCACCTTGATATGCATCTAAAAATGTATTTTGTCGGGTGAACTCTTTGGTTTTCTTTTTTCAGTGTTTACTTTTTATACCATTTTTAATGGTTACACCCCATTTACAGTTATTACAAAATATTGGCTGTATTCCCTGTGCTGTACAATACATCCTTGTGGCTTATTTATTTTATACCTACTAGTTTGTGCCTCTTAATCCCCTCCTTCTATCTTGCCCCTCCCCACTTCCCTCTCCCTACTGGGAACCACTAGTTTGTTCTCTGTATCTGCGAGTCTGTTTCTTTTTTGTTATATTCACTAGTTTCTTGTATTTTTTTAGATTCCACGTATAAGGGGTGTCATACAGAATTTGCCTTTGTCTGACTTATCTCACTAAGCACAGTGCCCTCCAAGTCATTGATGTGCATTTTTAAATGAACCAAGTTGACCATCTGTTATATGTTATTTTCTTCATGTTGCTTTGAAATGGGTGAGATAACTTATACCATCTGCCCCTTCCATTGGTTATCTTTTCCTAATAATTTATATATGCAAAACATACGATAAAGTGGGAATTCCGTATGGTTTGAGTTTTCTTGCCATGGGCATACATAACTTATTTTAGAGAATGGCAACAAACATTTCTGTGTGGTGGAATTACCAGCTAGTTTGGGTTCCTTGAGTCTTTTGCATTAAACGTACTAAGGAATAAACTAACAACCAAAACAAGAGAAAAGTGGCCTGAGAAAGAATCATAAAATTAGGGAGAGATTTGAAAATAAACCAGAGTACAGCCAGTATACAGAATAAGCTTCAGGAGTTTAAAAAAAAAAGCTGTGGAAGGCCTGTATTTTGGGTCAAGGGAAGATTTCTAAGATATATCGGTATGTGGGAAAGTGTGAATTTAGAATTCGCTCAGGCGAATCCATTGTGTTTCGTTTTGGGGGTGAAAATGATGCACCTCGGGAAACTACACATTTTTCAGCATGTTCATGTATTTATGGACCCGAATCCATAGAAAAGGTCTAGAAAGACACACATCAAACCGATAACAACCGAGAGAAATTGAGGGAGATTGTAAAGAGAAACTTTGGATTTATTCCCTTTTATTCCTCCGTGGTTTGAGTTTTGAAACCAAACCCCAAATTAAATATGACTGCCAGAATTGAAACGACCATAGCATTCGAAGTGCCTGAGATTTCACATCTCTGTTTTTATCTGGTGGCTTCCTTTGTCTTGGCATGTTGGATTCCAACGTGCAGCTCTGCCCGTGCGTGGCCATCTGGGTAGGTAGCTTTCTTGGTAGCATTTTTCGATGAAGACTCTCTTTGCCTTGAAACCCCTCCCCTGCCTTTTGCCCCTCCCTTATCACCATCACGCCAGGCTGGCTCAAGTTGGGTCGAGGGATCTTTGTCTTAGATTGCGAACTTTTTACAGGAAGATATCACACATGCTCTTCAGCTGTGTGGCCCCCGCCTGGTGCTGTGAACCCCTTGTGCGTTCTAAAAATATCCTGTGCGTTCACTTTGATGATTTGTTTGTTTGATGTCAGCAGAGTTAGATGGAATACCTACTTTTTTACAGCTCTGTCTTCATCACTGGGCGAGAGGCACACGTGTTAAGCATTATAATCATGCACGTGCAAGGAAATTATTGAGGGAAAGGATAAATTAGAATCCTTAAAAATAGGCATAGGACTCCTCTTAAATCAGAATAATTGGAAAATGACTATTATTAAACATTTCAGTCCAAATAATTACAGATTCCGAGCAAGAGTATAAAGTTTGTAACATTTTGCTCTATAACCAGCTAATTACAGATTATCAGGGGTGATTCCATTCTGATTTTGGCTCATGAAAGGGAGAATGATTATTATTATTATACGTTTTTAGGATTTCTTTTTTTTATAGGGCTATCAGATCTAAGGTCTGTTCATTATTTCATAAATGCCTCGTGCCAGATCGTTTTAGGATCTATTTTGGGGTTATAATGTGGTGTCTGTGGCATCTGACAAACTCATGTTTTAATTTATTTCAGAAACTTCTGGAACTTGAAGGCAATGTGTATTTCTAAAACACATTTTGATTCCATCATAAGTGTTCACTCATGTGTTTAAAAGATGTGTTCTTTTCACAGTGGTTGGGCCAGCCAACCGAGATTTGAGTTAAAAATTGATGTGGGTTTGGGCTTGAGCGGATTCTAAATTCCATCCTTCCTGCAAATAAGGAGAATGCACTGTTTAGGTGTAAAAAAAACAAAAAATGTGAGATCACACTCTGACCTACTATTGTCTGGAGAAATGGACTGAAATGTAAGACTCTCAGTATTTAATTGGGCCACAGTGTCTCTCGTTAGGGAAGTAGGTTAGTAAAGCCTTTATTTTTAAGCCAAACCCAGCTGAGCAATTTAACAGTTAATAGACAATGAACACAACTTCTAAAGAGTATTTACCAGCGAAAGGAACATGCAAAACCTTCCACAATTGCATTTCTCATCTTTCATTAGGTAAAAGACCTTCCTAACCGAGATTCTCTTCTGCCCTATTCATTGAAAAACAATGGATACAAAAGAATAAAGACCAAACATCAGTCACAGAGACCAGAACCATAATTATTAAAACAACAAAACACTGTACTATATGTGTAGTTCACAGACAGGGCTGGTCCGAAGAGATCTCTTCAGTTAATTTTAAAAGTATTAGCTATGACCAGGAATGGACTCCTGGGCTGCTAGGACGACTTGTAAATAAATAATTTCAACATCACCAATACATCCTATAATTATTTATAATGGCGGCGGAATGTTGGTATTTCCGGTGCTTTTGGGATCCATAAAAGGCAAGAATCACATTTCTTCCATTAGCGATTGTATGGTCAGCAAGTCACGCGGGGCACGCACGCACCCACCGCCTTGCCCGTGTTCTTATCCAAGAATGTAAAGCAGGAACTGAAGCCTCATTTCTCCTGTTTTATTTGAAAACTTGCTCTCTCTCATCGGATCCAGTTCTGGAAAGCTTGCCCTTCGAATGCCAAAACCAATCTTCACCGTTTTGGGGTGAGAACCTTATTAGAAGTATCGCTTCCATTTCATTGATCTGCCACAGAAGTAAACAAAGTAATTTAACTGCCTGGACCCAAGAACAGAAGTCAGAACCAATGATGTAACTCTGTTTTCTCTTGTCCCATGTCAAGCAGGCTTCGGGCCACTTTTATTCCTCAGATACTCCTCCGCTGTGAATGGGTAACCACGGCATCTGAGCTCAGGGGGGCAAGGCATTGTCTTAATTCTTTATTGTTGCATCACAAGCCCCTGCGCCAGCCAGGAACCTCCCGGGTAGGGACTGTTCTCCGACCGGCGTTCATGTCTAGCTTAGGTCGCCAGGCTTGCTGGAATCCACAGCCTTAGCAACGCCCACATTCCCAACAAGGTTCTTTTCGCCTGTTTGCAGCATGCCCGGTAACCAGCGCCCGCTCTGGAAAGGGCACGAACCTTTCTCCAGTCGCAGGGGATGCAGGTGACGCCCCCAGAGGGTGACGATGGGACCCAGTCGGCTGTTAACCTTGGGTCCGAGTCCAGCACCAGTTCTTCTTTCCGCGGTAGAACACCTCGATGTTCTGAGCCTGCTGTTGTCTGGGACCCGCTTAGACAAGCTTTTGCGAGGAGGTTGCTGGTAGATTGGGGAGGCGGGGGACGGAGCAGTGGATGTCTTGGCAAGGAAGGTATCAGGAATGTGGGGCAGGATTTCCGTACGCATTGGCACAGCCCGTGGACGGCCTCGAAGGATTTACTGTTGCACATCGTCTCCCGTCTCAGGGAGTTTAAACGGCTGCAGGTTGTACCCCACAGTCAGACGGGCATTGGTTTAGTTACAGGTGATTGGCGTGGACATTCAGAGCTGCGGGTGACCCCCCCCATCCACGCCCCGAGCAAATTATCGCTGCTAGAAAGTAAAAGATAGTTAACGCAGCATCCTGGCTGACTTTCAAAAGCAGCTTCAGGAGGACCAGGATTAACTATTTCCTCAAGACCAAAATGGTATTATTATAGTACCATCTGCTATGCACATCTCCCCCCACCCCCAAGAAAGGGCTCATAAAGGCAGGGTAGCCAAATAAAATACAGGAAGCCCAGTTACATTTGAAGTTGGGATAAATGCTGAATAATTTTTTAAAGCATAAGCATGTCCCCAATTAACATACGTACTTAAAAAACTATTCATTATTTGCCCCAGCTTCAAATGTAACTGGTAAATAGACGAGTGGTAAGTGTAAGTGTGTCCAAGGCAATATCTGGGACATCCTTATACTTGCGGACGTCCTGTAATTTGGTTTGCTAAAGCAGCAGCCGTCCATAAAGGGCACTGTTGCAAATTGTTTGTGACAGAGGGATAATCATCTAGCGATCCCCAGATGCTTTTTCTCAGAAAGAAGTATAAATAGGGTCGACTTAAAGAAAACAAACCTTAACAAATAAGAGAACAAGCCTCTCCTTCACGAAAGAGAGAAGATTGGCAGAAAAAGAAACGATCCTCTAAAATAGCTTGAAGAATGACACCATCCGTCAGTCCGCCCAGGATGCCATCGTGGTTCTTTGCTAACAATGTCATACTCTTCTTCGGGTTGGCGTTTATCCCGGTTGGCAATGCTGTGAACCTCGGAGAGAAAAAAATACATTGGGCTTGAGTTTGTGTCTGAGCTGGCCGTTCACCGATAGTCCTACCCATGAGAAACCCTAAGGGGTGTCAACATCATGCAAAATAACTACCAGATGATACGTCTGGGCAATTGTAACAGTTTTATAACTATTTCTATCAACTTAGATTCTCCCATCTCCTCTTGCCATTGCAGTGGCTTTAAATATTATTTCGTGTTGAAAAATAAACACGACATTCTTCCTGCTGCCTTTAAGCCTTTATAATAATAAGTAAACAGTTCTTTCCTGGCCACCTAATATTTATACAGGTGGAGCTTGTTTCTCTGGGCCAAAGAAAACATTTTGAAAGAATGCATGCAGTGGCTTTCTGTCTCCTGTGACATTTTATTTTCATGAAACAATGACCTAGAAAGCAAAAGTCTACATTTAATCCAAGTGCTTTAACGTTACTTTTCCTTGAAACCAGCAGCTAGCACAGTGTCTGCTAACACAGTGAACACGCGCTAGGCACTGGCTTCTAATTCATGTAGGACACCTGGGTGAAGTGTGCTTTGCAGACACATCGTTACAACAGATTAAAATGTATGCATCCACGGGACTTTGGGGACAACCAAATTTTCCTCGAGATTCTAGAAAAGAGAGACGGCAAGCCACAGTACGTGTCTTCCCACTGTCTGTTGCCTGCTTTCCTGCTCTTAAAAAAAGATGGAAAGGAGATGAATACTGGTGTGACGTATTCAGGGTCCAGCTGACGGGATGGTGATGGTTCACAGACTTCCAAAATTCATCGGATGGACGGACGAAGCATCAGGTGAACGGGCTAAGGGTGCGTTTGTGTCCCCACTTAGAGAACTTGCCTTTATGGGTTCAGGACATCAGAGCCTTGCGTCCAGGGCGTGGCTCCGTGTTCATACAAAGTCCTTCCAGCTGACCATCACCTGTGGCGGTTTTCTGTAGACACGTATGCGCTGAAATACCACGTCGGGGACTGCGGTGGATAGCGTGGCTCTTGCAGAGACCCCCTACCGCAGGGACGTGTGGATCTCATGGCTTTAAGACACACACGTGGTTTTAATTAATGGAAAGGAAGCTTGAACCAGTGGTAATGGGATCAGTCCTCCTTTTGGTTACCTTAGATTCTTGCTATTTCGGGACCAGAGGACACCGGGTTTTCGAGGATTTATGTTACGGTACTTTATTTGCAGCGGGAGCCGTGAGCCCCAGAAAAGAAGCACGTTTTTAGGAAGCCAAGGAGGAAGGACAGAGAAAGATGGGCAGAAGCCGTGAGTCCCACAGAGGAGGAGGTGTGAGCTGAGTAGGTGGGGAGGTTACCCCTGCCCTAGTTTAGTGAACCCCACCTTCTTTTTCTTTTTGTTCTTTTTCTGGTCTGAGACGATGCCATCGTGGCCATCGGTACCCACCATAGATGCCACCGAAAACCTCTATTGCGGGAGGAAGGTAATAATAATATTACGTCTCTACCCTTTTTGGAAATACGTCGTGTAAGAGAGATGGCACAACGTAGGTTCATATGTGGGTGGAAGAGATGGTATAGTTTCAAACTGATTTAAAAAACGAATGAAAGGTTTAATTACAATTTTTGCAACCGTGCGTATATTGTATATTTCATCGTGTGTGTGTGTGTGTGTGATTCCACAGTACAGAATAGTATGAAACGCTCGTCTGTGTGAGGCTACAACCATTGGGGTCCAGCAGGATACTGAGTTTCTTGTAGCTGCCCTTGTGAAGAGCGTCTGGCCAGACTTTAGATTTTCACGAAGTACGTGGGCATCTCACCACCCAGCCCTATCCGTTGTAGGTGTAAATCCCAGAGGAATTCTTGCAGAAGTGTGTGAGGTGACGCATCTCGGGTACTTCACCTGGCTTAGGGCATTCCAGGCTGTCCTGGGTGGTCATCACCCCGTGAAGGTCGTTAAACACGGTAGACACATGCTACGGACAGATATACCTTACCATAGCTGGAGTTTCAGCTACAGGATGAGGTCTTAAAAGCATTTTTTTTTTTTTTACATCTTTATTGGAGTATAATTGCTTTACAATGGCGTGTTAGTTTCTGCTGTATAACAAAGCGAATCAGCTATACATATACATATATCCCCATATCTCCTCCCTCTTGCGTCTCCCTCCCACCCTCCCTATCCCACCCCTCTAGGTGGTCACAAAGCACCGAGCTGATCTCCCTGTGTTCTGCGGCTGCTTCCCACTAGCTATCTATTTCACATTTGGGAGTATACATATGTCCATGCCACTCTCTCACTTCGTCCCAGCTTTCCCTTCCACCTCCCCGTGTCCTCAAGTCCATTCTCTACATCTGCGTTTTTATTCCTGTCCTGCCCCTAGGTTCTTCAGAACCATTTTTTTTTAAGATTCTACATATATGTGTTAGCATATGGTATTTGTTTTTTCTTTTTCTGACTTCATTCTGCTATTGTTAAGTTTATTCCACACTGTGCCCAAGATAAGGCAAGGCTTAATCATTGTTTGTCTCTTGACCTTATCTACAAAACAGAAATAGAGTCACAGATGTAGAAAACAAACTTATGGTTACGGGGGATAAGGGTGGGGGAGGGATAAATGGGGAGATTGGGATTGACATATACACACTACTATATATAAAATAGATAACTAATAAGGACCTACTGTATAGCACAGGGAACTCTACTCAATACTCTGAATGACCTATATGGGAAAGGAATCTTAAAAAAAGTGGATATATATGTATATGTATAACTGATTCACTTTGCTGTACAGCAGAAACTAACACAGCATTGTAAATCAACTGTACTGCAATAAAAAAATTTTTAAAAAGAGAAAAAATAATTATTTGTCTCGTAATTTGGCTTAGAAAAGGCTAATTTTCTTGTTAACAGCAGGCAAAAAAGAACAGCAAGATATTCCACTTCATTCTTGCACTCGAGAAAATGCAGCATGTTCTTGATGAGATCCTTCTGGGTGAAAAGTTGCTGATGTGAACAAAAGCAAGGGGGGCAGGGGAGGGTGGATTACTTCAACTAAGACAAATTTGCTAAAGAAAGAGTAAAATCAAAAGTCTTTTTTTTTTTTTGAAAGAGTATTCTTTTCTCCAAATTGACCCAATGTAAATGTAATTTTTCGTGTCCGACGGGGCAACCTTTGTGGGCTGGCACCTGAAACATAAAGGCTGGGTCCCTAAACTTGAGAAAATGAGCTGCAGGGGTGGAGCCCGAGGAAAATGATGACACCCGTGGAAATGCCGTTGATGCCTTTAACCGGAAACAGCTGTCCTTTGCAGACCACTGGGCGATGGTCATCAGTTTGCAAATGTTAGGTGTGGTTGGTCCAGAAAAAGGCAACGTGCTGACTTTATTATAAACTGTTCTTGGGAAAAGGCAAAGGCCATATGGAACTAGAAAGACCCAGTATCTGACACGGATTGCAAACATCTCTCCGACTTCGCTTTGTGTTGTTTGCAGCGATTTTACTGATACTTTCCAAAGGACGGCTTGAGTCCCACCATCTGTTTCCCCATCAGCTGGAACATCCGGGCGTGAATCCCACAGGCGTCTTCATCTGATGCTCAAGGAGGCTCCAGATTGCACAGAAAACCCGAATTGATCCTCCTCTCTGGAAAATGTGGATCCCCGTCTGCAGAGAGAAACACACGTGGCTAGACAGCGTCCCCTAAAAGATTTCAAGGGGCAGATTGTACAAGGATCCGATAAACCCCTTACCGTTCATGCTGGAGATATTCACAGCGCATTTCTCACTGCTTTCGAGAAGGTAATGTTTGCTGAAGACTTTGACATATGAAAAATGTATTTAAAAAGCTGATATGAATTGCGCTTTGGCTTATCTCTAGAGTGTGTGCGTTTGGGATTGATTGTCACACGATCCGTCTGCACCAACAAATGTGCAGGTATGGGTTTCAAAAAGGAGAACGGACTCGAGCAGGGTTGTATGTGGGCATCAGAAGGAGATTTCTTTGGAATAGTATTGTTTTCCTTCCACATCATCTCTCGCTTGATAGCACAACGTTGATACATGATGTATTAAACCCCTCAGCTGGAATGCTTGAGATATGACCGTCTGAGTCTCATCCCCCGAGGCCGGTGGGAATCAGAAGTCCAGCCCAGCCACAGGGAACACACACGGCCCTTTCCTTAGCCCACAAAGCACGCCTCGCCCGACACAGGAAGGACAGCCTGCATTTTCTGCTCTGGATCCATCAGCTTCTCGAGCCATAGGGCTGGAGGGCCATTCGGCCAACATGCGGCCAAGAATCTTGCAAGGTTCTGTAGCAACTTTCACTAAAATCGGCGTGGGCGTGAGCTGTGAATCCCTCATTGGAGATCGGGTTTGCCCTAAAATTATAGCATCGAATGTATTTGCATCACTTTATAGGATCGGAAAGGATCTCCAGCTGAGGAATCTCTTCCTTAGTTCTGAGCAGGAATATAGGCATGAATGCTACCGTGCTTCGAACATCAAGGCATCATAATGATAATGTGGACCTAAAACTTCCTCTGGGGACTTGGATGTGCTGTAACCTCCTTCCTCCTTCAGATGACATCTCATGCATCAAGGACAATCCTGTAAGGGTCAAGACACAAAACAAACAAAGAAAAGAAAACCCACCCGCAGTACGATAACATCTGGAGTAGAATTAAAATACGTTTGTTTGTTTTAAACATCTTTATTGGAGTATAATTGCTTTACAATGGTGTGTTAGTTTCTGCTTTGTAACAAAGTGAATCAGCTATACATATACATATATCCCCACATATTCAGTGTGAAAAACACTGGAAAGAGTATCATCTCTCAGAAGTTCACATGATCAAGACAAGATTTCCGTCCAGATGAGTCAGTGGCTTCTGGTTTCAACAGAATCGAGTATGTACCTCTTCGTTTCAGTGACAAAGCCTTCGAAAATGGGTCCCTTCCTACACGTATTATTAGTATTATCATTATTACTGACTTTTTTAAAAATTATTTTTAAACTTTTTATTATTTTTCAGTGGAAGTATAGTTGGTGTACAATATAGTGATTCACAGTTTTTAAAGGTTATACTTCACTAGTAGTTATTAGAAAACATTGGCTTTATCCCCTGTGCTGTACAATGTATCCTTGTGGCTTATGTATTTTATACATAGTAGTTTGTATCTCTTAATCCCCTTCCCCTATATTGCCCCTCCCTGCTAACCTCTCCCCACTGGTAACCACTAATTTGTTCTCTATATCTGTGAGCTTGCTTCTTTTTTGTTATATTCACTAGTTTGTTTTCTTTTTTAGATTCTGTGTGACTTATTTCACTTAG
The DNA here is from genome assembly GCF_965194825.1 of Balaenoptera physalus. NCBI lineage: Eukaryota > Metazoa > Chordata > Mammalia > Artiodactyla > Balaenopteridae > Balaenoptera > Balaenoptera physalus. Next base: position 2,147,829 of record NC_138904.1, on the reverse strand, counting down.
TATAATGTCCTCCAAATCCATCCATGTTGCTGTAAATGTCATTATTTCATTCTTTGTTTGTGGTTGAGTAGTATTCCATTGTATATATACACCACATCTTTATCCATTCATCATTATTATTGGCTTATTATTCCAGTAACCTGCCCTCCATGACACCTGAATTCGATGTTTTTGCTTTTCTGTAAACATGCTTCATGCCTTGCTTTGTTCCCATTGCTGATTCTCCGTGTCTTGTGTGCAAATAAAATCCATTTTTCAACAGCGGGTACGAATGGGTCTTCCTCTGTAGACCCATCTTGGGTTCCTAGGAAGCTCTCTCCTTTTCCCATCGTGCGTGGTTTATATAGCTCGTACCCAGGTATCACCTGCCAGCTTCTAGTACCTTATTTCCCCAGTGAACCGTGAATCCCAAAGGTACATGAGTAATGGGACAAACATCCCACCAGCTGAAGCCACTGAAGACATAACTCATCTCTAAGAACAGTCATTCTTCTGGACACGTGGTGTCCAGATGGAGCAGCTTGAACTTCCATCTTTAAAACTTGCTTCTATGGCAGAAATGAACGTTCAGACGGTTGAAACGTAGGGGGAGCCTCTTTGTCGCCAACAGTGTGGGTTCAACCGTGTAGAGAGGTGACTTGATCCATTACATGTCGCGCCCAAGCCATGAGAACGGCGGAGCGGCCGCTGGATTCCTCCCTGGTGAGCTTTCTTCTGCCCTGTTGGGGCCCTTTCCTTGACAGCCCCGGACAAGCCTCCTATCAAGAACCCCCCTCTGTACGGACAAAACACACAATACTCCTTCTCCTTTCTCTTTCAAGAGCTCTCTGGCTTTTGGGTTAGATTTAGTTGTGGGATTTTTCTCCCTTCTTGTGGCATCATGAATCTCACGGTCTAGAAAAAGTGGACTGAAATCTAGACCAGACTCTGGGTGCATCTTCTATATCTTGAGCAAAATCGAATTCTTCACAGGGAACCACGCTGCCTTCATGTTCAGGACCATCGTGAATTGAATAAGAGTTGGCGTGATGAACTGTCACATCTTAATGGAAAAACCACAAGATGTAATCGACCACCTTTGGTTTTTCGTGCCTCCTTTTTGCAGGACATTTGATCTACAATGTTGCATCAATGAGTTCTTAAAATACATGCGTTCGGGTCACCGTGACGAAAATGCGTACTTCCAGCTCATTCATCCCCGACTCCTGAAGAGGGCGCCTCTACCTGTTCTCCCTCTGCTCCCCGTTCACCAGCCACTTCTGTAAATCTGTGAACCGTGTTCCCAAATGTGCAGTGTTCTCATCTCCTGTCTGGACAGACCCCTCCATCTGTCTAACCCCTTCCCCTCCTTCCACTCTTGACTTCTTCCACCAAGCCTTCCAATGCACGGCTGGGAGCCTCCCTTGGGTTTCTTTAGCAAGTCTTGGCTTTCTGATAAAGCCTTTCCCCAGGACACTACACTGCTCTCCTGTTCTGTATCACACCCAGTGGTGTGCGGATATATCCTAGGAACTGTCCTCAGCCGGTACTGGGGAACTGGGGTTGAGAGCTCATGCCAGTTTCCCTGCACCATGGCCAACTCCAGGATACCCACGTGACGTCATGGCACAGGGAGCTGGGGAGAGACGGGCACCCTTGGTTCTCCCAGCTCTCACCCAAATCCCTGCCCCTGCCCTGTCTGGCAATCAACAACAGAGCTCACGGTCTGCTCACGGTCAGGTGATTTGTTCCGTTCCTTTGCTTTTGTGGTGGGTGCAGTGATGGTTTTCCCCACCGAACATGTCTACCTCCTTGTCCCCAGAACCTCTGAATATATCTGGTTATGTGGCCAAATAAAGGGTGCTGATGGGATGAAGGTTGTTCATTAACTGGCCCTTAAAATAGGGAGATGATCATGGATCAACCCGGTGGGTTCGGCGGAATCACTTCCTAAAAGGGGAAGAGGGAGACGGGAGACCAGAGTGAGTCTAGGTGAGAAGGGCTCAACCCACCGCTGCTGGCTTTGAGGACAGAGAAAGGGGCCCCAAAGCAAGGAGCCAGCAGCCTCCAGAAGCTGGAAAAGACAAGGGAACAGATTGATCCCTGGATCCTCCAGAAGGAACGCAACCCTGCCCGCACCTTGATGTTAGCTCCGTGACATCTGTCCTGGACCTCTGACCTCTACAGTTGCCAAATAGTAACTCTGTGTTGCTTAAACTCACAAAGTTTGGGGTCATTTCTCACAGCAGCTCTAAGAAACTAACATCGCTTCTGGTCTTGGTGAGTGTGGGCCAGTTACTTAAATTCCCTGAGCACCAGTTTGCTCAATGTAACAAATCCTGGATTTGCTTGTAATGCTGTGAATCAGCAACTGGGTCTGGGCTCCACTGGGACGTCCTTCTGCTGGTCTTGACTGGGGTCAGTTTTGGAGCTGCCATCCTCTGGATGGTCCGGATGAGAATGGATGGTCTAGAGTAGATGCACATATATGCCTATTGGGTGATTCCATCCGTCAGCCTAGACAAGGGGCTCCAGCTTGGGTCACCCATCGTTGGTTAAAACTGCCGGGTGACTATGGCCATGTGACACACCCTAGACAAGACCAAGAGAAAGGCAACCGAGTTGAACCCAGTCTAAACGGCCAACCCATAGAAACATGAGCAAGTAAAATGGTGGTCATCTTCGGTGACTAAGTATTGGGGTTGGTTGTTACCCGGTGATAGATCTCATAAGGATCCTTAACGAACAAGCAGCTAATTTCATGGAAGCTTGGGACCTCTCATGCCTTCTGTTTATAATTAATTCTAAGATGGAGGAGAAGTCACCCTTGGATCTCGTGGGGTTGGAAGTGCCATGAGGGTCAAGGGGAGACTTTGGGCAGGTAGAAGCTCGTTTTAGCTGCTGTGCATTCATGGGTGGGTATATCCCTCCAAAGTGGCTCAGTTGTAGAGTTGGACCAAGGTCAGCTTGGGTTTCTGAAGGGAATTCCCTTAGAATAGGGGAAGTTGAACAGAGGGAAAAGAATGTATTTGTTTTAGACAAGATTTTTTTATTACTTGACTTGGATTTTGTAAAATGACTTTGCTGCCTAATCCAAGGTGGTGACCCAGCCAATTTCCCCTGCATTAAGTTTTCCAACCAAGCACTGAAAATGTCCCTGGTTAAGATTCCACCTTGTGTAAAGAACAAAGACACAACGTTTTGGCTTTTGTTGGGAGTTGGGTGTCTGAACCGTAATTAAAGCTTTTTAAATGTTTCTCTTGGGTAATTAATATTTTTTCATTGATCTTCTCATTTTTATCCTTCATCTTCTTAACACTGAAATGCTTGTGTAATCTCGGGGAGAATCAGTCTGTTTCTGATTTATTTTATATTAACTCACTGAATATTTTTTCTATGTACAAAAAGTCTTCTGAGAGCATTTAATATACTATTTTGATCTTTCTTCACTAAAAGCATGAAGCCATATTTTTTTTTCTAAGGGTACAAATCTGGAAGAAATTTAAATTAGATCAAAACAGCAAACTCATGAAGTTTTAGAATGGTTTCTAAACTTGGAGAAAAAAATTTCTCGAGTCTCTTTTATTTTAGGAGAAAGTCAGATTTGGACTCCCTGGCGTTGCACGAAATGTACACGCTTTTTTTCAAAAATCTGCATATGATTCCCTGTTACATGAGGCATTGATTTTTCCTACCAATCCTGTGTAACCTCATTAAAACATGCAAAAATATGTAAATAATCTCAATGATAATTTTAAGTTTTTTTTTTCCCCTCGGACGTAAGGAGATACTTAAAAGATATATAGGATTTAAATCTCGTGATGATTTTTCAGGAAAATTGGATCGTGTTTCTTCCAGTGAGAAAGTAGGCATTGAACAAAATAAGGAAAAACAGAGATATGAAAATGAAATTTACGTCCAGTTCTTTACACATATGTCAGTGGGGGAGACCCGTGGAATCAGGGACACAAGTTGTTCCCCCCCTCCACTAGCAAATATCAGAAAAGTCCCCCAAAGCACCCTGATACGTGCACATGTGTGCCGGGAAGACTTCTAACAAAGCACACTTAAATTCCTTCGTCCTGAAATAGAACCAGATGCGCTGGATTCATGGTGGGAGAAGGTCTGGCTGAAAAGACACTGCAGGACTTCTATTTTATTGTACATTATGCTCAGGGGACTTTTAGGAATGAGCTGCCTGAAAGCCATTTTCTGGAACTGGAAGTATACTCCCTGTGTATTGTGGGTTGGATCATAGGAGTTAAAAATGAGCGCCGTCATTTACGACTCCTTCAGTGGCAGTTGTAGGAAGAACTAAGTAGTGAGAGCATTTACTTGGACGTTTACGGAGTGGTTATTGTTGACAACGCTGGGCCCGGTATGGGGAAAACAAGTTGAGGAAAACCTGTGTGCCTCTGGGGTGCTTTCCATGGGTTTCGGGGTGGGGGGCTTGGGAGGGATGGACAGACGACCACCAACCAGAGTGGACAGGATAAGGGATGGAACCAGAGGTGTTGGGGGGACAGGGAGGGAGAAGGGGCTCTGCAAGGCCAGGGTGCAGGGGTGGGAGGCTGGGGTGGGCAGAGGGAACAGGGGAGGCGTCCCAGGCACGCCCCCAGCAGGGCGGGTGCAGGAGTGAATCAAAAGGGAATCAGACCCATCACCAAGTCCTCCAAGAGCCATTTAGGCAATTACCAAGTCACCCATTTCACCCCCCAAAAATGTTGCATTTTAAGTACTTGGACGTTTTACAAATTTATCTATCATCTATCTATCTATCTATCTATCTATCTATCTATCTATCTATCTATCTATCTATCTACCTATCTATAAGTATATATAATTTAAAAATAAATAGATAAGTATAAATAGAATAGATAGATCATAATATATAATATGAAAGAGAGTAGCTAGGTTAGATAAATTGTAGATAGGTAGATAGACATAGATATATAGCAGATTGGTGACAGATGTTAGCTAGGTAGCAAGCTATCTAGTTACCTAGATAATAGAAACAAGTAGGTAGATAGATGCATAATTAGATAGATAGATAGATTAGATTAGATAGGTAGATAGGTAGATGATAGAAATAGACAATAGGTAGACAGGTAGAGAGATTATAGATAGAAACATGTAGGTGATAGATGATAGAAACAGATGATGGATAGAAAGATAGATGATAGAAATAGATCAGTGATAGATAGAAAAAGATAGGTGATAGATACATACATACGTACCTCCAGAGATGATAGAAATACATCTACCTACATAGAGAATAGGTAGATAATAGAAGCAGGTGGTAGATAGATGATAGAAACTGATGATAGAAAGATGATAGAGATAGATACATAGATAGATAGATGATTTTAACAGCTCTCAAAGATTTTGGTGAATGTTTGCCCATTTTTACTGTTCATGAAGTGTATGGCAATTCCTATCACATCGGATGATTTAAGATGAAGAAACCCAGTAGCTGTTCCTTGGCCGGTTTTATTGTATTTTCCTAAAAGCTCTCCAAGGGATGTCTGATTATCTGTTTCCCAGCTCTCAGCTGCTACCGAGGAGTGAGCTGGGCAGACCGTCCCTCTGCCCCAGGAAGGACAGACACAGACAGTCAGGTGAATGAGCAGCCAGCCCAGCCTGCAGCTCTGCTTCCCGGGGGTCTAGGAATCGATCCTCTGATGAACTGGCTTTTGGAGCCTTGACCTGAGGCCAGGAAGGAGGGGACGAGAAGATGGGGCAGGTCAGAGGCAGCCGTTCTGGGGGCTGCAGTCAACGGTGGGGCTGTGGCCGGCGGTGACAGATGGGGTCTGGGTGAGAAACCCAGCTTCCTTCTGGAAGTGATGGGGACCTGCATGGTCCGAGGGACCCTCCCTGCGCCATCAGATGTCTGTTATAACTTCCTCAGTTTTCTCTGAGAAGGAGCGCGCTGCCTGCCGTGTACCATGCCCCAAATTCCCCAATATTCCAGGTTGGTGACCAGGACGCTTTCATTCCCGCCTTTCAACTCACACTTTTTAAATTGCAATGTATTTGACATGTAACGTGTGAATTTCAGGTGTGTAACACGTTGACCTGACACATGTATCGCACATTCTGCCCTTGTAGGCACAGTTAGTGACTTTGTCACATCATATAATGATTGTTTCTTTTTTGTGACGGACATATTAAGATCTAGTCTCTTAGCAAGTTGGATGTTTATAACACCGTATTGTCTGTAATCACTACGTTTTGCATTAGATCTCCAGGAGTTATTGATCTCCGGGTCAGACATTTATACTCTTAACCATCTCCCCAGTTCACCCCCCCCCCCCCCAGTTCTTCATAACCGCCGTTGTACTCTGTATGTTTACAAGGTCAGCTCTTTTTGAGGTTCCATACGTAACTGAGATCAGATAGTATTTGTCTTTCTCTCCCTAACTTATCTTACTTAGCATAATGCCTTCGAGGTCCATCTGTGGTGTCACCAATGGCAGAATTTCCTTCTTGCTAATGGCTCAGTGTTATTCCATTGTATATAGACCACATCTTCTTTATCCATTCATTCGAGACGGACACTTAGGTGGTTTCCATGTCTTGGCTACTGTGAATAAGGCCGCCAGGAACATCGGGGTGCAGCTGTCTCTCCAAGATCCTGTTTTCATTTCCTTTGAGTAGTTAACTCCTGCTTTTGACTCTCCAGGATTGAGATACGTTTGCAGAGAAATCTGAGACGCTTTTCTGAGAATAACATTCACTTCAAAAAATAAAGGAAGTTTTAAAGCTGGCCGTTCTGTTAAACATCCTTCGCATAAGTGTCACGCTCCAGTTATTTCTAAATATATTCTTTAGCTCACGGTTTCTGAGTCTCGGTGCTGTTGACATTTTGGGTCGGGTAACTCCTTGTTGTGGGGCGTGCCGTGCCCTGTGGGGTACGGAGCAGTTTCCCTGGTCTCCACCCGCCACGTGCCAAGGGCTCCCCTCCCCGCAGCGCGACAACCAACAATGTCTCCAGACGTTGCTGAGTGTCCGCTGGTGAAGACAGTCACCCCTCTTTGGAGACCACTCCTTGATTAACCCTTTAGGTCATAAAACACTGTTTTCTCCCTGACATGTGTAGCTGAAGAATGTAGTGATGACTAATGCAGAATTGATACAGTCGGGTGGATATCATTTGAGTTTTTGTTAGGTTATTCACTGACACAGAAAGCATGGTGGATGCCACTTGAAGAACATGGTCTTTGGTGACCTTTTTCTAAATTATTTTTTTTAATTGCAGTATAGTTGGTTGATAATGTTGTGGTAGTTTCGGGTGCACGGCAAAGTGATTCAGTTATGTATATATATTCTTTTTCAGATTCTTTCCATCATAGTTTATTACAAGATATTGAGTATAGTTCCCTGTGCTATACAGTAGGTCCTTGTTGTTTATCTATTTTATACATAGTAGTGTGTGTCTGTTAATCCCAAACTCGTAATTTGTCCCTCCCCGCATTCCCCTTTGGTGACCATAAGTCTGTTTTCCGTCTTTGAGTCTGTTTCTGTTTTGTAAATAAGTTCATATATATCATTTTTTAAAATTCCACATATAAGTGATATCATATGATATTTGTCTTTGTCTGACTTACTTCACTTAGTATGATCACCTCTAGGTCCATCCATGTTGCTGCAAATGGCGTTATCTCATTCTTTTTTTATGGCTGAGTGGTATTCCATTGTGTATATATTTTGGTGACCTTTTAATTAGGTTTCCAAACTGCTGACTTTGGGGAAAATTAGGAAGATGACTGGTTCTACAGATTTGCTATACAACATCATGCCTGTGGTCATGACTGACAAATCGTATACTTAAAAAAGTGTTAAAGAGGGTAAGTCTCAAGTTGTGTTCTTACCACAATGAAGTAAAAGTAAAAAAAAAAAAGAGAAATTCTCTTAAACTCAGGAAGGAAGACGCAGTGTGTGCTTGTCTTGTGCAGGTGCCTTGGGGTGTGTTATTAACAAATGGAAGTTATCACCATAGCAATGTGCTCATGTTGCCATCAGGTTCTATACTGAGAGAAAAAATAAACAGGCTGATACCTCTGCCATTGCCACAGCGGATAAAGTGTTAGCTATGCATGTAAATATCTGTCTATCTATCACCTCTGTCATCTACATATCTATGTATGTATGTATCTACCTATTCATCTATCACCTATCTATCTATATGTATTTATCAATCTATGTATCTATCATCTCTACCATCTATCTATTCATCTATCTATATCTATCTATCTATATCTATCTATCCATCTATCAGTCATCTCTACCATCTATCTATTCATCTATCACCTATCTATCATTTATCTATATCATCTATCTATGATCTATCTATCATCTATCTACCATCTATCACCTATCTATGTATCATCTATCACCTGTCTATATCTATCTATATCTATCTATCATCTATCTATCATCTATCACCTATCTATCTGCCTATCTATCATCTGTCTATATCTATCATCTATCTATCGTCTATCATCTATATCTATCATCTATCTATCTATCGTCTATCTATCAACCTATCATCTCTACCATCTATCTATTCATCTATTACCTATCTATATCTATTATCTATCTATCTATCTATCTATCTTAAACATCTCCTTTCCAATACATGGCAAACAATAATAAAACGGGGGGTAGATGAGTTTTTACCGTAGCTCTGACAATCCAGAAACCTGCCTCGGCCTCTTTGTCCGTGGCAGTTGTTTCCATAACCTCCTCCACCACCCTCACCCCTGAAAGCGTTGCCGCTCACCTTCAGTGCAACTCTGAAGGCACAGGTAGCCATCGGCGGCCCCTAGTTTTGGAAATACTTTTTTCCCTAAAACGTGGTTAATTGCCTCCAAAGTAGGATAATGAAATCCGAGTGAAAACATTGCATTTCCCTCAATGCTTTTTTGTGTAGACGCAGAATCCTAATATTATCACAACTCCAGACGCCTGCCTTGGCATCCTTATAGAAATCCCTCACGTTTTTGAGCTTCTCTCTATATGTTCTTACAAACCCTTTGGCAATCAGATCACCACTGGGGGAAGATACTGCATGTATTTTCCTGCTTTTCCCTTAACCTCGTCAGACTGCAAGTCTGTTGGTTCAGTTGGTTTCCAACATGTCCCCTCCCAGCAATATGTGATGCAAAATCAGGTTTCACACAGAGGTTTCTAACATGTGCTTCCCTCTGTTTCCTAAGTTTTTTCAAGAGTCATATAATTTATTATATGGCAGGTTAAGGGAAAATATGCAGAGAACAGATGGGTGTGTGTAAGGGAAACATGTAACGATGTGCTGAAACCAATTCAAACCTCCATATATATTTCGGGGAAGGGAGCAGAATATTCTAGGATCTGACGAGACCCCCTCCTTTCTGTTAATTGTCATGAGTGGGTGGAGAAATGAAGCCATGGTTCCAAACTGGAGATGAGAGTCTTTTCACCATCCACGTTAAGTCAAGCCATGTGGAGTGACAGGTCCACAGAGGGACCCGGAGACACTCCCCTGGAAGGCTCAGAGCAGCCAATACCCCTTTCCCTACGAAGCAGCTTAAAAAGAAAGAATGAAGCTCGGATCTGCGTTCCCACGTGGGTAAGCCTCAAATCCATGATGCTCAGTGAGAGAAGCCAGACCCAGAAGGACACACAGTGTGTGATTCCACTGACAGGAAACGTCCAGAACAGGCCAATCCACAGACACAGAAAGTGGGTTTGTGGTGCCAGGGGCTGGGGGCAGGGGAACGGGGAGTGACAGCTCAAGGGGACGGGGTCTCCTTTGGGGGAATGAGAACATTCTGGAACCAGATAGAGGTGGTGGCTGAACGATATTGTGAATGTGCTAAATGCCCTTGAGTACTTTGCTTTTTTTTTTTAATAATTTTTTTTTTAATTTTATACAATTTTTGAAGGTTACTTTCCACTTACAGTTATTACAAAATATTGGCTCTGTTCCCTGTGCTGTACAATAGATCCATGTAGCTTATTTATTTTCTGCATAATAGTTTGTACCTCTTACTCCCCTCCCCCTATCCTGCCCCTCCCCCATTCCCTGTCCCCACTGGGAACCACTCGTTTGTTCTCTATATGCGTGAGTCTGCTTCTGTTTTGTTATATTCACTAGTTTGTTGTATTTTTTAGATTCCATGTAGAAGTGAGATCATACAGTATTTGTCTTTGTCTTTGACTTGTTTCACTGAGCCTAATCCCCTTCAATCCCATCCATGTTGCTGCAAATGGCATGATTCGATTCTTTTTTTATGGCTGAGTAATATTCCATTGTGTATATATGTACCACATCTTCTTTAACCATTCACTTGTTGATGGACACTTAGGTTGCTTCCATGTCTTGGCTATTGTAAATAGTGCTGCCATGAACATGGGGTGCATGGATCTTTTTTAATTATAGTTTCATCTGGATATATGCCCAGGAGTGGGATTGCTGGATCATATGACAACTCTATTTTTAGTTTCCAAACATAGGATATGTTTGAATTGTTTTTTCTAATGACCACTGTGAACAAGGAATGCCACTTGCCATTGTGATAAACAATGAATGTTTCCTGCCATCAAGCCATCAGCCACTGCAGCTGGCCCCAGTGGTGCACTCTTGGATGGAGAAAAACAGTATCCTGGCCCTAGATAGATAAGGTGCATATCCAAGGAATAATTTCAGTGAGCCCAGACTCTTGCATCTTCCCATCCATAGAAAAGTGCGAAACTCATTAACCTGAGATGTCTGTTTTTTTGTGATTAGCAGTAATTATGATGTTCAACTGCACGTGTTTTTTGGTTTTTTTTTTCAGCAAAAACTCCTATATACCCAGGCTCCTCCCTGAGCTCTTTGGAGCCGACTCTCAGAGCTCTGACAGGCTGTCTCCTGGGCTATAGTCTTCAGAAAGGTCCCCGAATAAAACATAACTCACAGCTTTTAGGCTGTGCATTTTTTCCGTCGATACCCCCCAAATTCCGTAAGCTTCAGCCCGCACAAAACCTGGACCATCCCCTAAATGTCGTCCGTTCCTTGTTGGGATGATGGTAGTTGTGGTGATGGTGGTTTTCAACTTCTCAGGAAAGGAGGCCCTGGGATTATCTGAGAATTTAATTCATGAACAGGATTCAATGCGGAGTGAACCCATTTATCTGTAGAACGTGTGTGAGCTTTTCCTCTTCGCAGAGCTGACGCCCCCATGAAGGCAGTTCACATCTTGTATACCTTCACCATCCCCCAGTGCCCATCGTGCCTTGCAGATACTTTATTTTGTTGGCTCAGCGGAAAGAATTAGGTGGAAGTTCTTGGGCTGCGCTCTGTGCAAAGATGGCAGATCTCCACAGATCTTGGAAATATGGTTTCAGTCGCAGGCTAATTGTGTCCTATAGTCAGAAGGGTGACAAACGCAAGATAGGAAGCCCATGAGTATACCTAAGTTTGGGATTTTAAGCACATTCTCCTTATTTCTATCTTTGGAAGACCTAATATCTATTGGGATTTAAATTTCAAATGTCAGATAATGATCCCTTATTTCCTAAAGTACTGTAGAATTAAGTTGTGTTCATATTTTCTGTTTTACAAATTCAGTTGCTTTCCAGCGAAGTCCTCTGAAGCCACCCTGGAGAATAGGTGGGTCTATTTAAAGGAAATGTTTAACTTTGGGGGGAAACGATAATAGAATCCTATTTGAGAAATACACATGGCCTGATCCATCTTTTTACATCTGGTGTGCCTTGACAGCCCTCCTTTTCTCAGGCCCCTGCCTGTCCCCTACCCCGGGCAATGGTGTTTCCTTGAGCAAGTTATGACTTAGACAAATTTTGCTTCTCACAGCTCTTTACTTGTTTGATTATTCCCTTATCCCAGGAATTAGGGTGACCAGGTCGTCCCAGCTCACCTGAAAAGTTCATGGTTTTAAAACTAAAGTCTCCACATCCCTGGAAAATGCTCAGTCCCAGGAAAATCTACAAAGATCCTCAGTGTAGCAGGAAGCTATTCTTTATCCTATTCTGAGAATCCTTGACTCAAATTGTGGTGGTCTAATGGAGTATTTATTAGGTGATAAAGGGAAGTTGATTGGTCTGAATCCAACACTATGGACTGGGGAACTTGGGACCAGGGTTTATATGACCCAGTAGGTGGGGGGCCCTTCCAAAACTCCATGGGGCTGCTCTCTGGGCTCCACTCTGCTTGCCCACACACCCCTGTCTTGCCTACTTTCCCACTATTCTTGTTCTCATGAAGAGACATTGGCTTTCCTCCCTCAGTACCATGTGTATTAGTCTGAGTTCTTGAGAGAAACAGAACACCAGTAGCAGTTAGATAGATAGGTGGATAGATAGATAGATGATAGGCAGATAAGGTTGGATGGACGGATGGATGGATGGATGGACGGATGGATGGATGGATGGACATATGGATGGAGTGATGGACAGATGGATGGATGGAGTGATGGATGGATGGATGGATGGATGATGGATGGATAGATTGGATGGATGGAAGAATGGATGGAAGAATGGATGGATGGATGCAAATATGGATGGATGTATAGATGAATGGGTAGACAGATAGAATCTCCCATGCTAACATGGGGTTTCTTGGCATCAGTAACCCTGACATTTGGGTCTGTATCGTTCTGGGGTGGGGTGTCCTCTGTACTTGTACGATGTTGAGCAGTATCCCTGGTCTCCACCCACCAGATGCCAGTTGCACCCCTACCCCCAAGTTATGACAGCCATAATGTCTCCAGATATTGCCAAGTGTCCCCTGGGGGTCCAGTTGTCCCTGTCAAGGACTGTGGGGTCCGATGAACACACCGAGAACCCTTTAGAATATGGTGCATTTTGTCTCTTCCCCGTCACCCGCTGGGACCAGAAAGGACGACACACAGCAAGAACATCTTTCACTTTCCATGCTTCTGAGCGGCCCCTCCCAGCACTGCGGAAAGTCCCTGGCTCTCTAAGTGGGCTCACATCCTCCTGGCTTCGTGGGTCCAGCCATGAAGGATTGCCACATACTTGTTCAGTTCTGAAAAGTGCCTGTGGAACCAGGAATAAAAAAAGAAAGTGTAAGCAAGGAGAAGAAGGCATGGAAAACCCTGACCCTCCTACCTGTTGCCTTCAGGGGCCTTTGCGCCAACGATCGTAAAACTGTAGAAATACCAGGCATGATTCTGCGGTTGCTGATGGATTATGTTACATGAGGACGCTAGTGGATCTTGCAAAACTCTCCAAAGATAAGCACACCCAACAGATTTAAACATGGCCAATTTGAACATTTTTTTTAAAAAACTCATCACTGCCTAATCTTTGCAAAAAGGAAGAAATAGTTTACTTTATGGTCACTTGAACTGCCTACCAGCCATCTGTATACAGAATATCTGCTGACATTGCTGAGTGCGGTTTTGTGGATGATTAAACAACTGTATAAATTAACAAGAAACATTTGCACATTTCTCCTCTCTCTTTATTCCGGAAACAACCCGTCCACAATTGAAAAAATATTTTGTGTCACAGGCCCACGGCATCTTTTTTTGTTCAAACTGTGTCCACGAGAGGGCAGTTGATGCCACTTCAAGAGTCTTTCCCCTGGGATTTGAGAGGTATTTTTATGTGTCCAGTAGATTTCTGTCACTCTGCTTTAAAAGTCACTTCCTGCCGGTGAGCTAGGACCCTCATACACAGCTGGGTAACTGGGAAGGAACAGATCGGTCTCAACCAACCTCATCTTCCGAAAGAAAACAGTTCACACCGAGGTCTACACCCTCTACATTGATCATCTGCACTCATCAGATCATTCATGCTAGGACGGCTGACGCACGGTAGGGAGTTCTGCATTTTAAACCCCGATACACGTTGGAAACACATCAGCCATTCCTGTTACAGTGGCCGATGCAGAGCAGCTTTGCTTTGAGGCCCCCTGGCCGGCACCAGCCCCGCGGTCCGCAAGCCTGGCTCAGCCTCTAAGACCACATTCTCCAAGGCTACACCTGGGCTCAGGTCCCCGCGGAGACAGTCACCTACTGAGCGGTGCTGCCCCACCCTGCCAGGCGTGTAGGTGGCACCAGAATCTTCCTTCACATGCCGTTCTTACCTCTTAACTCAGGCTGAGCCCTGTAAACATTTCCAAACATGTCTCATCCCACCATTTTCTGTCTCAGAAGACAGACTTACCATCTGTGTCTTGATGCACATTTCAGGCTGTCGGGACCGTGCGCTGCTTCCCCGTGTATCCCTGAGAGATACACGTATCCGTATCTTTCATCCGCGTGCCCCGTCTCCCTTGGGATCTTACTGCATCTGTTAATTCCCTCTGGTCCAAATCCCTACAGGATTCCTTGAATGATTGTAAAACTGTAAACGTGAGTGTATCATTCTCTTTGAGTAAAATCCTTTCCAATCACTCCACGTCATTTAGAGCAGGGATTGGCATATTTTAATTTTTTTTTTTTTTTTGTAACTGGTCGGGGAGTAATTGTATCTCTGGCTTTGCAGGGTATCTGGCTTCCTTGGAAGCTACTCGACTCTGCCACTTTATTGCAAAAGCAGCCATAGAAAATATGTCAAGGAACCGGCGTAGCTTTGTGCCAATAAAATTATTTTACGAAAAACAGATGGTGGCCCAGATTCGGCCCACGCGCTATAGTTGGTCGGCCTCTGATCTAGAGGATAAATCACAGCGGTCAAGCGTCACGTGGAAAGTTCTTCATGACCTGAGCTTGCTGACCTAAACTGTCCTCTTTCCTGCCGTGTTGTCTAAAGCCAGTGGATGGGGCCTGCATTCTCGTGCTCCATAAAAAGACGCTGAGCGAAGCCAGTGACCTATGCAGACTGTTTCAGCACAAAGCACACTCTGTCGGGACACTGTTATGGGCTAACTGTGTCCCATCAAAATCCGTACGTTGAAGTTCTCACCCCCAGGACCTTGGAAGGGGGCTGTATTTGGAAACAGGGTCTTTAAAGAAGTGATTAAGGTAAAATGAGGTCATTAGGGTGTGGCCTGATCCCACAGGACTGGTGTCCTTATAAGAAGAGGAGATCAGGACACAGACACACACAGAGGGACGACCCTGTGAGGACACAGGGAGAAGACGGCTGTCTACACCCCCAGGAGAGAGGCCTCGGGAGGGACCAGCCCTGCCCACACCGGGATCTCAGATTCCAGCCTCCAGGACTGGGAGACATACATGTTTGTTACTTAAGCCTCCTTGTCTGTGCTACTTTATTATGGCAGCTCTAGCAACTTATTTAGGCAGCATCTCAGTGCCCCAGAAATGATACTGCTTTGTGGCTTCTCAACTTATTTGGCTGTAAAGCCATGCTTGAAATAGTGTCTTTCAGGGATTTGGTGCTGTTGAGTTGGAAAGGCCCAACCGGTGAGAGATTCAAGGTAGTCAGGCTGACAACTCCTCAGAAATCTGAACTCCCACCTCCAACCCCCGGCCCGTTTCCTTTGCATTTGGGCATCACCTTAGGAGCATGGCTTGGTTCTGATTTTTCCATTCTGCCTTAGTTCATGCGATGCTACAACGGATGGATGTATTTTTCTTGGTGCAAAAACCTTCACGATTTTTTTTTTTTTTTTTTAATACTTAATGCAGTTTCTAGTCTGGCTGAGGAAAGCGGAAAATTTTAGGCAACGGTCCCAGGGTTTCAGACCATTTCCAAACTCTTGCTGTTGAATACAAATATTGTAAGTTCTCTTTTCTGTGATCCACCCAGACTGGCTTTCTCTTTTCCTCACGTTCTCCGGGTTCTTTCTTTCACCTGTGCTGCGTTTTGCTACCTTTAAAACAGGTTCTCAATGTTTTTATGTTAAATGGCATTTTACAGGCCTTTCGAGGAATCGCCGTGTCTGCATTTGCGCTCTACACATTCTCGGAAGGGTAAAGGTGTTTGCACCTGCCTGGTCCTTCTCACACCTGAGGTGTGCTTGTGTTGGCTGAGATGCACAGACCTTACCAGGACACGACAGCACACAGTTTTGCCCACTTCTTTAAAATTCACTTGTGCATAGATTGAAGATGAGTGGCTTAAGATGCCTCGTCCAATCTCATTAAATACAAGAGAGGCGGAGAGAGCCATCCAGAGTGTGTAAGAGCAGTGCTGTGTTACCGCAAAAGCATAAAAATAGGATACTCTTAAATAAGAATGAGTGTGCTTGTTTTGTTTTCCTTTAGCACCAGTCTTGTAGTGTTTTCCTTCCTAGAACTTCATAACAGCGGTTGCAATAAACACATCTTACTTTATTTGGTGCTCAGATGTGGCTGTTCATACCCACGGGCCATGCCCACCAAAGATACACACAGTCCAATGGAAATTCCACTGATCATTTAAACGCTGGACATTGAAAGTCGTTAGTAACAAACGGAAAAATCCCTGTTCCCTGCGATCTGTGGGATTGTTAATAGGGAACTGGTGTGTCCCAGTGTCTTTGCCATATTACATACAGACCCAGTTCTTCTAAGGATGTCTCCACTTACTGCTTGTGGAAACTTGGCCTCGTTCCCCAGTTTCTCTGGGCTTCTGAGCCCAGAGCACCAGAGCCTTTGTCTCCCGGATGCAGGGAAGGGTGTTTTCTCTTCTAGAAGTGGGTCCCCTCGGTGTCCTGTCTTGCAGCCACCTCTGCAGAGCTCCCTGACCTTCGGACCAACTCCGTTATTTATCCTAGTCGATTTCATAGCTTCTTGTAGCTGAATTACTCAGGCGAGGCAGACTGCCTTCAGGGTGGGGATGTGAATTACCCCACCAGGACCAAAGGGTCCCTCCTTTATCTACGGGGTAGCTGGCTGTGCGGGGTAACTGCCTTATCCGTCCTTCTGCACGTGCAATTTGCTCCTCTCCCCCTTCTTTTTTTAATCTTCAACTTGGTCTCTCCGGGTCCTCACCCACTTGGAGTTCCACGTGCTCTACCTCTGTTTTATTTCATCTCTGAATGCATGTTTTTTTTTTTTTTTTTGAATGCATGTTTTTAGGGGGCCTGGGTCGACGACTTTTCAGAGGTGTTAGAATTCAATTGTAAAGTGCTAAACCTTGGTCGCAGACTCAGATCTGAGATGCCCCATGGATTTGAACGCAGGAAAGATGAGGGCAGGATGACTGGATGCATTTCCTTGGGGTCCAGTGTTTAACCTGGTGTTCATTTCAGAGGCTCTTTCTTAATGTGATTTCAAACACTGTATATATAAACCACATCTTCTTTAACCATTCCTCTGTCGATGGACATTTCGGTTACTTCCATGTCCTGGCTCTTGTAAATAGTGCTGCTATGAATATTGGGATGCATGTATCTTTTCAAATTAGACTTTTCTCCAGATATATGCCCAGGAGTGGGATTACTGGATCATATAGCAAAGGAGTTGCTGTCTTGAAGCCAGGAGAAAGGGACAAAGTCTACAAGCTTGGGTCGTTTTAACCTTGGGTTTCCTAACTCTTTGGTGAATATAATCTCACTGTAGAAGCACCATAGAACTTAGGTTTGCTGCAAAAGAGCATCGGTAAGGTTGATACATTCATCCCGGTTGTACATGCAGAGAACACCAAGGCTGTTTCTCTTCAACCTTCTAGAACTGAGATGACCTTTTTAAAACCCCAAACAAGTTGACTGACAGCAAAATCAAACCATGTGAAGTACCACTTAAGGAAGAGAACACATCCGCCACGGCGTAGGCTGAGTTCTGGTTCAGGTTGCTAAGGCAACAGTTTTTTAATTCACAGGTGAATAAACCCCACAGCTATCTTCCTATATAGATGTGAGGTTTCTAGAAACTGAAGTCTGCTTAAAAACACACATGGAGAAAGTAAGCAATTCGTTATCTATTAACAACATCGCACATAGTAAATTCTGATCGGCTGTAATTATCTGGATGTTTTAAACAAAACCCTCTTCTTTCTTTCAAAACAACCCAACATCGTAAAAGCCAAGCATGCTCTATCCTTAGATGATCTCAGAGTATCCCTCGTTTCCCACTTGACTGGCACTGTTCGAAGTGAATTACTCATACATAAGATGCTGGGTTTGGGATTTATCTTTCCAAGATGTTTTTTTTTTTTCCTTGCCTACCTAAACGTGTTTGCCGTTTCTTGTTGAAATATTGCATAGTCTATAATTTGTTAAAAGGAAATATATTTAAAAATAAGTGGTAAATCTGACAGCGTGTGAGCTGGTCCAAGGTACTCCGTGACATAGAAAGCAGCCTAGCTCCCCTTAGCTGCTCACTCAGAGTTTCCTCCAAATGGATACCAACTCATGGTCCAAGTATCCCATAGTCAGTTTCCAAGGGTCAGAGCAAGGGTTGTCCAGCTCTGTGTGAAAATTTCCAGAATCACTTATTTCCAAGGCAGCCCATCTGACGTGATGATACAGATGGTGAGACATTCTACTCTTGGGTTGGACTACGGTTGGGTTTGTTGTAAAAGTTTACCTTTTGTAGACTTTGTTATAAATTCAGCTCCGTCCTAAGGAGCAGCCCAGACCAAGGGGGACTTCCCTGTCCCTAGAATGTCCTTCCTGTCTCTTTCTGGAGTTGTTTGGGTCACACTCTTTAGGGCACAGCTTGGATTTTCTGGATGGCGATGGTCACTCTTTATATGGCACACTCTGGGCTCTCAACATCCCGTGTCAGGGCCACACGACGGAACAAAGCCCTCCCCTAGATTCTGAGCAACTCAGAGCATAACGTGACAAAGCATCCTTCCTTTCGTGACTCTATCTTTCTAGCAACATTGCCTCTGGTTATATTCGCTTGATAGCCTCCTGGTTAGGAATTGATTAGATGAGCCTTATGGGATTCAAGGATGGTTAGACCCTCTTGGGTTGGTTGGGTCTAACCTTTTCTGTGTTTTCTTCTGTTCGGTGGGGGGGGATTTTCAACTGTTAGTTGTCCAAATATTCTTTCTCCTTGTCTTCCATTCTTTCTCTTCTTTCTGTCTGGGGCAATCATTGGAGCTTTGCTGAACTTTTATATAAATCTTCTGGATGTCTTTTGAAAGGCTTCTTGGAGGAGCATCTTCTCAGTTGTATTATTGGTTCAACAATTCCCTAAGTAATGAACACTGTATAGTTACCTCACATGCTGAATTATTTATCACAATTTTTAATTTATTTTTATTTATTAATTATTATTTATTTTTGACCACTGTGGTGGCTTGTGGGCTCTTAGTTCCCTCACCAGGGATTGAACCTGGGCCACGACAGTGAAAGCACTGCATCCTAGCCACTGGACTGCCAGGGAATTCCTTTATTTATCACAAGTTTTAAAATTTTCCACAAGCTGGGACCATGGCAAAGGACGGTAGAAGTTATAATGTCCAGTTTCCAAATTAAGGTTTTCTTTCCCTTTCTTTCTCTTTTTTGCTTGTTAATCTCTCATGAACCACATGTTAAGAGAGTGGTCTCTGTCACCACCTGGACTTAGCTGCACTGAAGAAATTCATGGGGGACTTACACATTACAGGGATATTGTGATATTTGTATTGACTGCTGTTGTGTTTGCGGGAGGATTTGCGACAGTAATCGTGGAGCCATCCTGTACAGAATGACCTTCTCAAATTGGGTTCGGATCTCATTGTCTGCCATCCACTTGGAAGAGGGAGCCCTGATTTCTGGAGAATTCAGAGTTCTCCTTCCTGACACCTCTGCCGCACCAAGCTCCCCCAGCAGCAATTCATGTGTCTCTTCCAGGACTTGACGCTTTATTTTTAAATCTCACAACAAATACTGGTGACAGGTCTTATCTCCATTTTATAGAGGAAGAGGGGACATTTTGAAAAAGCTTAATTAATGTACTCCAGAACCAGTGGCAGAGCTGCAGGTTACATCTTAATCCTCACGCTTAGTTGTGTACTGTGGTCTCCTCCATGCACCAGCGTCTCTCCATGCACTCGTGCACACACCACACACATTTACACACACACACACACACACACACAGTCACACATACACAACCACTGGCTCCTTTTGTTTCTTTGCTCTGGGCACAGTAATGAGCTATTCCCAGTGTGCAAAGTAGGAATAGTTAAGTGGGAAACTTCACTTCCCGCTTAAGTTTCAGTCTCTCCCAAGGGATTTTATTTATTTAAAAAAAATTTTTTTGGGGCTTCCCTAGTGGTGCAGTGGTTGAGAATCTGCCTGCCGATGCAGGGGACACGGGTTCGAGCCCTGGTCCGGGAAGATCCCACATGCCGTGGAGCAACTGGGCCCGTGAGCCACAATTACTGAGCCTGCGCGTCTGGAGCCTGTGCTCCGCAACAAGAGAGGCCGCGATAGTGAGAGGCCCGCGCACCGCGATGAAGAGTGGCCCCCGCTTGCCGCAACTAGAGAAAGCCCGTGCACAGAAACGAAGACTCAACACAGCCATAAATAAATTAAAATAAATAAATAAATAAAATTTAAAAAAAAATTTTTTTTTTTGCCTGCATTGCTCAGCTTGCAGGATCTCGGTTCCCTGACCGTGGATGGAATCCAGGCCTCGGCAGTGAAAGCGCGGAATCCTAACCTCTGGGCCACCAGGGAACTCCCCTCCCAAGGGCTTTTAAAAAGAATAGGAAGTAAAGACAATGAGACAAAGCTGAAGGGAGATCTCCCCGTAGCATCCTAGGGTGTGAGGCGATCTCCCACGGAAGGGTCAGCCTGGGGAGAATGGAAGCACCTGCCAGGTGGGGCTTCGGCCACCTCTGCACAGCAGCCCAGTTTGTGACGGGAAAGGGGATGGATCCAAGGAGAGATGGAGTGAGTTTGCCTATGTGTGACTTGTTTTGTTTTGTTGTTTTTTGAGATTTAATTTTATTTATTTATTTTTGGCTGTGTTGGGTCTTTGTTGCTGTGCGTGGGCTTTCTCTAGATGCGGCGAGCGGGGGCTACTCTTCGTTGCGGTGTGCGGGCTTCTCATTGCGGTGGCTTCTCTTGTTGCGGAGCACGGGCTCCAGGTGCGCAGGCTTCAGTAGATGTGGCACACGGGCTCAGTAGTTGTGGCTCACGGGCTCTAGAGCATGGGCTCAGTAGTTGTGGCACACGGGCTCAGTAGTTGTGGCATGTGGGCTCAGTAGTTGTGGCTCGCGGACTCTAGAGCGCAGGCTCAGTAGTTGTGGCACACGAGCTTAGTTGCTCCGCGGCATTTGGGATCTTCCTGATTCAGGGCTCGAACCCGTGTCCCCTGCACTGGCAGGCGGATTCTTAACCACTGCGCCACCAGGGAAGTCCCGTGACTTGTTTTTGATGCTGCTTCACCCACGACTGCCAACCGGACACCCAGGCATCGGTAGAAATCAATGAAATAGATTGAAATGGGTGCATCATCACCCGTAGACAGCATGCAGAGTAGATGCTGGAGACCCCAGAGCTCCCTGAAGCTGCGCCCCAAGGCTTTCCAGATGCTCTCACATCCTGTTTTCACAAACCACAGAGGAGCCAGTGTAATTTCCGCCCAGTAGAGACAGTGCCGCTCAGATCAGCTGCAAGAGAGTGGCAGCCTCCCACTCCGGCTTCTGCAGGAGTTGGCTGGGAGGACAGTTAAATGGCCCCAATGCGCTAATGAACATACAAAATGAAATTAATGCAATTATCTCTTCTGCTTGGTCGCTGCTCCCCGAATGTGGCATTTTCTCATTCACGTAGTTGTTAGCCATGATCCAGTGGAGATTTATTTATTTTTTTAATGTTTAAAAATTTTTCATTGAAGTACAGTTGTTTTACAATGTTGTATTCGTTTCAGGTGTACAGTAAAATAATTCAGTTATACACCTATATGTTATATATCTTCTTTTTTTACATTCTCTTCTTTTTTACATTGTGTCTTTTTAGATCTTCTGCCCATTTTTGGATTGGGTTGTTTGTTTTTTTGATATTGAGCTGCATGAGCTCTTTGTATATTTTGGAGATTAATCCCTTATCAGTTGCTTCATTTGCAAATAATTGACATATACACACTACTACATATAAAATAGATAACTGATAAGAGCCTACTGTATATAGCACAGGGAACTCTACTCAATACTCTGTAATGACCTATATGGGAACAGAATGGAACAGAAGAGTGGATATATGTGTATGTATAACTGATTCACTTTGCTGTACACCTGAAACTAACACAACATTGTTAATCAACTGTACTCCGATAAAAATTAATTTTAAAAGTCCATTTAAACTATATTCTGAAGCACAGGAAACCCCACCACCATCAAAAAAAAATGGTACTGGAGAGGTTTGAGCTCTTACCTGTATGGGAATATGGAGGAGAGGAAATTATCCAGAATAATGATTGATGAAGCGCAGTGGGAGAGGTACGGAGAGCAGAAGGGGATAATGTGGTGGAGACCAGAGGGGAAGGGTTTCTGGGGAGAAGCAGGAAAGAGCAGCTCCAAGAAGATGGGTTCTTGAAAAGGGGTTCTTGGGTTGGAAAGGAGATCGTGCTGTATTTCCTGGGGCAACATCACAGCAGTGGTGGGTTGGGCTGAGCAGTCAACGGAACAGGAGAGAGATGAGTGTGGTCCATGTTCGAGAACATTCGGTGGGGACAGGAAAGGGAAAGATGGGACAGTAGCTTCAGGGAAGGAGGAGGGAGGTCTCGGGAATGTCTGAGGATGTCTGCCATTTCTTTTTTCCTTTTAAAAATGCCCAGCCCCATCCGACATCTGGCATTTATGTCACGTTGGTGGAAACAAAGGAGAAGAAAGGGCGGAAGAGAATGTCAGGGAAATGCCTCACGCAGAGAGGAGTGGGTGGACGCTGTTTTGGGAGGGGCAGGTGTCTGTGGTCAAGACGTGAGTCATGAAGGGGGCAGATGGGGAGACTGGAAAGAGGGAGGAGGATGGAGTTTGGGAGGGACGACTGGACACTCACGCTGGAGATGCCGCTTCTCACGAAGATATGCCGCCAGCACTGCATCTAAGATGGACAGAGTGCGCCTTGAGTGACGCTGATGCCATCAAGATGACAACATCCCTGAAAGCCGTCCCCATTCTCATTAGCCATTTCTTCACGTCCCTTGATAGAATGACAGGACATTCTCATTAATGGTTTTTTAACCCTCTTCCATGCCATTTCCCTTGGTGTGAAATCCAGTGCTGAGTAAGCTGTACAGCTTCTTCTCTTTTTCTTTCTTTCTTTTTTTTTTTTTTAACTTCACAGAACTCCCAAAGTCCCATCATTCTACAGGAATCAGATTGATGTCATCTAAACCTCAGCATATGCTTTTCGTTAATGATGGAAAGTTTCTTTCTCATCACCAAAGGAGTTTATGAGAGACCTAAGGGTGTAAGTGAAACACTTCATTACTAAAAAAAAAAAAAAAAATTACCTGTGTCTTTGGGAAAATTATCTGGAGATATGAAAACATATAGGAAAGTTAATAAAAAGGGATTCTACACTGTTTCTATCAAATGTTCCGTCCTCTGTAATATAATGTCTTTTGTCAAGTTACGAGAGCAAAGCATATGGCACTTAATCACAGCATCTTGAATTCATATGGAGAGGCTACATATGTGTCCATTATTTTTGAAATATGCTAAATGGACAGATTCTGGAAGTTCCAGATGTGAAAATTAAAAAAAAAAAAAATACAGTTCATCCCCTGGAGTTTTGTCAGAATCCCTTAGGATTTGTTCATGTTTCTTACTTTAGTAAGAGTGTTTACTAACACTACTACGGGAGTGGTACTGCTTTGGGAGAAGCTGGTTATCTTGAAGGCATCTCCGCTCCCATGTTTCAGTGGCCGTGAAAGATTCTCTCTTCTTTCTGGGAGAGTTGGTATTTGTTTGCCTTTTCTGACAAACTAACATTTTGGACCCGTGAGCTTGTTCCAAGGTCCCTTCCCTCTTGAGCCCGGTCTGCTCCTGACCTCGGGGCTCTCCTCCCTCGAGTGTTCTGAGGACATGGGCTGGCCAGAACATCACCAGTTTATACATCGTAAAGGCTCATCTTGCCTTCCAGGAGGGAGCAGAGCGGAACAGAAATGGAAGAGGATGGATGTGCCAGGGCTCAGGGTAATGCAGGGGAATCGTGCACTATAACAGATAACTTCATTTTCTCTTGGAGAGACACCGTGCATGGGGGAAATGTTGGCTGGGGGTCTGGCCCTAGTTTGTCCCTCTCACCTCTTGGGACCTCTCTGGGATATCTATAAACTCTGAAAGGGAAAACTCTCCCAAGGTTCGTTTTCATTCTAACAAACACTGCTTGTTTCCCTTCCAGCAAAGAAATGGCATTCAGCGGGTGGTCACGATCCGTCCACATTCCCACTCTTGCAGAGGGCAGTGGCACTGGTGATCATTGAAAACAACATCACCCTTCAAAATTGTGACAACTTCTTCCTCTAATAGCCTGAATCAGTGTCCCCAGAGATATCAGGTCTCCGTCTCTAGAACTGGGGAATGTGACCTGATTTGGAGAAGAAATCTTTGCAGACTGTCACCTTCAGAACTCAGCCTTGTCTGAAAATCCATCCAGTCAAGGTTAGATCTTTTTTTTTTTTGCTCTTATTTATTTATTATTTAATTTTTTTATTGAGGTATAGTTGATTTACAATATTATATTCGTTTTGGGTGTACAGCGCAGTCATTCACTGTTTTAAAGGTTTGTAGTTATTATAGAATATTGGCTGTATTCCCCATGTTCTACAATATATACTCGTGGCTTATCTGTTTTATATATAGTAGTTTGTACCTCTTAATCTCCTACCCCCCTGTTGCCCCTCCTCCCATTCCCTCTCTGCACTGGGAACCACTAGTTTGTTCTCCGTTATCTGTGAGTCTGCTTCTGTTTTGTTATAGTCATTCATTTGTTTTATTTTCTTTTTAGATTCCACATATAAGTGATAACATGGACTATTTGTTTTTCTGTGTCTGACTTATTTCACCTAGTATGATCATTTCTAGGTCCATCCGTGTTGCTGCAAATGGCATTATTTCACTCTTTTTCATGACTGAGTAGTAGTCCATTGTATACATGTACCACATCTTCTTTATCCGTTCCTCTGTCGATGGACACTTAGCTTGCTTCCACATCTTGGCTACTGTAAATAGTGCTGCTGTGAACATGGGGGTGCATGGATCTTTTTGAATTAGTGTTTTCATTTTCTTCAGATACGTAGCAAGTTTGTAAAGGGGGGTGAAGGTCCACAGCAGAACATGAAGAGGGAAATCCTTTCCTAACACGTGCTGGGGGTAGAGCCATGAGGTTGCCTAAACCTTGTCCCTGGGATTCCGGAATCCCGATCGTCCAGGCAACGCTTGCCCATCCAGACTCCCGCCCTGCCCGGACTCTGCCTCGGAACCGGGAAGCTCTAAAAAGACTGAGAGATCGAGGCAGGTCACCAGCAGAAACTGGAAACAAATGCTCAATCTTTAGATTTAGGTCACTGCTTCTCCCCGTGGCAGAAAGCACACCGTCCCTCATTCATCTGGCGTATCTGTTGAGCCGAACCGGCACCTAACCACAGCCTCTGCCAAAGCTGTCAGCGATGGGTGAGGTCAGCCTTGAAAATAATTTTCCAAACACGTTGGATCTCCAGATCCTTTCAGTGTGGAAAGCTAGAATTCATTTATTAACAGCGTAAGTACATTTCGCTTGAGGAGCAAATGAGAAGAACGTGGTCATCTGCTCCAGGCAAGCAGGACACAAAAGGAGGTGGAATGAAGTCCCCTCTCTCAGAGGGGCTGCGGGTTCCTTGCAAAGGTGTTGTTACTATTTATGGGGAAGGCCATCAGTTCTTCTGAAGTGAGTGTGCTAGCAAACTGAGAATTTTAAAAGAATAAGGTTTTTAAAATTTGATATACAACACTTAAATGTAGAAATTGCAATTTTTCTTTAATTAACTAATTTATTTACTTTTGGCTGTGTTGGGTCTTCGTTGCTGCGCACGGGCTTTCTCTAGTTGCAGCGAGTGGGGGATACTCTTCATTGCGGTGCGCAGGTTTCTCACTGCAGTGGCGTCTCTTGTTGCAGAGCACAGGCTCTAGGCGTGCGGGCTTCAGTAGTTGTGGCACACGGGCTCAGTAGTTGTGGCTCGCGGGCTCTAGAGCGCAGGCTCAGTAGTTGTGGCGCACGGGCTTCGTTGCTCCACGGCATGTGGGATCTTCCTGGACCAGGGCTCGAACCCGTGTCCCCTGCATTGGCAGGCGGATTCTTAACCACTGCGCCACCAGGGAAGCCCAGAAATTGCAATCTTTAACTCACTTGAAATGGCTATCCTCTAATTGCTGGGTTACTCTACATGAGAAACTCAACTGCATGGGTGTGGAAATAAGCATAAATTCGTATAATAGGTAATACATATTATTCTAGCTATCTATCATCTACCAGTGTTTCATATCTATCAATCATCTGTCTACTCTCTTCTATCAAATCTTATCAATCTTTCCTCTATCCATATCTATGTATCTATTATCTATCTATCCATTCACCAATCATTTATCTGTTCTATCATCTATCTACCATCTATCGAATCTATAAATCTTTCATCTATTCATATCTATCTCTCCACCTATCACCTGTCATTTATCTGATGTGCCTATCTATCCATCCATCCATGTATCTGTCTATGTATCTATCTATCCATCCATCCTTCTATTTGTCTGTCTCTCTCTCCATCCATCCTTCTATCTATCTGTCCATCCATCCATGTATCTATCTATGTATCTATCTGTCCATCCATCCTTCTATATGTCTGTCTGTCTGTCTGTCTACCTATCTATCCATCCATCCTTCTATATGTCTATCTATCTATCTACCTACCTATCTCTATCCATCTTTCTATATGTCTATCTATCTTTCTATCTATCAATATCTATCTATCTATCATCTACCCGGTAAATCATTCACACATAATACCCTCAATGATTCTGCCGTTATTCTCATTCTTCAGATGAAAAACCACCTGATGGAGTCACCAGTTACCTGAGGAAGGGGACACAGCCATAGGAGATGGAGCTGAGACGTGGCCTCACCTACCCCTTTCATTAAAGGTGTGTGATTCACAATCACACTTACATTTGACCTGCTCCAGGGTCATGGTTACTCGTATTCATTTGTATACACAACGATATTCAATTTTGTTCTTGTTCTGTAGAATATCTTGCAGTAATTCAGTCAGCATTATAAACACCCGCTGGGTATTTAATTTTATTCCAACTTACTATTACCGGAGTCCCTGGAATACGTCTTTTAACCCAGTTTTTTGAGTTTATGAAAGAGTTCTCTCTGATAGGGGACAGAAGGTGAATTTCACTTGTGTGAGCTTCTCAATCACAAGGATTCTGAGGGAGTGGGAATTTACAATACAGTCGGCTTCTAGAGAAGCCCATGGGAGCCCATATAAGTGCCCTGCTACCTTTGACCAGCGCTTATGGTCATGGCTAAATCTGGTTCTTTGTTTTACTGTTGATGTAGTAATCAGTTACTATCTGATTACTATTAAACTATTTGACCTATTCCGGAGGTAGTTTAAAAACATCTCACTTAATGTTCTCACTCCCGCCAGGAGATAGGACTCAAAGAGATCAGTTTTACCTTGGGAAGCAGCCCAGGGACCAGAGCTCTGTTTGCATGGCAGGTAGAGGTAAGTCAGAAAGCGCCATACAGCGGTTCTCATTGCTTCAAATTATCTTTGCATGAAATACCTCTTGATACGTCACAAAGAGAGTGCATTGCTCAAATCCAGATGTTTTATGGGCGAGTGATGGAAGTATTTGTATGGCCGAATTCTAAGTCTGAATTTGAAGCATTTCCTTCGCTAAAATGTTTGAGGACTTTTTAAAACTTAACTTTATTATTTTATTGAACTGTCGTTAATGTACAATATTATATAATATTACAGGTTGGACAATGTAGTCATTCGCAATTTTTCAAGGTTATACTCAATTTATAGTTAGTATAGAATAGTGGGTATATTCCCTGTGCCGTACAATATATCCCTGTAGCTTATTTTATACATCATCGTTTGTACCTCTTAATCCCCTCCCCCTATCCTGACCCTCCCCCCCTTCCCTCTCCCCACTGGGAACCACTAGTTTATTCTCTATATCTGTGAGTCTGCTTCTGTTTTTGTTTTATTCACTAATACTAGTTGTATTTTTTAGATTCCCCATATAAGTGATATCATACCGTATTTGTCTCTGTCTGTCTTATTTCACTTAGCATAATGTGGAGAGGACTTTCATTTATAGAGAAGATATTAGCTATACTGAGGAACACTCACCACCCATTCTGCCATGAGCCCCCATGACAGATGTATAACCATACTGTTTCCGTGGTCAGTTATTAGGGTTTATGCCTCTGCCCTTACCCGGCCACAGAAAATGTGGATTTTTCCATGCCTTTGCCAGACGATACGACATTAAAATGCCATTCATTTGGGTCAACGAACCACTTGAAAGATGCGATATTTGGGGAGTATGGCTTGAAGGACCATGGCTCATAGATAGCATAGGTGTTATTTTCAACTCACCCTGGACCACCCAAAAGCTGAGTTCTTAGACCACTGCTGTTGTAGTTCTCCACAGAATTGCTACCTCTGCACAGCACTTTGTTAGTACGCACTGGATGTTAAAGTGAAAATATTTATAGCAGAGTGCATTTCCAAAGTATGTCACCGTGTTCCCTGTGGGGGAATTATTGAAAACATTTTGGGGATTAATGACTCAGAGATATGACTGGAACAGCTTTTCTTCCCAGGGAGAATTGTTGGGAAATGGTTATTCACAAAACAGAAGAGGTATCACTTTTTCCTTTGGCTGCCAAGAAGCTCAGAACTCAATGATTTTTAAAAAATCTTGTCCTTGTGGTTGACAGGGACATAAAGACATTTCAGGTGAAGGGGTTGAGGGAAGAGTACATTTTTAAATATTCTGCCTTCTGAGGGACAGAGATAAATTGGGAGATTGGGATGGACACATACACACTACTATATACAAAGTAGACAACTACTAAGGACCTACTGTATAGCACAGGGAACTCTACTCAGTACTCTGTAATGACCTATATGGGAAAAGACGCTGAAAAAGAATAGATACGTGTGTATGTATAAGTGATTCACTTGGCGGTACACCTGAAACTAACAGAACATTGTAAATCAACTACGCGCCAACAAACACTTTAAAAATAAATAAATAAATACTCTGCCTTCTAAAATCTTTGTGATGGTCAGATGAAATTTATATTTGTCTGGAGAACTGCAAACATACAAAAGCAGGGAGAAGAGTATATTGTATCCCTCATATACCCATCCCACTGAGTGATTACCAGCCCCTGGGTAATCTTGTTGAATCTATAGTCACACCCACTCCCCTCCTTGGACCTCCAGACTCTTCTTGAGGCTAATCACAGGCATCAGATAATTGCATTCAGTTATTTAATGATATCTTATTTTGTCCTGCGTATTCTTAAGCAATAGACACAGTACATGTAAGGCATGTGGTGGGGAGGCAGGCAGACACATGCATATTTGCACAAACTCATGTGTTTTTTCCATGAGTCACTCAACTTCTGCAGCCGTGCTTGGGTTTGCACTCATTCTCAGCCTTGGAAACCGGCCCAAGACCATCCCTTGCTGGTGAGAGGGTGTCCAGTTGCCAGGTCTGTATGGTGTTGATGGCTCTTACCCGAAATTGTTCCTTTCCTTGGACCCCAATGGCATTTTCCAGAGTGGAAAGATGCAATATAAAAATGAAAGTGTATCTCCTGTTGGAGTTGGAGGAAACCAATAATTCTTTTCTTCCCTCACCCTCTTGTATCTGGAATCACTACCAAGGGCTGCCTTTACCAAGGAGACGATACTGTCACCCTCGGGATTCAGGGGGAGAACCCATCCTATCCTAGCATGAGGTGACACTGCATATGTGCCACCTGCTTAGATCAAGAGGTGACGTGAGTCCAATGCTTCTCAGTACTTCTCCCCTCGTCTGGGAGCCGAGAAGCCCAAAAGCCAGAGAGACGACACTTGCTCTCGATCTTTTTGTTTCTTCAAAACGCCATGACTGCGTCCATGATCCCGCCTGCCTGCATCCTTTCAGCTCACTTCGTGGAGATGTTTCCACATAAATCACCACCTAATGCACTATGAAGTCACCCACGACGCCGTCCTCTGGAATGCGCTTCGGGGTAACAGCTGCCGTTGGGTTTCTGCTCTTGCAAAACTGGTATTTATGGTAATCCATTTAGCAATTATGATTATCTCAGTTTGTGGGAGCTTGGCAAGGAGATGACATGGCCTGGCTGCTTTGCAGAAGGAAAAGTAATGGACTGAGTTTTCCAGAAGGAGATGACTCAGCGCCTTGAAAGCTGTGCAGAGCAGGGCCGTGCGGTGCTCGTTAGAGGGGAAATGGGATCTCTTTAGGGACACACCCGTTACTGGCGACAGCTGGGGCTGTCAAGGGTGGCGTGGGCCTTACAGACAACGTGTCCCCAAAGGTGGAAAACCCTCAGAAAAGCATCGGGAGATGATGCCTGTGGAATCTTCCATAGGAGACTTGTGCAGAATAAGATGTCATCCCAACATCACAGAGACTGAGCAGCTAATGGTTTCTTAAGGTTTTTGCTTGACTTCTCCTCAAAGACGTAGAGCACGGCTTGGCACCCGTGGTCTGTACAGAGCCAGAGAGGAAATACTGGGGGCTTTTTCGGCCCTACGCGTCGTCTCAACTACTCAGCTCGGCGTTGCAACGGGTACAGAGATATACGCGTTGCCTAAACGGATGCTCTTGGTTGTGTTCCAATAAAGCTTTATTGATTTGAATTTCACATCGTTTTCAAGTCTCATAGAATATTGACTGTTTTCATTGCTTTTGACTTTTTTCCCCAACCATTTAAAAAATACATCATTATTCTTAGCTTGTATACAGAAACAGGCAGCTGGCACGATTTGCTGGGCTATTTGATGGGTTATTAATCTGTGGGTTATTGTTTGCTATCTCCAAGTGTAGATGACCTGTATTAGCATTCTGCAGGGAAACAGAACCCGTCGGCTATATATCTATATCTGTATATCTATATCTGTATCACTTGTCTATCATCTATCTATCTAGTCTGTATGTCTGTCTATCATCTATCCATCTCAGTCTATCTAATATTATCTATCTAATCCAATCCTCTATCAGTCATCTATTGACCTATCTATCTATCATCTGTCTACTTACCATATGTATCCTATCTAGCTAGCTAGCTATCCATCTATCTATCTATTTAGCTTTCAACCTCTATCTCTGTCTATTATCTATCAATATCTATTCATCTATGTATGTCTGTATCTATCATCTATCTACTTATCATATCTATTATCTATGTATCTATCTATCTACAGAGAGAGAGAGAGAAAGTTGT
The DNA here is from genome assembly GCF_965194825.1 of Balaenoptera physalus. Classification (NCBI taxonomy): domain Eukaryota; kingdom Metazoa; phylum Chordata; class Mammalia; order Artiodactyla; family Balaenopteridae; genus Balaenoptera; species Balaenoptera physalus. The sequence goes on along the minus strand of NC_138904.1, from coordinate 2,116,535 downwards.
TGATGAGTAATTGGCTCCCATGATAATGGAGACCCAGAAGTCCCACCGTCTGCCATCTGCAAGCTGGAAACCCCTTCCTACTTGCTCACCTGGAGAAGAGAGAACTGAAAGTGACTGGTCCATGTCCCAGGATACTTCGCAGCTGGGATTGTCCCCTGAGCCAGATTCCTCCAGGTGCGTCCACTGTCATTGCAGGAGTCCCAGAGATGAGCTTGAAAGGCTCACCATGAAGTACGCATCTCCTGGCTAGCACCATGCAACAGGGTCCTCTGGAGATGCTGGAGCGGGGTCCTGTCTCCAGCCTTGGTGTCACGGAGACTGCAGAGCGGGGTGACAGTGTGCTGCTTCCACACAAAGGTCCGAGGGGGTCTGGGTGCTTCTTTGAACTCCATGGACCCTGGTGCTGTCATTCCTGTCTGTGAGCCATCCAGCCTGGTCCTCCCGTATCCCAGACATTGTTCTAGAAGCAGAACATTTGAAGCTCTAAATGCTTCTATGTGTGGAGGCTGATAGAATCCTCTTTTTCCAGATGAGGAAGTTAAGATTTAGGGAGGTGAAGAGGTTTGAGAAGCTGGTGGCTAAAGGTGGTGCCGTTAGTAAAATGAAACACAAGGCAATTCACCCATTCAGTCTGATTCCCCTGCTAATACAGCTACTGTGGTCCATGGCCTTGAGGACAAGGAAGACGGCAGATGGAGAAACCAGATGCTGATTCTGTCCTCGTAATGTCCAAACAAGGAATTGCTTTTATCTGTCTGCAACTGGACTTAATTAGAACGTTAGATTGGTGGGCTGAAATCACCTGCTGGAGTTGGGTCAGACCATCAGATATGCCTGCGTAAGTGGCTTTGTTTAAATACAGCCTGCGATGGATAATTTTATCTGTCAACTTGTCCAGGCCACAGTGACCAGTCAAACAGTTTAGATGTTTCTGGGAAGATATTTTATACCTGGAATGAACATTTGCATCAGTAGCCTTTGAGTAAAGCAGATGACCTGCTGTAATGTGGGTGGGCCTTATCTAATCAGGTGAAGGACATAAGAGAAAAAAAGATTTGAGGTCCCCCAAAGAAGAAGGAATTCTGCGTGAGTTTCCAGCTTGCTGCCCTGATGACACTGGACGTAAGACTGTAACATCAACTCTTACTGAATTTCCAGGCTGCTGGCCTGCCCTAGGGATTTTGGACTTGCCAGCCCTAAAATCATGTGAGCCAATTCCTTAAAATAACTTCTCTCCCTCTCGATAGATAGATAGATAGATAGATAGATAGATAGATAGATAGATAGATAGACAGACAGATAGATAGACAGATAGATAGATGTGATGGATGTACCCAGTGGTACATTTGTAAAATTAAAATAGATGGATGAACCCATTGACACGTTATCACCCCAAGTCTGTAGTTTACATTAGGGTTTGCTCTTGGTGGTGTACACTCTGTGGGTTTGGGCAAATGTATAATGACATGTATCCATCATTTTATCATCATACAGAGTAGTTTCACTGCCCTAAAAAATCTTCTGTGCTCTGTCTGTTCATTTTCCTTTTTCCCCTAGACCCTGGCAACCACTGTTCTTTTTGCTGTCTCCATATTTTGTCTTTTTTTTAATAATGTCATAGAGCTGGAATCACACGGTAGGTAGTCTTTTCAGAATAGCTTCTTTCGTTTAGTCATATGTATTTAAGTTTCCTTTCCCATGTACTTTTTCTTTTCTGTACTTTTTTTTTTAATATTTATTTTTTTATTGGGGTATAGTTGCTTTACAATGTTGTGCTAGCTCCTGCTGCACAGCAAAGTGACCCTGCTCTATGTATGTATACACGTATCGCCTCCCTTTTGGATGTCCCTCCCATCCAGGTCACCACAGAGCACCCGGTAGAGTTCCCTGTGCTCTACAGCAGGTTCTCACTAGATACCTATTTCATACCCAGCGGCGTATATAGAGTTCAGAAAAAAAATTGTCTATGTGCCTATTTATAGTAATATCTGTAAGCCTTTCAGGATCCATCAGGGGGATTTCTCTTTGCCCAGCATCACCTCCCCCTCCGCTATCATCAACTGACAATCACTTTTCCCTTCTAGTTCTACTCCTCAACAGTCATGTGTTCCAGATGTGGCAACCGGGCAGACATGCGCGTGGACCACTGTCTCTATACATTTGTCACCCATAAACCCTCACTTCATTCCACAACCATTTCTTAATGTCTGGCCTCTTCACAAAATACATAGCAGTGAGGAGTCACCCAATTTACCGTTTTGGAAACGGGCTATAAATGTTAGAACGTGTCCTGCCAATATCCAGCCTGCCATGCTCAGCTCACAAAAACCCATCCCCTCTTCCAGGATCCTGCCCTAGACTCGCCCCGCCGGCATACACTGCTTCTCTGGGCCTCCACGGTACACGGGGTGACCCGCCCCCAACCCCCAGTGGAATGAACTGATGTCCACAGGCAATGAGCCAACCCAGTGAGGGATGAGGAAAACTGGAGCCATCTGGAGAGGAAATCTCCATGAGTCTCTCTCTCTCTCTTTTTTTTTTTTAAACACCTTTATTGAAGTATAATTGCTTTACAATGGTGTGTTAGTTTCTGCTTTATAACAAAGTGAATCAGTTATACATATACATATGTTCCCATATCTCTTCCCTCTTGCATCTCCCTCCCTCCCACCCTCCCCATCCCACCCCTCTAGGTGGTCACAAAGCACCGAGCTGATCTCCCTGTGTTATGCGGCTGCTTTCCACTAGCTATCTATTTTACATTTGGTAGTGTATATATGTCCATGCCACTCTCTCACCCTGTCACATCTCACCCCTCCCCCTCCCCATATCCTCAGGTCCATTCTCTAGTAGGTCTGTGTCTTTATTCCCGTCTTGCCACTAGGGTCTTCATGGCCTTTTTTTTTTTTTTTTTTCCTTAGATTCCATATATATGTGTTAGCATACTGTATTTGTTTTTCTCTTTCTGACTTACTTCACTCTGTATGACAGACTCTAACTCCATCCACCTCATTACAAATACCTCCATTTCATTTCTTTTTACGGCTGAGTAATATTCCATTGTATATATGTGCCACATCTTCTTTATCCATTCATCCGATGATGGACACTTAGGTTGCTTCCATGTCCTGGCTATTGTAAATAGAGCTGCAATGAACATTTTGGTACATGACTCTTTTTGAATTACGGTTTTCTCAGGGTATATGCCCAGTAGTGGGATTGCTGGGTCGTATGGTAGTTCTATTTGTAGTTTTTTAAGGAACGTCCATACTGTTCTCCATAGTGGCTGTATCAATTTACATTCCCACCAACACTGCAAGAGTGTTCCCTATCCTCCACACCCTCTCCAGCATTTATTGTTTCTAGATTTTTTGATGATGGCCATTCTGACCGGTGTGAGATGATATCTCATTGTAGTTTTGAGTTGCATTTCTCTAATGATTAATGATGTTGAGCATTCTTTCATGTGTCTGTTGGCAATCTGTATATCTTCTTTGGAGAAATGTCTATTTAGGTCTTCTGCCCATTTTTGGATTGGGTTGTTCGTTTTTTTGTTATTGAGCTGCATGAGCTGCTTGTAAATCTTGGAGATTAATCCTTTGTCAGTTGCTTCATTTGCAAATATTTTCTCCCATTCTGATGGTTGTCTTTTGGTCTTGTTTATGGTTTCCTTTGCTGTGCACAAGCTTTTAAGTTTCATTAGGTTCCATTTGTTTATTTGTGTTTTTATTTCCATTTCTCTAGGAGCTGGGTCAAAAAGAATCTTGCTGTGATTTATGTCATAGAGTGTTCTGCCTATGTTTTCCTCTAAGAGATTGATAGCGTCTGGCCATACACTTAGGTCTTTAATCCATTTTGAGTTTATTTTTTGTGTATGGTGTCAGGGAGTGTTCTAATATCATACTTTTACATGTATCTGTCCAATTTTCCCAGCACCACTTATTGAAGAGGCTATCTTTTCTCCACTGTATATGCTTGCCTCCTTTATCAAAGATAAGGTGACCATATGTGCGTGGGTTTATCTCTGGGCTTTCTATCCTGTTCCATTGATCTATATTTCTGTTTTTGTGCCAGTACCAAACTGTCTTGATTACTGTAGCTTTGTAATATAGTCTGAAGTCAGGGAGCCTGATTTCCCCCAGCTCCATTTTTCGTTCTCGAGATTGCTTTGGCTATTCGGGGTCTTTTGTGTTTCCATACAAATTGTGAAATTTTTTGTTCTAGTTCTGTGAAAAATGCCAGTGGTAGTTTGATAGGGATTGCATTGAATCTGTAGATTGCTTTGGGTAGTAGAGTCATTTTCACAATGTTGATTCTTCCAATCCAAGAACATGGTATATCTCTCCATCTATTTGTATCATCTTTAATTTCTTTCATCAGTGTCTTATAATTTTCTGCATACCGGTCTTCTGTCTCCCTAGGTAGGTTTATTCCTAGATATTTTATTCTTTTTGTTGCAATGGTAAACAGGAGTGTTTTCTTAATTTCCCTTTCAGATTTTTCGTCATTAGTGTATAGAAATGCAAGAGATTTCTGTGCGTTAATTTTGTATCCTGCTACTTTACCAAATTCATTGATTAGCTGTAGCAGTTTTCTGGTAGCATCTTTAGGATTCTCTGTGTATAGTATCATGTCATCTGCAAACAGTGACAGCTTTACTTCTTCTTTTCCGATTTGCATTCCTTTTATTTCTTTTTTTTCTCTGATTGCTGTGGCTAACACTTCCAAAACTATGTTGAATAATAGTGGTGAGAGTGGGCAACCTTGTCTTGTTCCTGATCTTAGTGGAAATGGTTTCAGTTTTTCACCATTGAGGACAATGTTGGCTGTGGGTTTGTCATATATGGCCTTTATTATGTTGAGGAAAGTTCCCTCTGTGCCTACTTTCTGCAGGGCTTTTATCATAAATGGGTGTTGAATTTTGTCGAAAGCTTTCTCTGCATCTATTGAGATGATCATATGGTTTTTCTCCTTCAATTTGTTAATATGGTGTATCACGTTGATTGATTTGTGTATATTGAAGAATCCTTGCATTCCTGGGATAAACCCCACTTGATCATGGTGTATGAGCCTTTTAATGTGCTGTTGGATTCTGTTTGCTAGCATTTTGTTGAGGATTTTTGCATCTATGTTCATCAGTGATATTGGCCTGTAGTTTTCTTTCTTTGTGACATCTTTGTCTGGTTTTGGTATCAGGGTGATGGTGGCCTCGTAGAATGAGTTGGGGAGTGTTCCTCCCTCTGCAATATTTTGGAAGAGTTTGAGAAGGATAGGTGTTAGCTCTTCTCTAAATGTTTGATAGAATTCACCTGTGAAGCCATCTGGTCCTGGGCTTTTGTTTGTTGGAAGATTTTTAATCACAGTTTCAATTTCAGTGCTTGTGATTGGTCTGTTCATATTTTCTATTTCTTCCTGGTTCAGTCTCGGCAGGTTGTGCATTTCTAAGAATCTGTCCATTTCTTCCAGGTTGTCCATTTTATTGGCATAGAGTTGCTTGTAGTAATCTCTCATGATCATTTGTATTTCTGCAGTGTCAATGGTTACTTCTCCTTTTTCATTTCTAATTCTATTGATTTGAGTCTTCTCCCTTTTTCTCTTGATGAGTCTGGCTAATGGTTTATCAATTTTGTTTATCTTCTCAAAGAACCAGCTTTTAGTTTCATTGATTTTTGCTATTGTTTCCTTCACTTCTTTTTCATTTATTTCTGATCTGATCTTTATGATTTTTCCTTCTGCTAGCTTTGGGGGTTTTTTGTTCTTCTTTCTCTAATTGCTTCAGGTGCAAGGTTAGGTTGTTTATTCGAGATGTTTCCTGTTTCTTGAGGTAGGCTTGTATTGCTATAAACTTCCCTCTTAGCTCTGCTTTTGCTGCGTCCCATAGGTTTTGGGTCGTCGTGTCTCCATTGTCATTTGTTTCTAGGTATTTTTTGATTTCCCCTTTGATTTCTTCAGTGATCACTTCATTATTAAGTAGTGTATTGTGTAGCCTCCATGTGTTTGTATTTTTTACAGATCTTTTCCTGTAATTGATATCTAGTCTCATAGCGTTGTGGTCAGAAAAGATACTTGATACTATTTCAATTTTCTTAAATTTACCAAGGCTTGATTTGTGACCCAAGATATGATGTATCCTGGAGAATGTTCCATGAGCACTTGAGAAAAATGTGTATTCTGTTGTTTTTGGGTGGAATGTCTTATAAATATCAATTAAGTCAATCTTGTTTAATGTATCATTTAAAGCTTGTGTTTCCTTATTTATTTTCATTTTGGATGATCTGTCCATTGGTGAAAGTGGGGTGTTAAAGTCCCCTACTATGATTGTGTTGCTGTCGATTTCCCCTTTTATGGCTGTTACTATTTGCCTTATGTATTGAGGTGCTCCTATGTTGGGTGCATAAATATTTACAATTGTTATACCTTCCTCTTGGATCGATCCCTTGATCGTTATATAGTGTCCTTCTTTGTCTCTTGTAATAGTCTTCATTTTAAAGTCTATTTTGTCTGATATGAGAATTGCTACTCCAGCTTTCTTTTGATTTCCATTTGCATGGAATATCTTTTTCCATCCCCTCACTTTCAGTCTGTATGTGTCTCTAGGTCTGAAGTGGGTCTCTTGTAGACAGCATATATATGGGTCTTGTTTTTGTATCCATTCAGCCAGTCTGTGTCTTTTGGTGGGAGCATTTAATCCATTTACATTTAAGGTAATTATCGATATGTATGTTCCTATTCCCATTTTCTTAAATGTTTTGGGTTTGTTATTGTAGGTGTTTTCCTTCTCTTGTGTTTCTTGCCTAGAGAAGTTCCTTTAGCATTTGTTGTAAAGCTGGTTTGGTGGTGCTGAACTCTGTCAGCTTTTGCTTGTCTGTAAAGGTTTTAATTTCTCCATCAAATCTGAATGAGATCCTTGCTGGGTAGATTAATCTTGGTTGTAGGTTTTTCTCCTTCATCACTTTAAGTATATCCTGCCACTCCCTTCTGGCTTGCAGAGTTTCTGCTGAAAGATCAGCTGTTAACCTTATGGGGGTTCCCTTGTGTGTTATTTGTTGTTTTTCCCTTGCTGCTTTTAATATGTTTTCTTTATATTTAATTTTTGACAGTTTGATTAATATGTGTCTTTGCGTGTTTCTCCTTGGATTTATCCTGTATGGGACTCTCTGTGCTTCCTGGACTTGATTAACTATTTCCTTTCCCATATTAGGGAAGTTTTCAACTATAATCTCTTCAAATATTTTCTCAGTCCCTTTCTTTTTCTCTTCTTCTTCTGGGACCCCTATAATTCGAATGTTGGTGTGTTTAATGTTGTCCCAGAGGTCTCTGAGACTGTCCTCAGTTCTTTTCATTCTTTTTTCTTTATCCTGCTCTGCAGTAGTTATTTCCACCATTTTATCTTCCAGATCACTTCTCCATTCTTCTGCCTCAGTTATTCTGCTATTGATCCCATCTAGAGTATTTTTAATCTCATTTATTGTGTTTTTCATCGTTGCTTGGTTCCTCTTTAGTTCTTCTACGTCCTTGTTAAATGTTTCTTGCATTTTGTCTATTCTATTTCCAAGATTTTGGATCATCTTTACTATCATTATTCTGAATTCTTTTTCAGGTAGACTACCTATTTCCTCTTCATTTGTTAGGTCTGGTGTGTTTTGACCCTGCTCCTTCACCTGCTGTGTGTTTTTCTGTCTTCTCATTTTGCTTATCTTACTGTGTTTGGGGTCTCCTTTTTACAGGCTGCAGGTTCGTAGTTCCCGTTGTTTTTGGTATCTGTCCCCAGTGGCTAAGGTTGGTTCAGTGGGTTGTGTAGGCTTCCTGGTGGAGGGGACTAGTGCCTGTGTTCTGGTGGATGAGGTTGGATCTTGTCTTTCTGGTGGGCAGGACCGCGTCCGGTGGTGTGTTTTGGGGTGTCTGTGGCCTTATTATGATTTTAGGCAGCCTCTCTGCTAATGGATGGGGCTGTGTTCCTGTCTTGCTAGTTGTTTGGCATAGGGTGTCCAGCACTGTAGCTTGCTGGTCGTTGAGTGAAGCTGGGTCTTGATGTTGAGATGGAGATCTCTGAGAGATTTTTGCCGTTTGGTATTACGTGGAGCTGGGAGGTCTCTTGTGGACCAGTGTCCTGAAGTTGGCTCTCCCACCTCAGAGGCACAGCCCTGATGCCTGGCTGGAGCACCAAGAGCCTTTCATCCACATGGCTCAGAATAAAAGGGAGAAAAAATAGAAAGAAAGAAGGAAAGGGGATAAAATAAAATAAACTAAAGCTATTATAATAAAAAATAAGAAAAAAATTATTAAGAATAAATTTATTAAGAAAAATTTTTTTTTAATTTTTAAAAATAGATTTATTAATTTTTTATAAAAAATAAGAAAAAAATTAAGAAAAAAATTTTTAATTTTTTAAAATAAAAAATATGAAAAATCTTATTAAATTTTTTTTAATTTTTAAAAATAGAAAATAAGGAAAAAATTATTAAGAAAACATTTATTGCGAAAAAAAATTTTTTTAAGTAAAAAAAAAAAAAAAAAACGGACGGACCTAATCCTAGGACTAATGGTGAAAGCAAAGCTATAGAGACAAAATCTCACCCAGAAGCATACACATATACACTCACAAAAAAAGGAAAAGGGGAAAAATTAATATATCCTGCTCCCAAAGTCCACCTCCTGAATTTGGGATGATTCGTTGTCTATACAGGTATTCCACAGATGCAGGCACATCAAGTTGTTTGTGGAGTTGTAATCCGCTGCTCCTGAGGCTGCTGGGAGAGGTTTCCCTTTCTCTTCTTTGTTCGCACAGCTCCCGGGGTTCAGCTTTGGATTTGGACCCGCCTCTGCGTGTAGGTCGCCTGAGGGCGTCTGTTCTTCGCTCAGACAGGACGGGGTTAAAGGAGCAGCTGCTTCGGGGGCTCTGGCTCACTCAGGCGGGGGGAGGGTGCGGTACGGAGGAGGCGGGGCGAGCCTGCGGCGTCAGAGGCGTCGTGACGTTGCAGCAGCCCGAGGCGCGCCGTGCGTTCTCCCGGGGAAGTTGTCCCCGGATCACGGGAGCCTGGCCGTGTCGGGCTGCACCGGCTCCCGGGAGGGGCGGTGTGGAGAGTGACCTCTGCTCGCACACAGGCTTCTTGGTGGCGGCAGCAGCAGCCTTAGCGTCTCCTGCCCGTCTCTGGGGTCCGCGCTGATGGCCGCGGCTCGCGCCCGTCTCTGGAGCTCGTTTAGGCGGCGCTCTGAATCCCCTCTCCTCGCGCACCAGGAAACAAGGAGGTAAGATAAAGTCTCTTGCCTCTTCGGCAGCTGCAGACTTTTCCTGGACTCCCTCCCGGCTAGCTGTGGCGCACTAGCTCCCTTCAGGCTGTGTTCACGCCGCCAACCCCAGTCCTCTCCCTGCGATCCGACCGAAGCCCGAGCCTCAGCTCCCAGCCCCGCCCGCCCCGGCGGGGGAGCAGACAAGCCTCTCGGGCTGGAGAGTGCTGCTCGGCGCCGAGCCTCCGTGCGGGAATCTCTCCGCTTTGCCCTCCGCACCCCTGTGGCTGCGCTCTCCTCCGTGGCTCCGAAGCTTCCCCCTCCGCCACCCGCAGTCTCCGCCCGCGAAGGGGCTCCTAGTGTGTGGACACCTTTCCTCCTTCACGGCTCCCTCCCACTGGCGCAGGGCCCGTCCCTATTCTTTTGTCTCTGTTATTTCTTTTTTCTTTTGCCCTCCCCAGGTACGCGGGGAGTTTCTTGCCTTTTGGGAGGTCTGACGTTTTCTGCCAGCGTTCAGTGGGTGTTCTGTAGGAGCTGTTCCACGTGTAGATGTATTTCTGATGTATCTGTGGGAAGGAAGGTGATCTCCGCGTCTTACTCTTCCGCCATCTTCTCTCCCCTCTCTCTTTTTTTTTTTTTTTAATTTTTATGGGAGTAGAGTTGCTTTACCATACTGTATTAGTTTCTGCTGTACAGCAAAGTGAATCAGCTCTACGTATACATATGTCGCCTCTTTTGGATTTCCTTCCCATTTAGGTCACCACACAGCAGTGAGTAGAGTTTCCTGTGCTACACAGTAGGTTCTCATTAGTGATCTATTTTATACCTAGTATCCATGGTGGATATATGGGAGATTGGGGTTGACATATATACTCCATGATTCTCTCTAAATAGCCTGGGTTCGGAAGAAATGGAAGCTTGGCTAGCGGGTGGCAGGACCCCAGTGGTAGCATGGCCATGGGGTATGCAAACTGGAGAGCCAACACCTGTAGCCATCTGATGACACCTACAATGGATACATCAAACATGGTGGGTGGTCCATGGCTTAGACGTCTCCTTCTACCACAAGCCCCCAGGTGTGTCTGATTGGAGCTGAATCAGGACAAGCCAGAGTTGAACTTGCTGGGATAAGAGCCTGGAGCCAGACATCTCTGTCTCTGTGAAGATTTAGGGGAGCATCAGGGACCACCCTCCTTGACCACTAGTTCTGGCATCATGGAACCCAACTTGTCTTCTGAGAACAAATGGGCTCCATGGGGAACAGGTGAGCCACTGAGAAATGCATGAAAGATTCTCACAGCCGTTGACAAATAGGATAAATCCAGGACGAAAATGGTGGTCAACCTCTCTCTAAAAGAGAAAACCCGACCTAGGCACATTACCTTATTTGTGGTATTTCCCGCCTTGTGATCATTTAGAGCAGCTCAGGGATAGGACGGCTTTGTTCTAATCATTTGAGAACTTTGGCTTACACTCTCCACCCCCCGACCCCGTTCTAAAAAAAAAATCCTCCAAATCTCTTCTTACCCTCCACGTTTCCCCTTCTCAGAATGGTCCCACTGTAGTTGACCCTTGAACCACGTGGAGGTTCAGGGAACCAAAAATTCGAGTATAACTTATAGTCAGCACTCTGTGTCCATGGTTCCTCCATATACCAGGGTTCAACTAACTTTGGATCGTGTGGTACTGTCGTACGTATTTAGTGGAAAAAATGTGCTTAGAAGTGGACCCACACAGTTCAAACCTGTGTTGTTCAAGGGTCAACTGTATATATACATAATTATTCAAGTCAAAATCTGGAAGTTGGTGCTTATTGATTCCTTTCTTTCTGTCCTGATCCGAGTAATGGTAAATCTTAGAGAATCTACCAACAAAGCAATACCCAGCCCAGCCACTTTTCCCCAAACCCACTGCGACACTTGGGTTTCTCCCTCCTGGGACTGAATCCGCCTCCTTCTGACTGGTCTCCCAGTGGCCTCTTTCCATCAATGTCCTGGTCATGCTGGATCCAAGGTGTTAATGCACGTCAGACTTTTAGTCTGATGCTTGCACACAGTAGGTGCTACAGAATTGTTACCCATGATTATTCTGAGAGTAATTACCCACCCTACCTCCCAGTTAATTCTTCCATTGTTAACCCAATTTCTTGTGCCCCTTGAATGGTTTTCCTCCAAATTGCTACTGACGTAAAAGCCACCTGGCCTTTACAGTGATCAAACGTCATGTATTAAAGGCCCTTCTGGGCAGAAGGATAGTTCCATGTCAGGTCCAGTCAAGTTTAACAGCGTGTGACTGAAAACTGTGATAAGGCGGGTGGTGGAATTTTTATAAGAGATGCTTGTGCCTTAGGCATCAGACGCACGCCATCATGGGAGAAGTCTCGGCAAGGGTTCATCTGAAGGGGCCACGCCGCGGTGTGTTTGTTTTCATTAACAGTGTGCTTGGCGTTGGAAATCTGTAGCATACGAGTGCTTGCTTCAACCAGTTATTCATTGGACGTCACTTTCTTATAGAAACAATATTAAGCATCTCCCCATTCTATGTCAGGTACCACGTGGTGCTACACAACAGTGCAAAAATTGTGCAGCATATTTTGCTCTAATTTTAGAAACAAAATGAGGAATAGCTTGATAATCTTGAGCACAGATGAGCTGAATTTGAAGGAGTTGCAGGTAGAGGCATGGGTGGTGTCATTGTCATTGGGTAATGGAAGGACACCACCATGCTTTGTTTGGGACAGATTCAGGAAGGAGAAGAAACATGGGATATCTGTGTGAAACAACTCTAACGTGGTGTTCTCCAACTTTAACCTGCTCACATGTGAGTCTGACATGGTAAGTCCGAGGCGAGACTCGAGAACATCCGTTCGTGGCTGGCACCTAGGAGATGCTGATGGTGGTCCACGTGTTGAGTGGGAAGGGTCTAGAGATGTATTCCCGTGGCCTAACATGGTAGCCAGTAGTCATCCCTGTCTAACTAAATGTAAATGATTTAAAATAAAAGACAACTTAAAACCTTACTTCCTTGGTCATACTAGCTGTGTTTCAAGTAAGTGCTGGGTAGCCGCCATGTTGGATGGCGCAGCGTAGAACGTTATTCCAACATTGCAGAAACTTCTACAGGACTGTGTTCGTCTAGAGGCTGGCTATCACCCAGGAATATCTAGTTACAATAAGGCTAATGGGTTTTTAATCTTTGGAATGTTTTTTTGATTATAAGATTCTAAGGGGCATGAATGATACCCACATAAAATTCTGTATACCAGCGTAAAGCCCTTCATAATCAGGGCACAAATATACGTCCCTCAGAACACGCGGCTCCCTAGATATTCTAAAAAGCCCTGATATGAAAGAGCTAAATCCTGAAAAATTTCCCAAATTGCCACATTTCTAAATATGTTTATTACACATACTCCTATACCCCCTATGTAGGGTAGCTATAGAAGTCTACAGCTATTTATATACATATATCTGCATATTCTCATATTTTCTTAAAATTATTTTACATTCTCTAGGTGAGCAAAAGACAAGAAAATTCGGGCTTCCCAGAAGCGGAATCACGCAGGTGAGTAACCAGCTGAAAAGTCAACCAATCGTGTTTGAAAATGAGAAACTCACATTGGCTACGCTGTCATTGGAGAGGCAGGAGGTTGATCTAGTTAGGAAGTCGGGGGCTGTGTTAGTGAGAGTAATGCGAACTGCTTTGACAAAGACACCGGAGAATTTCATAACGCAATCACAGTTTATTTATTTTAAATGACTCGTCCTTTGCAGGTGTTCCTACTTGAGGAGATTTCTTCCCGGCGGGGAGTGAGAGATCCAGGTTCCTGGCCAAACTGGTCCTCTGCCATCTTCGACACCTGCCTCCCAAGGTACCCCTGTTTTCATTTGTTGGTTTGTTGCTCTTGGTGTTTTTTGTTGCCGTTGCTTCGGTGCCGCACAGCTGAAAGAGAGAAAACACGTGCACGCTTACCCATGGGAGGTTTCCATGGTGTACATCCTTCAACTCAGCGTTCCTTTAGCCAGAACCCAACCACACAGACACATCAGATGCTGAGACCCGCTGGGAGGTGTTGCCAAGCTGAGAAGAGGGATAATTTGGTTTGGGATCAGTTAGTAGCCTCTGCCCATGGATAAAACCCTCTGTTGATGCATATGCAAGCAGTGACGAGACTCATCCCTTGCTGCCGGGACTGTACATTGGTACAGTTGCTTTGGAAATCCATTTGGCGCCGTGTTGAAAAGCTGAAGGTGACTCAGAAGTTCCCCTCATTGGTAGAAACTCTATAGAGAATGTCTTGCATGTGTGTCCGTGTATAAGCATGTTCTCAGGAGTAATGCCTCCAATACCGCAACCTGCAGACAACCCACGTGTTTGTTGGCAGGAGAGCAGATATATAGAGTGTGAAGTGATTGACAGTGGAATATTGTACAGAAGTGAAGCAAATTGACTGAGTATACAGGCAATGTCCTCGTGCATTTTAGAAATGCACAGTTGAGAGAAAAGAGTACAGAAGACCAGACAGTGTGCTCTCAATGAATAAAACAAGCAGAATGGAATACTAATATGTTATTGAGAAATACAGAGATCTGTGGTGAAGTCATTACTATTTTCTTATTGCACATAAAATTTGGGAAAATACTTAACTCTGGTGGGAGTGGTTCTCAAGGAGCATTGAAAGGAAAGGGGATCCCAGAGAGTAATAATGATTCGGAAATGTTCTCGATGTTTGAAGCGGCTGGTGGAGCCATGCTTGTTTTGTTCATTCCTTTGTCTATTCGTTACCTTCCTATCACTGCATATCTTCTTTTGAAGATCGCTAACAGTTCACACAAAAAATAAGTTAGTTTTAGGCGCAATAAACTAGTTTTAGCCAGTCCTGGGTGGCTTCCCACCCCCTGGTAATTCCCCATCGTTGAAAGGATCTTTTTGATTCACGAGTAGCTTCTCTACGACCGTCTTCTGCTGTCACCATCGTTTGCGGGGCTTATTGATCAAGAGGTGGTGACCCAACCCAAACCAGGTCCATGCGATTGATCCCGGAGGGAGGAGACTCCTGGAACCCTTTGAGATTCAGGGCAGAAAACAAACAGACTTGGCTGTTTTGTCTTTAGTTTGTAGAAGATCTTTTCTGGTAGGTTGCAGTCTTTTTCATCAATGGCTGTCCTGCAGAGTTGTGATTTTGGTGTGTCCGTGAGACGAGGTGAGCTCGGGGTCTTTCTGCTCCGCCGTCTTGGCCGCTCGGCCCCCGGCTGGGCTGTTTGGAGCCTGAACTCCGTTCCTCTGCTTCCCGTTGCTACGTCCTGCCACCCCGAGTCTCCTTGCCTCTCTCTTGAGGAGACCAAGGGTGTTCGAATAGATAACTTTGGGAAGACCCTGATACAGGGTGCATTAGAGGCTTGTTCAGTTCCCAAAGATCGGTCCCTTACTGAGAGAGTTGCCCAGGAAGCCTGCAAGGCCCCGGCGCCCTGTGTCACCTCTGTCTCTGTCCGTGGTCCCGAACCAGCAGCTATGTGTCTCTTCCCCGCACTGCAGGACCCGTTGCCACGTCTGCACCGTGGACGTTACCCTGCCCTGAATCTCATTTACAGCATCCCTCTGCGGCTTTCTGCCCCGAGAAATGCTCCCCTAACATCTCCCCCTGAGACGCACATGCCTCTGCTTATGGAATCAGCCCCAGAGATTCACCCCCTCCCTGCTACTCCCCCGGCATCCCCCCAGCAGGGCCAGGCACGCCCCCTAGATGGTCTCTTTGCAGTTTGTCATTTCATGATAGCCCTGGTCTCACTTCCCTCCTCATCCCCCGTTTGCCCTGTGGTCTCTGAGCGATGTGAGGGTAGGGGTTGCAGCTTCTCATTTTTATCAGTCCTGCCCCAGCACCATGCCTGCCCTCCGCCAATTACCACTGAGCATTTTCGAGAAATACCAGGCATGAGAAGTGCAGCTCAGGGATGAACTGTGGATGCTGGTGCCTCAGTGAGCTCAAGGGTCCATGTCTTAGGTGGGGTCCCCCCAAAAGCAAGGAGAAAGCAATGAGGCGGTGCTGGTCCAAGGAAGTGGAAGAGGGGGAACAGGGGCCGAGGCAGGGAAGGAGGGAGAGACAGGGCAAGGCGGGGTTACCACTTCTGGGTATAAGCAAGGCTGGCTGCTCTGTCTCAGGCACCCCCTTTCCCGTGGACGGAAGGAACTGACCCTCAAACAGAGGAAGGGAGAGGGAATTACCTGCTGGCAGATGCCTGTCTGCCGTTGTTCACAGGCTCCATCCTTCCACGTGGGGTCTTAACCTGCCCATGCTTTTGGGTTGTAATATATCAGCTGGAAATGGAAATGAATATGCGTTTGCATCTGTATATGCAGATAGATCTATGTGTGTGAATTTGTGAATATATATATATATTCCCCAGAGAACATATATTATATTCAAGATTAGATATAAGATGGACATATTATATATGATAATATATATGGCATATATATGTAATATATATAACATATATTATATATATATGTCATATATATTATCATACATAAAATAATAATATATATTATTATTGCATATTTGGTACATATATGTATAGCCCATTTGGGCTGTTATAACAAAGTGCCACAGGCTGAGTGGTTTAGAAACAACAGACGTTTATTTTTCCAGTTCTGGAGGGTGAGATTTCAACATCTGCTGGCAGATCTGGTGTCTGCTGAGAGCCTGATTCCTGGTTCACAGACGGACATTTTCTTGCTGTGTCCTCACACGGAGGAAGGGGTGAGGGAGCTCTCTGGGGTCTCTTTTATAAGGGCACTAATCCCATTCATGGGGGCACCACTCTCCTACCCTCTTCACCTCTTCATACCATCACCTTGGGGGTTAGGGCTCCAACATGTGGATTTTGGAGAGCATAAACATGCAGACCGTAGTGATGTATATATAAGGAGATTTGCTGTAGGGAAGTGGCTCATGCAGTTATGGAAACTGAGAAGCCACAAGACCTATAGTCAGCAAGCTGCAGGCTCAGAAGAGTTGATAATGTCAGCTGCACTCTGAGTCTGAAGGCAGAAGACAGATGTCCCTGTTTGAAGACAGTTAGACAGAGAGAAGTTCCTTCCTTTCTGTGGGAGAGTGGATCCTTTTGTTCGCCTCAGGCCTTCAGTCAACTGGATGAGGCCCACCCACATGGTGAAGGGCAGTCTGTTTTATTCAGCCTCCTGATTCAAGTGTTAACCTCACCCAACAAGGTCCTACTGTATACAGCCTGGGGAACTATATTCAGTATCTTGTAATAAACCATAATGGAAAAGAATCTGAAAAAGAACATACATATATGTGTAACTGAATCACTTTGCTTTACACCTAAATCTAACACAACATAGTAAATCAAATCTACTTCAATTTTTTAAAAATGTTAATCCCATCAAGAAACGCCCTCCCAGACACACCCAGAATCATGTCTGACCAAATATCTGGGCACTTTGTGGCTCAATCAAGACACATAAAATTAACCATCATAATGTCTACGTATGTGTGTGTGTGTGTGTGTGTGTGCGTGTGCACGCGCGTGTGTGTGTGCGTGTGTGCATACATCTTAGGATGCATTAAGCACTGGGCCGAATAAAGGATAGAATTTTTGCTGGAACATATGGGCGCGGTAACAGTATTCTAAAGTCATTCTGAAACATCATTTGCAACGTCCAAATACAAATTAAGGGAAGGATCTGAAAAAATAAAAGAGAGAAAGTAGCCAGCTGGCCAGGCATACAGCATTCAGACAGCTGTGATGCCACCTAAAAATTCCAGTAACTCCAGAAAGTTTCCATGTGTTCTGCGCTCCTCACTGCTGAGGAAAAGACACCCATCCGGTCACCCTGTTACGGTCACGGCGTTTGAAGGAACTGGCTGCTGGCAGCCCTGCAGCTATGAGGTCTGCAGGGTGTTTCTTTCTCCCTTACATTCCTCTCTAGAAAATCTGTGTTCCCAGTTCATTTAAAGAATGCAGGGCGTTATTTCATTCTTTGTTATGGAGGAGTAATATTCCATTGTGTATATAAACCACATCTTCTTTATCCATTCATATATGAATGGACACTTAGGTTGCTTCTCAGCCATAAAAAGGAATGAAATCATGCCATTTGCAGCAACATGGATGGACCTAGAGATGATCATACTAAGTGAAGTCAGTCAGACAGAGAAAGACAAATATCCTGTGATATCACTTACACGTGGAATCTAAAAAAAATAATACAAAGCAACTTACTTACAAAACCGAAACAGACTCACAGACATAGAAAACAAGCTCATGGTTACCAAAGGGGAAAGGGAAGGGGGATAAATTAGGAGTTTGGGATTAGCAGATACACACTGCTAGATATAAAATAGATAAACAACGGGGACCTACTGTAGAGCACGGGGAACTCTACTCAGTATCTTGTAATTAACCTATAATGGAAAAGAGTATGAAAAAGAGTAGATATATGTTATGTATAAGAATATATATTATATGTAAGAATATATATTATATATATATATATAAATGAATCACTTTGCTGTACACCTGAAACTAACACAACATTGTAAATCAACTCTACTCAATTAAAAAATAAAATAAGAAAAAACATTGCAGGGCAGATTCAAACTCAGTTTAATTTTAAAATGACAAAGGCACCCACCCTGGGACGAAAGTGAATTACTCACTTCTTTACTCTGCATCAGAAACGAAACTGCCAGCCTCACAATTTGTTGCCACCAACTAAATGTGGAGAAGGATATGGTCTCATTTTGTTTCATGAAGCAGCTGTAGTAACCATCCCTCGCATCCCAGGCTTATTATGCTTTACCCAGAAGTTCTTTTCACTTTGGAAGGCGGACGGTTTGTAATTGTGTATAAAGTAATAAAAACGACCAGATAACCTGTTTTTGCAGAAGATGCCAGAAATAGTCATCACAGTCAGTTCAGACAAAAGGCGCACATGCCCAAGAATCTTTAAGCAATATATAAGAAAACGCAAATATTGCGACAGTCTCTTAAGATATGCCTTAGGACTGTGTCTATTTATGAGAAGCTAGCTTCGCCATGACAAATATTTCAAACCACGGCAGACGCTGTGTCTGGTGGGGTCACCCAGGCATCTTATCAGCCAGAATTCCACGCAGCAGGCATACAGGAACTGCCTCATTGTCTAGAAACCCCAAGGATGCATATTTACCCTTGATAAACACCGAATCAGAGCTCGTGTAATGTTATCCTTGTAAGCAATTCTGTAGTAAGATAGACCATTGGAGGAATCACCACAGATGTCTCGTCTCTCCTGTTAGGCAACCAACATTTAACGTCTCTTTATGGCATTTCGTACTTAAAACTTGGCAGGGAAGATTCAGGACCGGAGTGAAATTTTAAACAAAGTGTGATGCATACCATTTGGGCTTTTTCTTGAGTACTAGACTTCGGGTTGATGAGCTGGATTCTCTCATCCTACAAGACCTTTTGGTAGCCACTCCAGTTCTGAGGAACAATTGGCCCCAGCGTTTCAGAAGATGGTAACTCATTAATCCATTAATATCGATGAGTATTCATATATTATTCTTCGTGGGCAAGATCTTTCCTAACAGAGAGATCACTTCTTGAATCTGATTACGCTCTGCCTTTTCTAAACTCACATTTTCCGTGAGGAATGTCAGTGCATATTGGTGTTGCCAAAATAGCAGAACGTCATGGCGGATGGCAAGGGGCAGGGCTGGCCCAAGGGGGTTATGAGCAATTTAACAAGCATTTGTGTGTAAGGGTCTGAGCATCTGTTGGATCATTTCTGTACTTTCTGCTTCATCTTCTACTCTCTCGGATGGAGAGAAGTGTTGCCAAGTGACACGGAGAAAGCCAGTGAGCTCTTCTGGTTTTCATTGCTCCGTAGGCCTTTTTATACGGATTCCCCTCTCCCCTTGTAGTGCACTGTATGTGTCTTTTTTTTTTTTTAAACAGAGTGCCCTGAGCTAAAAGGATTTCTTTCCTCCAAACTACGTGGGAAACCTCTTCTTCAAGATAAGAATGAAACCTATTTACCTTGTGTGGATAAAGCCTCATGCAGTACTGGTCCTATTTCAGCTGCTCAGTGAATGTTTGTCTAATCCAAAGCCTTGAAATTCCTAGGAAACGCGGGCAAGGGAGTCACAGGGGAGACGTGTTTTTGACATCTACTGTCGTAGATTCTGAAACATAAAGAGATTCTGCAGTGCCTACGTTTTCCCCAGTTTCAGCCATGGTAGCTGCACCCTAGCTCCCCACAAATAAGAAAAAGGGGAGAAGACAGTAAGCTCCTTGACTATCTCGATCTGAATACGTAGCCTGTGCTCACAGCCTGACTACCCAAGACGTCAGTCGATGGTTTGATTTCCGTTCCATGCAGGTCAGGAGGTTCTCAAGGAACAATAGGGAGCTACTGCTTCCAAAACCCAGAGGCAGAGAGACAGCGACCCTTCCAGCAAAGACGAGGACTTGACAGACAGAGAAGTATTTGTATGCAGGACGAAGAAGAGTGTAGCTCCAAAGACGCCTTTGCAAACACGCGTGTGCAAAATGGAATCTCTTGGAAGGGGCCGTCTGTGAATAACAAGGGAACTGTAGCAGCGGATTTGTAGGGTTTTCTGATTCAGGCATACTCCTCGTGCGACTCAGAATTTAGAATCCATTTTCGTTTCTGAGCATAATTGACATCGCTTTGATGCTCATATATTTGTCACGGAAGCCAAGAACCCCCTAAGATACCCCCCCTTCCTCTTCATGTTTGGATTATCCGCTACAGATCTCAAAAGTTACGTCGGCAAGGGAACTCTCGGTCACTTCCCGTTACACCTCCTCCGTCAGTCTTGGCTCCACGGTCAAGAGCAAAACCCAAGGTCCCTTCCTGACATCTCTCCTCCCCCCCATCTCCCCTAGAACAACATCCAGTTCATAGGATGGTGTTTCTGCCTCCAAAGCCTATCCTGAACCTGTCCCTTTCCTTCATCTCTAAGAGAGCTACTCATTAAATCCACCCCCCTCTCTTACCTGCATGCCTGCGATAGCCCCCCGGCCGAGCGTCTGCATCCACCATCACCCCGCATAGTCTTTGCTGCCCTCCCGCCAAAGGATGTGCAGAAACGTAAACCTTCCACCATCTTTCTTACCTAAAACTGTCCCCTGACTTCCCATCACGTTGAGGATGACATTCACATTCCTTCACATACAGTACGTGGCCATGCATTTTTTGGACCCATCTGTCTCTCCAACCTGTTTTCCCACCTCTCTTCCCTACACCCCCTCCTCTTCCCTTGTCTGGGTGGAATCAGGTCACTTAAAAGGCAGGCACTTTAGTGTGATCAGCACAGCTACGTCATAAGTCTGTGCACAAGCTACATTGTCAATAACCTATTGACCGTTGATAAATGCCAGCTCATTGCCATTTTTATATTATTTTTACTGAACTATAGTTGATTTATAATATTGGAATAGTTTCAGGGATACAGCAAGGTGATTCAGTTATATATATATTCAGTTATAGATAGATGGAGAGATATTCTTCTCCAGATTCTTTTCCATTATAGATTACGACAAGATATTGAACAGAGTTTCTTGTGCTCTACAGTAAATCCTTGTTGTATATCTGTTTTGTATATAGAAGTGTGTATCTGCTACTCCCAAACTCCTCTTTTATCCTTCCCCTCCATTTCCCCTTTGGTAACCATAAGTTTACTTTCTGTGCCTGTGAGTCTGATTCTGTTTTGTAAATAAATTCATTTGTATTATTTTTTAGATTCCACATATAAGTGATATCCTATGATAGTTGTCTTTGTCTGACTGACTTCACTCAGTCTGATAATCTCTAGGTCCATCCATGTT